>NC_059203.1:48447842-48761525 GCF_020615455.1 Coregonus clupeaformis | reverse complement strand
CATGTTTTGCCTGCATTATACAGTATTTAACAATATTGTTTTGATACAGTAATAAATGAATGTGCTTAATTTCACAAAAATGATTAGCAAAACATATGTCTGTTCATTTCATGTAAACAATTAGCCACCCAAAACAAAAACTAATTACCAGTTAACTATATATTTTTGGACATAACCGCAGATGCCCTTGAATCACTCCCTGTTATTAGCATAATATCATAACAATAGATATATGGTGTTGTGGTTTATAAATGCTTGGGATCTGCATTGGATTAGGTGCACCACAAATTCCCAATTGAACCACTTGCACTGCTATATTGATGTTGTATCAAAATGTCGATATCGGTGATTCAGAGCATATTATTGTGGCCTCGTGTAAGCCTATGATGTTACTTTACACGCTGGGGTAGCGTACTGTAGATCACATAGACAACTGTACCTGGAAGGTTATTCTGAACCTTAAATTAAACTGACCAGAATCTCCTGCATAAAGGGACCAAGCTGAGTTGAGGGCAGAGGTTTCAAACAGTTGACTTCCTCCTGACCTCACTCAAACTTCAACAAGGCAGAGCTGCCTTGGGCAGACTGCCTGACCCCTGTGCAGTAATACGCAATCTATGTGCACAACAAGCCTTTGTTGTTTGATTATATTTGTTGCCGTTTTTTTACAGTCTTTTTTTTTTTTAAATAGGGTTCCAAAAGGGTTATTCGGCTTTACCCATACGACAACCCTTTTTGGTTCCAGGTAGAACAATTTTTGCTTTCAGGTAGAACTCTTTTGGGATCCATGTAGAACCCTCTGTGGAAAGGGTTCTACCTGGAACCCAAAATGGTTCTACCTGGAACCAAAAAGGGTTCTACCTGGAACCAAAAAGGGTTGTCGTATGGGTAAAGCCGAATAACCCTTTTAGGTGCTAGATAGCAGCTTTATTTTAATAGTGGACAGTATATATACAATGTCTGCTATATTTTGAATAACTTAGAGACAAGCAGATTGTAAGTCTGCCATTTACTTCAGTCTCACCTCAGGCTTGACATAAAACTATGCTTAACTATTCTCCAACAATAATGAAAAAAGGTAGTAGAAAACTAGCTGCATGTTTAGAGCCAAACACAACTCACATGTAGCTGACTATGTATCAAGCACAGCTCCCTTTGACTACCTTATTTCAAGCAAGCTGAGCTGATAGCTCTCTTATTTGGGTCACCATGGAAACCCAGGTCATTAATGCAGCGCAATACAATGTTTCCTTGTTGAGCTCAAGTCTAGGTGTTTTCTTTGTGCGTAAACATGTCTCAGGAACTGCCAGGTATGCTTGTTTGTTCTGTAGATTGAGAGCCAAGCATTTAGGGGTTTGAGTCATTTATAAACTGTATTATGTGAGAGAATAGAACAACCCATGCTAGTTAAATCTGGACAGCCTGTAAATGCCCCTCCCTGGGAAAGGGTTTTGCATAGGTTTGACGTGTCCTTCCAGAAAAAGGCACCACCTTTACCTTCTACTGGTGTTAATTAAAAGGCAGAGGAAATGGACTGGGGTGCCATGTGGAGGAGACTGCCTGACAGTGGGATCCTAGAGCTCTGGTACGTCGCTCCACTGCCTTCATATGTCACTGTGGATACGGGGTCATCCAGAAGGACAGGGTGTCTGCCCGTAGTCAGGAAGTAGTGGGCCTTGCTGGACCAATGGAACGGTGCTAGGCAAATCACATTCACTGTCTGGGTCAGAACCAAAATAATACAAAATACATGTTCTTCTTCTACCTTTGGACTGCGTGTGCTTTTAGTTTCCCTATGGTAAAATATTGTATTAACATTCAAAGGAATTTGTTTATGAATTCAGCTGTTTTTTCTCTATTTGCTGTTTTCTCTCTAGACATACAGTATCTAGAAAAAAATCTATGAAGTGTAATTTATTATACATTTACATTTACATTTTAGTCATTTAGCAGACGCTCTTATCCAGAGCGACTTACAGTTAGTGAATACATATTTTTTTATACTGGCCCCCCGTGGGAATCGAACCCACAACCCTGGCGTTGCAAACGCCATGCTCTATCAACTGAGCTACATCCCGGCCGGCCATTCCCTCCCCTACCCTGGACGACGCTGGGCCAATTGTGCGCCGCCCATGAGTCTCCCGGTCGCGGCCGGCTGCGACAGAGCCTGGATTCGAACCAGGATCTCTAGTGACACAGTTAGCACTGCGATGCAGTGCCTTAGACCACTGCGCCACTCAGGTTATGATTCAGGTTTGGAATACAGTTGATAGCAGACAGCTTGTTTGATGCAGGGAAAGCCAATACTCATTATTCAAATGGTCTGGGCTCAAACCAACCGTTCCTCATGTTTGCTTTACAACTCACAATTATTACTGTTTATGGACATCTAATGAGAAGGATTTCAGTTGAGCGGGAAGGAAAATGCAGTTGCAACGGAAAACCTCTTAACACAAGACAATGCTGAACCCCCAGCCTCTTTACCCCCTATAACTGACATGCCACAAGCATAATTTCCCAATATTGGGGAGACCTGTTGCCTAGGAGCAGAGTGGCTTCAGAGGAGGAATATCCAAGCCCTTAAGTTGCCAGGCCCGCCAGATAACAGAGTTCTGAAATCACACATGTGGAGATACAGACAAAATAGGACCACAACAAATAGGCACACAACATTCTGGCCATTCATTACGCGGAGTAGTACAAATTCTAATCAAACATTGTGCTATACATAATGAATACAGAAGAGATATGCATTAAAAGACTGCATAAAAACACTGTGAAAAGAGCTGGAATGGAAAAATTGCAGCACCTGACGATTGAAGGCATACATAAATATCTTCTTTGTGAATCTGTTCTCCTCAGTAGAAGTGAGTGGGTAAAATCACTCAGGAAGCCATGCTAGGGAAAAACAGTCATATTACAACCTATGTGTTTGTAAGGGTTGGTGTGAGGCAGTAGGCAAGGATGGTGAAACAAGGATCTTTACTGGTGGTCCAAAAGCCAGGATACAAAACAACGGACTATACACGAAAACAAATGAGGAGCACATAGGTCTCCAAAAAACAGGCTGACAACAAACAATACGAAATACTAATTCTGACTGGAAAAACACAATGACACAGGGAGAACACTTCTCGAGTACCTGTAACTCCGTCACGTGATCCGACACTGATACGTACTGCTTGACATCAAGGAACTAGCAGAGAAAACTGAGCAAGGGAACACAGGGAAGTGAGGGCATAAATACACAGGTGAATCAGATAGCCACAGGTGACACCAATAGGCAGATAATTAGTCCCGACTGTGAGTGAGGAGGTGCCTATGGTTGTCGGAGGATGACACCTAGTGGGTCGCTCCGGAACTGCAACCCCCTCCTGTAACAGTGTTGTGATAATTTCGTATATCCTGTTAGTTCATATGCCTCGCCACCGTGATATATTGGCCTAAGGCAGAGACAATAAGAAGACACAGTGGCAGAATAAATTCAACCACACCTTTGTTTCATCACAAAACCGGAAAGCAACATCTGTCCGGTGGAGTCCACAAAGCATATTGCATGTAACAAAAAGTTAAATGACCTACAGCATGGTCAATCAAGTTCATGTTTCTGACATTTTCGGACTACTAAACAACTATTGATTCAGAACACCGGAGAGTTACTGCAAGTCGTGAAGAAAACAGGAGCTGCCTCCATTATTCCAGCACCATATCAACCTCTTCAAATCACCTATGCTTAGTCTAATACAGTGACAACCAAAAACAATTTTGACCAATCAACTTAAGCTAAATATCATGTGGCTGTCCATGCGACTGATTTCTCCATGTGTGTGTGTGTGTGTGTGTGTATGCGTAATTAGAAAAAAACATGTTGACTCATCCTACTTGTAGAGAAATGCCAATGCCATCCTCTTCTCTTTCATTTTGCCAAAACTGTCTACGACTCTGTCATACAATACACACTTTTAGTTTTTGTTGTCCTAGGCTACCTGGCTAAAATGCTTGCTCACTTGCCTAACTTAATGGGCAACGATTAGCCAGCTAGTTAACATTAGCCAACTACCTCTAGCTACATATTTAACTCCCAACCTCTCAGGCCAGAGGCACAATGTATGAATTTATGGTTGGATCAGAATCACCATTATAATCATTGGCCAGTACGGAGAATTGAGAAACAACACAAGTCCAAATCCCTATCTCATTCCTGGTTAATTTAGGAAAGGGACAATTTTAGCTAGCTAACTAGCTAGCCAACGGAGGACAAAAACACAATGTGATGCAACAATTCAGGTTTTTTTTCTGTCAGTGACGTTTGGCTTTTGATGTGATGTGATGTGATTGGTGTGAAGCCAAATCCAAACTGGCTTCCCTTGACACTTTTTTTGGGTGCACCAGGACCATTCACAGTTGAGCTCACTCAGTTTAGCTTAACACAAATTGGCTATTAATGTATAATGTTTTATCAAGGGAGGCCAAATTCTTGCTGGCTTCCCTTACATTCAATGCTACGGGCGGCAACAATATCACACTCTTTTTGACCAGACAGCATCAGATAGACAGGCTATACATACAGAAACAGATGGGCGTTGTTTCACTCGCTTGAATGCTTTCTCTGGTGAAATACATTCAGCCTCTTGCAAATTGAAGGAAAATGATGAATCACAGAGAGACATGATATGTTCTTTTTTTCTTGTTAAATTTTTTGGGGAAGCCTGGCTTACCTTGACATCCATGAATACAAGCCACTGGTTCTATTTAGTGTTTTGGCTGTGGAAAAAGCCATTTAGAAGCAACACTCAATCTGGAGATGTTGCAGCAATTTCGTTTCAAATATTTTTTAGATTTTCTTTTGAAGAAAAATAATTGTTCTCTTCAACTTCGATAAGATTACTAATATACTGTATAATCTGAAGTGTGTAAACATTTGTATGGCTTGTGCTGTACAGTATGCATAATACAAAAACACAGCCCTAAGATTAAGGATTTTCCTTCAAAAAATGGAACATTCCACCTACCCTATGATGTTCTTAAGTGCTGCACCAAACCAAATTTGCACCAAAGAAGCAAAATATGAAAATAATTCAAAGGGACAATATCATTTTTTCAAATGCTGGAATATAATAGAGCAATATTTTCATTATGGATGTGTTGGTCTTAGTTTGGAATTTTTTGGGGGATGCATTTACTGGTATGTGTTTTGAAGAAAACATTACTCTGGCTGGGTCCTCTTACTGCTTATTTCATTTGAGAGTCCTGAAATTAAGTGCTGGATACAAGTCTTGGAGCCTCTGTGCACATTTTACAAAAGGTTGTGTGTATTTCACAAGCTATATTTGTTGTAAGTGTACTGCAATGAGAAAGTAAAATGTCATTGTTTATCTACCTAATGCTAATGATGGCTGACTGATGATGCTGATCTGTTACAGGAGGGGGTCGCAGTTCCGGAGCGACCCACTAGGTGTCATCCTCCGACAACCTTAGGCACCTCCTTACTAACAGTCTGGCCTAATCATTATCTTATTGGTGTCACCTGTGTCTACCTGTTCACCTTTGTATTTATGCCCTCACTTCCCTGTGTTCCCTTGCTCAGTTTTCTCTGCTAGTTTCTCTATGCTTTGCTCCACCTTTCTTTTATTGTGTTAAGTCCGTTGTTTTGTATCCTGGCTTCGGGACCACCATTAAAGATCCTTGTTTCACCATCTCTGCCTACTGCCTATCCTGCACCGCACCTGGGTCACACCTCATACCAACCCTTACACTTCTTATTATTAATTTTTTGACTGTCCCTTTTGCTATTTATGTATGTTATTCAATGTGTTTCTATGGGCTTTAGTAGTAAAGTTGTCATAATGCTTCAGTAAATGTACATGATCCCAGGGGCGCTGGAAGACACAATGTAAGTAACCTAATTTATGTCCCTCTTACTGACCTAAATTCCTCTGCTGATCCTACAGCTATTGTATGCAGTAATTATGTGCCTATGAACCAGAGTTATACTGTTAGCACTGAGGCGGAAGTCCACTGTGTGCAGCTCACCCTGCACTAACATAAATAACCTGGGCATGTCTACCTCTGCTAAGCTTCCCAGTAAAGCAATAAAAACAATCAAGCATCCCAGAAAAGTGCTAAAAATAGCCCACGTTAACATACAGTTGAAGTCGGAAGTTTACATACACTTAGGTTGGAGTCATTAAAACCACTCCACAAATTTCTTGTTAACAAAAAATAGTTTTGACAAGTTGGTTAGGACATCTACTTTGTGCATGACACAAGTAATTTTTCCAACAATTGTTTACAGACAGATTATTTCACTTATAATTCCAGTGGGTCAGAAGTTTACATACACTAAGTTGACTGTGCCTTTAAACAGCTTGGAAAATTCCAGAAAATGATGTCATGGCTTTAGAAGCTTCTGATAGGCTAATTGACATCATTAGAGTCAATTGGAGGTGTACCTGTGGATGTATTTCAAGGAATACTTTCAAACTCAGTGCCTCTTTGCTTGACATCATGGGAAAATCAAAATAAATCAGCCAAGACCTCAGAAAAAAGAATTGTAGACCTCCACAAGTCTGGTTCATCATTGGGAGCAATTTCCAAATGCCTGAAGGTACCACGTTCATCTGTACAAACAATAGTACGCAAGTATAAACACCATGGGACCATGCAGCCGTCATACTGCTCAGGAAGGAGGCGCATTCTGTCTCATAGAGATGAACCTTCTTTGGTGCGAAAAGTGCAAATCAATCCCAGAACAACAGCAAAGGACCTTGTGAAGATGCTGGAGGAAACAGGTACAAAAGTATCTATATGCACAGTAAAACGAGTCCTATATCGACATAACCTGAAAGGCCGCTCAGCAAGGAAGAAGCCACTGCTCCAAAACTGCCATAAAAAAAGCCAGACTACGGTTTGCAACTGCCTCCAAATGTCCTCTGGTCTGATGAAACAAAAATAGAACTGTTTGGCCATAATGACCATCGTTATGTTTGGAGGAAAAAGGGGGTGGCTTGCAAGCCGAAGAACACCATCCCAACAGAGAAGCACGGGGATGGCAGCATCATGCTTTGGGGGTGCTTTGCTGCAGGAGAGACTGACGCACTTCACAAAATAGATGGCATCATGAGGAAGGAAAATCATGTGGATATATTGAAGCAACATCTCAAGACATCAGTCAGGAAGTTAAAGCTTAGTCGCAAATGGGTCTTCCAAATGGACAATGACCCCAAGCATACTTCCAAAGTTGTGCCAAAATGGCTTAAGGACAACAAAGTCAAGGTATTGGAGTGGCCATCACAAAGCCTTGACCTCAATCCTATAGAAGGTTTGTGGGCAGAACTGAAAAAGTGTGTGCGAGCAAGGAGGCCTACAAACCTGACTCAGTTACACCAGCTCTGTCAGGAGGAATGGGCCAAAATTCACCCAACTTATTGTGGGAAGCTTGTGGAAGGCTACCCAAAATGTTTGACCCAAGATAAACAATTTAAAGGCAATGCTACCAAATACTAATTGAGTGTATGTAAACATCTGACCCACTGGGAATGTAATGAAAGAAATAAAAGCTGAAATAAATAATTATCTCTACTATTATTCTGACATTTGACATTCTTAAAATAAAGTGGTGATCCTAACTGATCTAAGACAGGGAATTCTTACTAGGATTAAATGACAGGAATTGTGAAAAACTGAGTTTAAATGTATTTGGCTTAGGTGTATGTAAACATCTGACTTCAACTGTATGTAGTGATTCCAATGTTGTCAATGTAAATAATATTTGTTGGTCCGTGGTGTGTAATGAGAAGCAACCAGACGCTGCACTTGACACATTTATGAAATTGCTTATCCCAGTTACTAATAAGCATGCACCCATTACGAAAATGATTGTAGAAACTGTTAAATCCCCATGGATTGATGAGGAATTGAAAAATTGTATGGTTGAGAGGGATGAGGCAAAGGAAATGGCATATAAGTCTAGCTGCACAACCAATTGGCAAACATACTGCAAATTGAGAAATCATGTGACTAAATTGAATAAGATTAAGAAAAAACTGCTCTATGAAACAAAGATACAGTGCATTGCAAAAGTAATGCATCCCCCTTGGCGTTTTTTCCTATTTTGTTGCATTACAACCTATAATTTAAATGGATTTTTTGGGGATTTCATGTAATGGACATACACGAAATAGTCAGAATTGGTGAAGTGAAATGAAAAAAATAACTTGTTTCAAAAAATGTAAAAAAAGAAATTAAGGAAAAGTGGTATGTGCATATTTATTCACCCCCTTTGCTACGAAGCCCCTAAATAAGATCTGGTTCAACCAATTACCTTCAGAAGTCACATAATTAGTTAAAGAAAGTCCACCTGTGTGCAATCTAAGTGTCACATGATCTCAGTATATATACACCTGTCCTGAAGGTGGCAGCAGGTAGCTTAGTGGTTAAAAGCATTGTGCCAGTAACGGAGAGGTCGCTGGATCTAATCCCCGAGCCGACTAGGTGAAAAATCTGTCGATGTGCCCTTGAGCAAGGCACTTAACCCTAATTGCTTATGTAAGTCACTCTGGATAAGAGCGTCTGCTAAATGACTCAAATGTAAAAATGTCTGAAAGGCCCCAGAGTCTGCAACACCACTAAGCAAGGGGCACCACCAAGCAAGTGACACCACGAAGACCAAGGAGCTCTCCAAACAGGTCAGGGACAAAGTTGTGGAGAAGTGCAGATCAGGGTTGGGCTATAAAAAAATATCTGAAACTTTGAACATCCCACGGAGCACCATTAAATCCATTATTAAAAAATGGAAAGAATATGGCACCACAACAAACCTGCCAAGAGAGGGCTGCCCACCAAAACTCACGGACCAGGCAAGGAGGGCATTAATCAGAGAGGCAACAAAGATAACCCTGAAGGAGCTGCAAAGCTCCACAGCGGAGATTGCAGTATCTGTACATAGGACCACTTTAAGCCGTACACTCCACAGAGCTGGGCTTTACAGAAGAGTGGCCAGAAAAAAGCCATTGCTTAAAGAAATGAATAAGCAAACACGTTTGGTGTTCGCCAAAAGGCATGTGGGAGACTCCCCAAACATGTGGAAGTAGGTTCTCTGGTCAGATGAGACTAAAATTGAGCTTTTTGGCCATCAAGGAAAACGCTATGTCTGGCTCAAACCCAACACCTCTCATCACCCCGAGAACACCATCCCCACAGAGAAGCATGGTGGTGGCAGCATCATACCGTGGGGATGTTTTTAATCGTCAGGGACTGGGAAACTGGTCAGAAATGAAGGAATGATGGATGGCACTAAATACAGGGAAATTCTTGAGGGAAACCTGTTTCAGACTTCCATAGATTTGAGACTGGGACGGAGGTTCACCTTCCAGAAGGACAATGACCCTAAGCATACTGCTAAAGCAACACTCGAGTGGTTTAAGGGGAAACATTTAAATGTCTTGGAATGGCCTAGTCAAAGCCCAGACCTCAATCCAATTGAGAATATGTGGTATGACTTAAAGATTGCTGTACACCAGCGGAACCCATCCAACTTGAAGGAGCTGGAGCAGTTTTGGCTTGAAGAATGGGGAAAATCCCAGTGGCTAGATGTGCCAAGCTTATAGAGACATACCCCAAGAGACTTGCAGCTGTAATTGCTGCAAAAGATGGCTCTACAAAGTATTGACTTTGGGGGGGGTGAATAGTTATGCACGCTAAGGTTTTCTTTTCTTTTTTTCTTTTTTCTTGTTTGTTTCACAAAAATATATATTTTCTTCTTCAAAGTGGTAGGCATGTTGTGTAAATCAAATGATACAAACCCCCCAAAAATCAATTTTAATTCCAGGTTGTAAGGCAACAATATAGGAAAAATGCCAAGGGGGGTGAATACTTTCGCAAGCCACTGTAGAGCGATGACTACATGGACATCAAGTAACTCATGCAAGCAGTAACATTTGATTTAAAAAACAGATACAAATGCACCCTATGGAACAGCGGGGACTGTGAAGCAACACAAACATAGGCACAGACACATGCATACAAACACACGATAACATGGATTTTGTGTTGTAGATATGTGTTGTAGATTTAAAATTGTATAACTGCCTTAATTTTGCTGGACCCCAGGAAGAGTAGCTGCTGCCTTGGCAGCAGCTAATGGGGTTCCATAATAAATACAGATACAAATACAAAAAGCCAAAATCTATATTTTATCAAATAATTGTTTTATATGTTTTTATACATAAAGGGGTCCTAAAATTCTAAATAAAATGATCCATAGTATGACCATGTTAAAACAATTCCGTAAATCAGCTTAGCTGCATACCTGGAGACTACTCGCAAAGGTATATTACTATATTTTCATAATGTGGGTGCCTTAGAAAGTCAACAAATAGGATACATAAGATACCCATGTAAGATTTTCCATAATGTATGAGGGGAATGTTATTGTACCGTTATAAAATAAACTTGGAAGATAGCACTGTTCGGTGCCAGCTTTATCTTAAGTTTTATCTAAATCAGGTCCCAGAAGAGAATTCATAGAAGACTGCACACATTGTTCAGCTCACACATCCACAATAAAAGAGCACTTGACAGGGGAGTCCAGGCCAACCATAAAATGGATAACAAATGTTTGGCTTGGGATAAATTACTTTTTAGAGGCTGAGCAGCAGGCGCTATTGCACAGAGAAATGAGCTATGTTACTTTATGTGTATGGCTTGGACTGTGGGTGCTGCATCAGGGTTATACTCTTAAAAAAATGTATGTAATGAGTAAAAGAGGCAATGCAGAGACACCAATAGATACTGTACCTGCAGAAGGAATATCAAAAACGCTTTACAAAATTACACCAAACATATGTCCAAACTGAAAGTCTTGTAAGGTAGTGCCACACCAAGGCCTCTTTGTATATACTATATAGAGAGAATATATAAGGAAGGGATCAGTCAGAGCTCTTTGTTTTACTAGTCATGTCTTGACTCCTCACTCCTCGACACGGCCGACCCAAACACAGTAATCTGGGCTCAAGCTCCAGACCCTGTAGAACAGGACATGTCAAGCAGGACTGCCCCTTCTACATGTCTGTTGGTCGGGAGTGGAGGAGGTGGTGGAGCCCTAGTAAAGTAAGGATAATCCCTGACCCAGTTACTGTATCACCGGGCCAAGCCAAGGTCCTTCAACTCTAATTCATTATGTGAAAAGCACTGAAAGCCAATGAGGAGGAGAGAAACTGAGCAGAGCTTCCCCTCAAGACAAAAACATTTAGCCTTGCCTTTTTATTCCACAGACAGTGAAACAGTTGTCGTGACGTGACTTTCATTATTGTGATGACTATAATTTATCGAATAATGACCTACTATGTTTAATTGTTACCAGATTAAAATAATCATTAGGAATTTGGGGCACCAGGGGAAAAGTTTTTTAACGAGTTACCATTTCCCGAATTAACTCTAAAGAGATCTAGATATCTCTTGTCATTTAAAAATAATGTATTAATCATTTACCTCATATCAGTCTCATTCTGAAAGTCGTAGACTCTTGAAGTCTGCATGAACCCGGGTCTTACTGATCATTCCGTGCCACAAAAATTGATTTAATTATTTATTTACTAACTAATTAAAAATGATAACACAAGATACAAACACGTACACGGTATAGGTAGGGATTAGAAACTTAATACAATGAAAACGGGTCCCTAGCGGACAAACACAATATGACACTTGTTACAAAAGATGGCTAGTTAAAGAGAGAGAGAGAGAGAGAAAATACTTGGATACACATGGACCTACACTCACAGTAATCCTAATACCTTGCCCCGAACTGCCGCCCGTTTGGTAAGAAGTAATGCATGTATTTACGTGTTGGAGGTCTTCGTCGTGTATCTCTGTTGGACCCAGGCCTTCGTGGGAAGGGGTCGTTTGAGCCTTCTCTTTTGGATGGCCTTTTAGGTGTAAGGCTCAGATTGTCCACAACAGGTCACAATGTCCTTCTTTGTTGTCTGTTTACTTTCACTCGTTCTGGAAGTGGTCTTCTGAGGACGGCTAATCAGCCGTGTCGATGATCCCCTGTGGGGTGATGAGAGCAGCGTAGCAGACGATGGTTTGAAGAGAGTAACAGGATGGTCCCACTTAAATTCACCTTTTTAGATACAGTACTTAGAACAGCTACTCAGCCGTAACATTGATTGTTAGTGGAGGCAACTTTGTCGTCTTCACCTCGTCTTGATTTTCAGGGTCGGGACCAAAATGGACCTTGCTGCAGCTTGAGGTCCGTCTAGTCTGATCTGATCATTATTAACTCAATCTTTTATGCACTCTGGTAAAGTCTGTCATACTGACACGCTCTCTGAGCTCCCTCGGGTGTGGCTAGTTACGAGGCAAAATTATTATCATCACTATGATCTTGTTAGAAAGACAAAATCACATTCCTATCTTCATAAAAACATTGTCTTCCTCCTTGATATTTTCTACCCAAGGAAAAGGATGTAATCCTGATATCCACAGTGTAAAAGTTCTTCAAGTCACAATGTTTTTATTATAACGCCTTTATCCCATTTTAATGACATCACAAAATAGACATTAATTTTCCATATTCCATTTCTCATCATTCCCAACATTTGGATGTTGAAATATAGTGTCCCATGTTCATTGTTGGATGTTGAAGTTTTTGGGCGGCAAAAAGTCTCTGAAACAAAGGCATTCCTTTCACCATCCTAGAGGGGCAGAGATAGATTATCCTCCTCTCTAATTTATGGCAGTGTTAAGGTGTCAAGACCGGCACAGCCCCCCCTTGTGGGTAAGAGGGTCTGGTTGTTGTCGCCCATTTGCCAAGCTGATGTGAGGCCTTTGATCCTCACCCAGAGAGAGTCATGACACAGTATAGACCTGTTACACAACCCAGTCCAGCACAATGCAGTCTGCCATCTCTGAATGCCTCTCAATTAAGCAATAAATGGTGGTGGTGGTGGTGGTGGATGATGAACACAGGATGCATGACCACACGATGTGCTAGACACTGCAATGCCATTGTGAATTAATTTTGCTCTTAGTATTTATCTCACTGCTATAGACACCAATGTTTTCTATCTTACTGCAAAGATCAAACATGTTGCACTCCCCCAGTTAGGAGTATGGGAATTGTTACCCACAGGAAATGGGTTATCATGATGTCTGACAAATTGAAGTGAGGCAAACACCAGTGGGTGGACTAACGTTTTGCCTTTAGGCTTTTTCCATGGTTATTTACAGTGGGGAGAACAAGTACTTGATACACTGCCAATTTTGCAGGTTTTCCTACTTACAAAGCATGTAGAGGTCTGTAATTGTTATCATAGGTAAACTTCAACTGTGAGAGATGGAATCTAAAACAAAAATCCAGAAAATCACATTGTAAGATTTTTAAGTAATTAATTTGCATTTTATTGCATGACATAAGTATTTGATCACCTACCAACCAGTAAGAATTCCGGCTCTCACAGACCTGTTAGTTTTTCTTTAAGGAGCCCTCCTGTTCTCCACTCATTACCTGTATTAACTGCACCTGTTTGAACTCGTTACCTGTATAAAAGACACCTGTCCACACACTCAATCAAACAGACTCCAACCTCTCCACAATGGCCAAGACCAGAGATCTGTGTAAGGACATCAGGGATAAAATTGTAGACCTGCAAAAGGTGGGATGGGCTACAGGACAATAGGCAAGCAGCTTGGCGAGAAGGCAACAACTGTTGGCGCAATTATTAGAAAATGGAAGAAGTTCAAGATGACGGTCAATCACCCTCGGTCTGGGGCTCCATGCAAGATCTCACCTCGTGAGGCATCAATGATCATGAGGAAGGTGAGGGATCAGCCCAGAACTACACGGCAGGACCTGGTCAATGACCTGAAGAGAGCTGGGACCACAGTCTCAAAGAAAACCATTAGTAACACACTACGCCATCATGGATTAAAATCCTGCAGTGCACGCAAGGTCCCCCCTGCTCAAGCCAGCGCATATCCAGGCCCGTCTGAAGTTTGCCAATGACCATCTGGATGATCCAGAGGAGGAATGGGAGAAGGTCATGTGGTCTGATGAGACAAAAATAGAGCTTTTTGGTCTAAACGCCACTCGCCGTGTTTGGAGGAAGAAGAAGGATGAGTACAACCCCAAGAACACCATCCCAACCGTGAAGCATGGAGGTGGAAACATCATTATTTGGGGATGCTTTTCTGCAAAGGGGACAGGACGACTGCACCGTATTGAGGGGAGGATGAATGGGGCCATGTATCGCGAGATCTTGGCCAACAACCTCCTTCCTTCAGTAAGAGCATTGAAGATGGGTCGTGGCTGGGTCTTCCAGCATGACAACGACCCGAAACACACAGCCAGGGCAACTAAGGAGTGGCTCCGTAAGAAGCATCTCAAGGTCCTGGAGTGGCCTAGCCAGTCTCCAGACCTGAACCCAATAGAAAATATTTGGAGGGAGCTGAAAGTCCGTATTGCCCAGCGACAGCCCCGAAACCTGAAGGATCTGGAGAAGGTCTGTATGGAGGAGTGGGCCAAAATCCCTGCTGCAGTGTGTGCAAACCTTGTCAAGACCTACAGGAAACGTATGATCTCTGTAATTGCAAACAAAGATTTCTGTACCAAATATTAAGTTCTGCTTTTCTGATGTATCAAATATTTATGTCATGCAATAAAATGCAAATTAATTACTTAAAAATCATACAATGTGATTTTCTGGATTTTTGTTTTAGATTCCGTCTCTCACAGTTGAAGTGTACCTATGATAAAAATTACAGACCTCTACATGCTTTGTAAGTAGGAAAACCTGCAAAATCGGCAGTGTATCAAATACTTGTTCTCCCCACTGTATGGACTGTTGTAAATTGTGCACAACTAGTCCCTTTAAAATGCATGGAAATGCTGCCAGCATTTAGACTATGACCCACACTAGATCGTTTGTATATCCTAGTAGCCTTGTCACATAATTGATGACATTCATTAAAGCCCCACTAGAAAATGCACATTTTCAGCTGAAATACGATGCCCAGAGCTTACCCATGATGTTGCACATTGATCTAAGTCAATACGTCATCGTCTTAGTCAAAGTATGATTCATGTAGGAAATTAGAAGTGGGAACTTCAGATTTTTCCCTTTAATGCTGTGTGTTTCCCCGACTATGATTCTTTTCAGGGCTGGGTGTAGTTGATTTGGAACCACCTAAAAATGTTCACATGTGGACTCATTACTTAATGTTTACAACCTGTTGCTACTGGCTTACTGCTGTCTGCAATGCACTTCGACCGGGGGCTGTTGGGCTGATGATAAAATAAATGGTGAGTAAAAAAAAAAGAGCTATTCAAGCTTTGTGATGAGCTAGTCACGTTTTATGGTAATTATTTGTTTTATAATTGCAGTGATCATGTTAAAGGAATTACATGTTTACATACAACACAGCTTGCCAACAATAGGTTAATGAACAGGTTAGGTTATTTAGCAGTAGTAGGCTCGTTGGGCAATGCAATCTAGCTAATTGTTTCTGTACCCTGACATTGCTATTTTGCTTCTATGCCGGCATCAAATTACAATTTCCAATCGCTATTTTCAAAATCTAGCACGTTTATTTTTTGTTTACTCATTTACATTAATTGGTAGACTACTAAAGAGGGCTGTCCTGTCTAATTTACACAATCTCAAACTAGCTAGAATACTGGCAGTCTTATCCATTTCCTTCAACAGGTGCAGTACAGGGACACCAGAAAATACATAAGACTGACAGAGTCGATGCATTCAGTCTGTATGTTAAATATGATACTTTATAGAAAAATACTAACTTGGTTGAGAACTATGTATCCTTAACACTTCATAGAATGACTAGGGCCTAAAACCCACAGAAAGGCATTTGTTCTAAAATAACCCATTCTGATGCATATTCACATTCACATAATGGCTTTTTCTTGATCTTTCCTTGACACCTTATGTCCTTAACCCCAGTCTACTCCCGCCTCCCTCTCAATATGTTAGCGTCTCCTACAATCCTGTCCTTACTTCCCAGTGATGTTTTGAGAATGAGGCGGCAAAAGGATAGGAGGAGAGGATGCAAGGAAGTGAAGAAAGACTATTGCGAATGAGCCATTGTCACATTGTTGTTTTTATTTTAGTGAGGGAGAAGTTCTCTATACCCACTGAGGCAGAGATTGATGTTACAGATGACACTGGCACAGAAATAGATGTCTTCCCAGACCTTTTGACCATTAAAGACATATGTTTTGTGATCAAAGGCAGTAATGGTAAGCTTGTTTTAAAAAATCTAACTGTTGTTCGATCATGTGCTTGGCAGTGACATTTTCTATCAATCTCTTTCAGACTCTCCACTGGGACATAACCCACTTGCACACTCCTCCACAGTCCTGACGGATACCAGGTCACTTACTCCTACCAGCAGCCGTGACAGTGACCAGGATAGTGACCAGGAAGTTGAATAGTTAGAATTCTCTACAAGATTCAGACTACAGCAACTTTGATACATTTTAGAGTGCAAACAGTATCTCTTCCAATATCTGTATGTCATTATTTTGACCTATGTTATATGGTCAAAAGACATTCTCAACAAGAAGGGAGGTACGGCAATCATCCAGGAGTATACAAGACCAAAATCGAATCCTACTACACCGGCTCTGATGGTCTTCGGATGTGGCAGGGTTTGCAAACTATCACATATTACAAAGGGAAACCCAGCCGCGAGCTGTCAAGCTAAATACCTTCTATGCTCACTTCGAGGAAAGTAACACTGAACCATGCATGAGAGCACCAGCTGTTCCGGAAGACTGCGTGATCACGCTCTCTGTCGCTGATGTGAGTAAGACCTTTAAACAAGTTAACATTCACAAGGCAGCAGGGCCAGATGGATTACCAGGACGCATACTCAGAGCATGCGCTGACCAGCTGGCAAGTGTCTTAACTGACATTTTCAACCTCTCCCTGACCCAGTCTGTAATACCACCATAGTCCCTGTGCCCAAGAATGCCAAGGTAAACTGTCTAAATGACTATCACCCTATAGTACTAACATCTGTAGCCATGAAATGCTTTGAAAGGCTGGTCTTGGCTCACATCAATACCATCATCCTAGACACACTGGACCCACTCCAATTTGCATACCGCCCCTACAATCTCTATTGCACTCCACACAGCCCTTTCGCACCTGGTCAAAAGGAACACCTACATGAGAATGTGGTTAATTGACTACAGCTCAGTGTTCAAGCTCATCACTAAGCTAAGGACCCTGGGATTAAACACCTCCCTCTGCAACTGGATGCTGGATCTATTGACGGGCTGCCCCCAGTTGGTGAGGGTGGTCAACAACACATCCACCACGCTGACCCTCAACACTGGGGCCCATCAGGGGTGTGTGCTTAGTCCCCTCCTGTACTCCCTGTTCACCCACAACTGTGTGGCCGCGCATTACTCCAACACCATCATTAAGTTTGCCGCCGACACAACGGTTGGAGGCCTAATCACCGACGACGATGAAACAGCCTACAGGGAGGAGGTCAGAGACCTGGCAGTGTGGCGCCACGACAACAACCTCTCCCTCAATGTCAGCAAGACAAAGGAGCTGATAGTGGACTACAGGAAACGGAGGGCTGAGCACGTCCCCATTCACATCGACAGAGCTGTAGTGGAGCAGGTTGAGAGCTTCTAGTTCATCAGTGTCCACATCACTAAGGACCTATCATGGTCCAAACACACCAACACAGTTGTGAAGAGGGCACGACAATGCCTCTTCACCCTCAATAGGCTGAAAAGATTTGGCATGGGCCCTCAGATCCTCAAAAAGTTCTACAGATGCACCATTGAGAGCATCTTGACTGGCTGCATCAACACTTGGTATGGCAACTGGTTGGTATCTGACCGCAAGGCGCTACAGAAGGTAGTGCATACGGCCCAGTAGGGTTGTGTCAAATATGGAATTTGGGGTGACAATTAATTGTCATGAAATGACCACGGTTATTGTCATAATAGTCATTTTTGTTGAAAAAGGTTTTGAACTTGTAATGCATCATAATGCATCTTTGAAAATATACCTAAAGATATACCTAATAAATAAAACACTGCTTTGTTGACACCCCTGTCTAAAAAATGAATGGTTTTGACCGCTTGGAAGTTTTGGAAGTGAAGCTTATCCACCCGACTATGCCATTCAGCTATTAAAATGAACTTTACCCACTTCATGTACATATTTTAAACTGCTAATGGGTTAACTGTATTTAATTGAATATAAAGTTGAATCTATGATGATTATGATGATGATTATTTTCAGTTCACGGTAATTGTCCATCATTTTGGTTACACAATTATACAATAATTGTGCCAGCCCTATGGCTCAGTACATCACTGGGGCCGAGCTCCCTGCCATCCATGACCTCTATACCAGGCGGTGTCAGAGGAAGGCCCTAAAAATGGTCAAACACTCCAGCCACCCAACTCATAGGCTGTTCTATCTGATATCACATGGCAAGCGGTACCGGAGCGCCAAGTATGGGACCAAAAAGCTCCTGAACAGCTTCTACCTCCAAGCTATAAGACTGCTGAACAGTTAATAAAATGGCTACACAGACGTTTTGCATTGACCACCTTTTTTCCACTGGCTCTCTGCACACTCACTGTACTCTACCTACACTGTGATGTGGTGATTTTGAAGGAGTCAGGGCAGGGTAAATCACAGAATAACAGGATTTATTCTGAACCACAGAGTTACGCAGAAATGCGTAAAAACACTCCAGTGTGCAAAACAGGCGCACGGGAAAATACAAGGCACATGGGGAATATTCCCGGCGATACAAAATACACAGAGCTCCACCGAGCTTCTCTCTCCTCCAATAAACAATCACACAAAGACAAGGGGGCAGAGGGAACACTTACACAGGTACTGATGAGGGGATATGAACCAGGTGTGTGTAATAAACAAGACAAAACAAATAGAATGATGAGATGAGGAGCGGCAGTGGCTAGAAGACCGGTGACGAAGAACGCCGAAGCCTGCCCGAACAAGGAGAGGAGGCAGCCTCGGAGGAAGTCATGACAGTACCCCCACTTGACGCGCAGCACCAGCAGCACGCTGACACCGGCCTCGGGGACGACCAGGTGGACGCGGAGCAGGGTGAGCCGGATGGCGACGGTGGAAATCCCGCAACAGGGAGGGATCAAGGATATCCCTCACCGGGACCCAGCACCGCTCCTCCGGACCGTACCTCTCCCACTCCACAAGGTACTGAAGGCCCCCCACCCGACGCCTCGAATCCAGGATGGAACGGACGATGGAACGGACGGAGTACGCCGGGGCCCCCTTGATGTCCAGAGGGGGCGGAGGGATTTCCCGCACCTCAGAATCCTGGAGCGGACCAACCACCACCGGCCTGAGGAGAGACACATGGGATGGGGCAGTACCGGGGCTGAGGTGAACAGAAACCTCAGGTTACTGAAGGCCCTGTGAGCCTCAGCAGACCAGCGGAGCCGGGATGGCCCACCCTTCAACAGAGATGTGATGGGAGCTGCGACCTTGCCAAAGCCCCAGATAAACCTCCGATAGTAGTTGGCAAAGACAATAAAGCGTTGTACCTCCTTAACCGTGGTTGGAGTCTGCCAATTACGCACGGCTGAAATGCGATCTCCCTCCATCTCCACACATGAGGTGGTAATGCGGTATCCGAGGAAGGAGACGGCCTGTTGGAAAAACAGACACTTTTCGGCCTTGGCATAAAGGTCATGTTCCAACAGTCGGGCCAGCACTTTGCGAACCAGGGACACATGCTCGGCACGCGTAGCGGAATACACCAGAATGTCATCGATGTAGACCACTACACCGCGACCAATCATGTCCCGAAACACCTCATTCACAAATGACTGGAAGACGGATGGAGCATTCATCAAACCGTAAGGCATCACCAGGTATTCGTAATGCCCCGTGGTTGTGCTGAATGCTGTCTTCCACTCGTCCCCCTCTCGGGCACGCACCAGGTTGTACACACTCCGGGGATCTAATTTGTGAAGAAGCGCGCCCCAAGCATTGACTCGATCACAGATGGAATGAGGGGTAGAGGATAACTATAACGTATTGTCCCCTTGTTCAGTGCTCGGTAATCAATGCAAGGGCGCAGACCTACGTCTTTCTTCTACACAAAAAAGAAACTTGAGGAGGCGGGCGAAGTGGAGGGACGTATGAACCCCTGGCGCAGGGAATCGGAGAGGTACAGTGGGGGAAAAAAGTATTTAGTCAGCCACCAATTGTGCAAGTTCTCCCACTTAAAAAGATGAGAGAGGCCTGTAATTTTCATCATAGGTACACGTCAACTATGACAGACAAAATGAGAAAAAAAATTCCAGAAAATCACATTGTAGGATTTTTTATGAATTTATTTGCAAATTATGGTGGGAAATAAGTATTTGGTCAATAACACAAGTTTCTCAATACTACCCTTTGTTGGCAATGACACAGGTCAAGCGTTTTCTGTAAGTCTTCACAAGGTTTTCACACACTGTTGCTGGTATTTTGGCCCATTCCTCCATGCAGATCTCCTCTAGAGCAGTGATGTTTTGGGGCTGTCGCTGGGCAACACAGACTTTCAACTCCCTCCAAAGATTTTCTATGGGGTTGAGATCTGGAGACTGGCTAGGTCACTCCAGGACCTTGAAATGCTTCTTACGAAGCCACTCCTTTGTTGCCCGGGCGGTGTGTTTGGGATCATTGTCATGCTGAAAGACCCAGCCACGTTTCATCTTCAATGCCCTTGCTGATGGAAGGAGGTTTTCACTCAAAATCTCACGATACATGGCCCCATTCATTCTTTCCTTTACACGGATCAGTCGTCCTGGTCCCTTTGCAGAAAAACAGCCCCAAAGCATGATGTTTCCACACCCATGCTTCACAGTAGGTATGGTGTTCTTTTGATGCAACTCAGCACTCTTTGTCCTCCAAACACGACGAGTTGAGTTTTTACCAAAAAGTTCTATTTTGGTTTCATCTGACCATATGACATTCTCCCAATCCTCTTCTGGATCATCCAAATGCACTCTAGCAAACTTCAGATGGGCCTGGACATGTACTGGCTTAAGCAGGGGGACACGTCTGGCACTGCAGGATTTGAGTCCCTGCCGGCGTAGTGTGTTACTGATGGTAGGCTTTGTTACCCGCTCTCTGCAGGTCATTCACTAGGTCCCCCCGTGTGGTTCTGGGATTTTTGCTCACCGTTCTTGTGATCATTTTGACCCCACGGGGTGAGATCTTGCGTGGAGCGCCAGATCGAGGGAGATTATCAGTGGTCTTGTATGTCTTCCATTTCCTAATAATTGCTCCCACAGTTGATTTCTTCAAACCAAGCTGCTTACCTATTGCAGATTCAGATCTTCCCAGCCTGGTGCAGGTCTACAATTTTGTTTCTGGTGTCCTTTGACAGCTCTTTGGTCTTGGCCATAGTGGAGTTTGGAGTGTGACTGTTTGAGGTTGTGGACAGGTGTCTTTTATACTGATAACAAGTTCAAACAGGTGCCATTAATACAGGTAACGAGTGGAGGACAGAGGAGCCTCTTAAAGAAGAAGTTACAGGTCTGTGAGAGCCAGAAATCTTCCTTATTTGTAGGTGACCAAATACTTATTTTCCACCATAATTTGCAAATAAATTCATTAAAAATCCTACAATGTGATTTTCTGGAGAAAAAAAAATCTCAATTTGTCTGTCATAGTTGACGTGTACCTATGATGAAAATTACAGGCCTCTCATCTTTTTAAGTGGGAGAACATGCACAATTGGTGGCTGACTAAATACTTTTTTTCCCCACTGTATGTCTCCATAGCCTCCGTTTCAGCCTGCGAGAGGGGATACACATGACTCCTGGGAGGCACAGCGTCTACCCGGAGGTTTTTTGTGCAATACCCCGCCCGATGAGGTGGTAATTTGGTCGCCTGCGTTTTGGAAAACGTGTGCGCCAAATTGAGGTATTCGGGGTGAATGTGCACGGTGGAGGTAGTGTCTGGACTTTCCAACGTGGTTGCACCAACGGAAACACCTAGACACCTACCCTGACACTCTCGCGACTACCCCGTGAGAACCCTTTCTCAGATAGGCAGGAGATGAGGTTGGACACCTTCTCCCGCTCCGATGGAGCCGGGCTGATGGTCGAGAAGTATAAATACATTTGTAGGAGGAATCCCTGGCAGAGGGCAGCTGTCCCGTCAAAATCCCCTGGTCGAGATATATGAATCCCTCTGGGTGAGGGTGGCTGAATCCAGTCACTAAGCTGGTCCCGAAAGATCGGGTCCTTTCCTCTCCAGGCGTTGTACGACCTGGAGAACCCGATCCATCGCTTCTCCCAAGCTGGTTAGCATAGTCGAATGCTCCCGGACCCGTGCCACGACTCCAGGCAGGTGCTCCTCTCCTGCTGACTCTCGGGTGTGTGATTCTGTGATGAGGTGATTTTGAAGGAGTCAGGCGCAGGAGGGTTAATAAAATAATATCAGGATGTATTCTGAACCACAGAGTTACGCAGAAATGCGTAAAAACACTCCAGTGTGCAAAACAGGCACTCAGGGAATATTCCCGCCGATACAAAATACACAGAGCTACACCGAGCTTCTCTCTCCTCCACAATAAACAATCACACACAAAGACAAGGTGGCAGAGGGAACACATATTTTTTATTTGACTAGGCAAGTCAGTTAAGAACAAATTCTTATTTACAATGACGGCCAAACCCGGACGACGCTGGGCCAATTGTGCCCCACCAAATGGGACTCCCAATCACAGCCGGTTGTGATACAGCCTGGAATCGAACCAGGGGGTCTGTAGTGATACCTCAAGCACTGAGATGCAGTGCCACTCGGGAGCCCTTATACAGGTACTGATGAGGCGATATGAACCAGGTGTGTGTAATAAACAAGACAAAAAAAATTGAATGATGAGATGAGGAGCGGCAGTGGTTAGAAGACCGGTGATGAAGAACGCCAAAGCCTGCCATAACAAGGAGAGGAGGCAGCCTCGGAGGAAGTCGTTACATAGACACTCACACATACTACACTGACACTCCAACACACACACACGCATGCACTCACACACACACACTACATAGCACACACAAAACATACACAAACGTACATATTGACGCCATGCACAAACACTCACACATACACACACGTTCACACTCTTCGCATACTCTGCTGCTACTCTGTTAATTACAGTGGCTTGCGAAAGTATTCACCACCCTTGGCATTTTTCCTATTTTGTTGCCTTACAACCTGGAATTAAAATTGATTTTTGGGGGGTTTGTGTCATTTGATTTACACAACATGCCTACCACTTTGAAGATGCAAAATATTTTTTATTGTGAAACAAACAAGAAATAAGACAAAAAAACAGAACACTTGAGCGTGCATAACTATTTACCCCCCAAAAGTCAATACTTTGTAGAACCACCTTTTTGCAGCAATTACAGCTGCAAGTTTCTTGGGATATGTCTATATAAGCTTGGCACATCTAGCCACTGGGATTTTTGCCCATTCTTCAAGGCAAAACTGCTCCAGCTCCTTCAAGTTGGATGGGTTCCACTGGTTTACAGCAATCTTTAAGTCATACCACAGATTCTCAATTGGATTGAGATCTGGGCTTTGACTAGGCCATTCCAAGACATTTAAATGTTTCCCCTTAAACCACTCGAGTGTTGCTTTAGCAGTATGCTTAGGGTTATGGTCCTGCTGGAAGGTGAACCTCCGTCCCAGTCTCAAATCTCTGGAAGATTGAAACAGGTTTCCCTCAAGAATTTCCCTGTATTTAACGCCATCCATCATTCCTTCAATTCTGACCAGTTTCCCAGTCCCTGCCGATGAAAAACATCCCCACAGCATGATGCTGCCACCACCATGCTTCACTGTGGGGATGATGTTCTCGGGGTGATGAGCGGTGTTGGGTTTGTGCCAGACATAGCGTTTTCCTTGATGGCCAAAAAGCTCAATTTTTTGTCTCATCTGACCAGAGTACCTTCTTCCATATGTTTGGTGAGTCTCCCACATGCCTTTTAGCGAACACCAAACGTGTTTGCTTTTTTTTTTTTTCTTTAAGCAATGGCTTTTTTTCTGGCCACTCTTCCGTAAAGCCCAGCTCTGTGGAGTGTATGGCTTAAAGTGGTCCAATGGACAGATACTCCAATCTCCGCTGTGGAGCTTTGCAGCTCCTTCAGGGTTATCTTTGGTCTCGTTGTTGCCTCTCTGATTAATGCCCTCCTTGCCTGGTCCGTGAGTTTTGGTGGGCGGCTCTCTCTTGGCAGATTTGTTGTGGTGCCATATTCTTTCCATTTTTTAATAATGGATTTAATGGTGCTCTGTGGGTTGTTCAAAGTTTCTGATATTTTTTAGAACCCAACCCTGATCTGTACTTCTTCACAACTTTGTCCCTGACCTGTTTGGAGAGCTCCTTGGTCTTCATGGTGTCGCTTTCTTGGTGGTGCCCCTTGCTTAGTGGTGTTGCAGACTCTGGGGCCTTTTAGAACAGGTGTTCATGTGACAGATCATGTGACACTTAAATTGAACACAGGTGGACTTTCTTTAACTAATTATGTGACTTCTGAAGGTAATTGGTTGCACCATATCTTATTTAGGGGCTTCATAGCAAAGGGGGTGAATATATATATGCACGCACCAGTTTTCCGTTATTTATTTTTTAGAATTTTTTTAAACAAGTTATTTTTTTCATTTCACTTCACCAATTTTCATTATTTTGTGTATGTCCATTACATGAAATCCAAATAAAAATCAATTAAAATTACAGGTTGTAATGCAACAAAATAGGAAAAACGCCAAGGGGGATGAATACTTTTGCTAGGCACTGTATATAGACAGGAGTGTGCCTTTCTAAATCATGTCCAATCAATTGAATATACCACATCTGGACTCCAATCAAATTGTAGAAACATCTCAAGGATGATCAATGGAAACAGGATGCACCTGAGCTCCATTTTGAGTCTCATTGCAAAGGGTCTGAATACTTATGTAAATAAGGTGTTTCAGTTTTTTTATTTTTAATACATTTGCAAACATTTCTAAAAACCTATTTTTGCTTTGTCATTATGGGGTACTGTGTGTAGATTAATGAGGAAAAAGTCATGGGGTCTGAATACTTTCCGAAAGCACTGGATATGTTACAGAATGGGTCCATAGTTTTGAATGGGTCCATGTTTTGTTTGATATATACTGTATATCAATTCATTTTATGAATGGTATAATTGTGATAGCATTTTGCAAACCCGCTCCCCCATCGCCACCAAGATTAATGGTTTTGACCACTAAAGTTTCGCTACACTACACACTCCACTGCTTTGATTGGTGTAACGTTAGCTAGAAACCACAAGGATCTATCCAGATAATGAAAAGGACCACAAAATGTAATTCTAGGAACTTAAAGTTACATCTAATTTACGGCATGCATGATCATGAGCAAAGTCATTGTAGCCTATTATTTCACATCCCCAGTGAGAACCATGAGCACCGGCTGACTTGACTTTGCTGTAAGGCAGCCGAAGTCTGCCAGCAAAGGTTGCACTGTGTCCATTACGATGTAGAAAAAATGCATATCAATAGTTATTCATATTACCAGAGCTTTTTCTTATTCTTTCTAACTCTTTCTTTGGCGGATTTGCAGATGCAATGAGTATCCTGGTGCCGACGAAGATGGCAGCCTCACGACTAGCTCTTAGGAAACTTTGCAGTATTCTGTTTTTTAATGTATTCTTTTTTTACATTATTAGCTCAGAAAGTTTTGCATCATTACATACAGCCGGGAAAAACTATTGGATATCAGAGCGGCGTTAACTCACCAGCATTACGACCAGGAATACGACTTTCCCAAAGCAGATCCTTTGTTTGCTCTCCCCAGGGCAACTGAACAGATTCCAGCGGCTGACCCAAAACATCGCCGGCGGAGGAGAGGCACTCGGAGCGGCCTGCTGGTTCGACTTAGGAGGCGCGCACACCACCCACTGCTTCCAAATATTCCACTCGCTAATGTTCAGTCTTTGATTAACAAGGTTATCGACGAACTACAGGCAAGGATTTCTTTCCAAAGAGACATCAAGGACTGTAACATACTCTGTTTCATGGAAACATGGCTCTCTTGGGATATTCTGTCGAAATCAGTCCAGCCAGATGGATTCTCAGTTCAGGAATAAATATCTCTCCGGGAAGCAGAAGGGCGGAGGTGTGTGTTTCATGATTAACGACTCATGGTGTAATTGTAGCAACATACAGGAACTCGAGTTTTTCTGTTCACCCGACCTAGAATATCTCACAATCAAATGCCGACCATATTATCTCCCAAGAGAATTATAGACGGCCGTGTATATCCCCCCACAAGCCGATACCATGACGGCCCTCAAAGAACTTCACTGGACCTTATGCAAACTGGAAACCACATATCCTGAGGCTACATTTATTGTAGTCGGGGATTTTAACAAAACAATTTGAGGACAAGGCTGCCGAAGTTCTATCAACATTTCGACTGTTGTACTCGCGCTGCTAAAATCCTCGACCATTGCTATTCGAACTTCCGGGATGGTTATAAGGCCCTCCCCCGCCCTCCTTTCAGCAAATCTGACCACGACTCCATTTAGCTTCTCCCTTCATATAGGCAGAAATTCAAACAGGAAGTACCCGTGCTAAGGACTATTCAACGCTGGTCTGACCAATCGGAATCCACGCTTCAAGATTGTTTTGATCACACGGACTGGGATATGTTCCGGGTAGCTTCCGAAAATAATTTAGACGTATACACTGAAATGGTGACTGAGTTTATCAGGAAGCGTATAGGTGATGTTGTGCCCACTGTGACTATTAAAACCTACCCTAACCAGAAACCGTGGAAAGACGGCAGCATTCGCGCAAATCTGAAAGCACGAACCACCGCATTCAACCATGGCAAGTTGACTGGGAATATGGCAGAATACAAACAGTGTAGCTACTCACTCCGCAAGGCAATTAAACTGGCAAAACATCAGTATAGAGACAAAGTGGACACCGACGTCTCGCTTCCTGACAAGCTAGAGACCTTCTTCGCCCGCTTTGAGGATAACACAGTGCCACTGACGAGGCCCACTACCAAGGACTGTGGCCTCTCCTTCTCCATGGCTGACGTGATTGATTAAGACATTTAAGCACGTTAACCCCTGATTGGCTGCCGGCCCAGACGGCATCCCTAGCCGCGTCCTCAGAGCACGCGCAAACCAGCTGGCTGGTGTGTTTATGGACATATTCAATCTCTCCTTTTCCCAGTCTGCTGTTCCCACATGCTTCAAGATGGCCACCATTGTTCCTGTACCCAAGAAAGCAAAGGTAACTGAACTAAATGACTATCGCCCTGTAGCACTCACCTCTGTCATCGAAGTGCTTTGAGAGACTAGTCAAGGATCATATCACCTCTACCTTACCTGTCACCCTAGACCCACCTCAATTTGCTTACCGCCCCAATAGATCCACAGACGATGCAATCGCCATCACACTGCACACTGCCCTATCCCATCTGGACAAGAGGAATACCTATGTAAGAATGCTGTTCATTGACTATAGCTCAGCATTCAACACCATAGTACCCTCCAAGCTCATCATTATGCTTGAGGTCATGGGTCTGAACCCCGCCCTGTGCAACTGGGTCCTGGACTTCCTGACGGGCCGCCCCCAGGTGGTGAAGGTAGGAAACAACATCTCCACTTTGCTGATCCTCAACACTGGGGCCCCACAAGGGTGTGTGCTCAGCCCCCTCCTGTGCTCCCTGTTCACCCATGACTGCGTGGCCAAGCACGACTCCAACTCAATCATCAAGTTTGCAGAAGACACAACAGTAGTAGGCTTGATTACCAACAATGACGAGACCGCCTACAGGGAGGAGGTGAGGGCTCTGGGAGCGTGGTGCCAGGAAAATAACCTCTCACTCAACATCAACAAAACAAAGGAGATGATTGTGGACTTCAGGAAACAGCAGAGGGTGCAGCCCCCTATCCACATCGACGGGACCGCAGTGGAGAAGGTGGAAAGCTTCAAGTTCCTTGGCGTCCACATCACAGACAAACTGAAATTGTCCACCCACGCAGACAGTGTGGTGAAGAAGGCGCAACAGAGCCTCTTCAACCTCAGGAGGCTGAAAAAAATTGGCTTATCACCTAAAACCCTCACAATCTTTTACAGATGCACAATTGAGAGCATCCTGTCGGGCTGTATCACCGCCTTGTACGGCAACTGCAACACCCACAACCGCATGGCTCTCCAGAGGGTGGTGCGGTCTGCCGAACGCATTACCGGGGGCAAACTACCCTCCCTCCAAGACACATACAGCACCCAATGCCACAGGAAGGCCAAAAAGATCATCAAGGACATCAACCACCCGAGCCACTGCCTGTTCACCCCGCTATCATCCAGAAGGCGAGGTCAGTACAGGTGCATCAAAGCTGGGACCGAGAGAATGACAAAGCTTCTTTCTCAAGGCCATCAGACTGTTAAATAGCCATCACTAGCAGATTAGAGGCTGCTGCTGCCTATTGAAGTCACTGGCCACTTAAAGAAATGAAACACTAGTCACTTTAATAATGTTTACATATCTTGCACTACTCATCTCATATGTATATACTGCGTTCTATTCTATAATATTCTACTGTATCTTAGTCCATGCCGCTCTGTCATTGCTTGTCATTGCTTGTCCATATATGTATATATTCTTAAATCCCATTCATTACTAGTTTTGTGTGTATTGGGTATATGTTGTGAAATTGTTAGATATTACTTTTAGATATTACTGCACAGTCAGAGCTAGAAGCACAAGCATTTCCCTACACCCGCTATAACATCTGCTAAACATGTGTATGTGACAAATAACATTTGATTTGATTTGATTTGAATTTATGGAAGATGGCAAAACTTTGGAGATAACAATAGATGGTGAAGTCAAAGATAGGCCAGTGGTTTCCATCTGCGTTTCCCCTAAATCAATGCTTATGACAAATCTAGCTCCAGAACCAGCCATAGAGCCAGCTGGCTAATCTTTTGAATACAGTGTAGTTATAAAAGAATCCAGCAACAACAGATAACATTAGCTAGCTTGATAAGGGTAAAATGCTGGCTAGCTACACTGACAGCTGTCAGTGCCCTATGTGTTGATGTTTATCAACTCCACATGGAAATTCCCACACCCAATTAGTGAATAAGTAGCCTTCATCATTCTACGAAGGAGGAACCTAAACGTGCATTTCCTCTCTACGACAGGAAATGAAGTTGAAATAGTGGCTGCAACTTCCTGTGTGGGGGGGTGTCCTTTAACTAATCATATAGGATGATAAATAACCTAGCTATGGCAGTTATTGGCAGGTAGCCTAACTGTTAAGAGCTTTGGGCCAGTAACCGAAAGGTTGGTGATTTGAATAACGAGCATAGTGGGTCTGGATCTGACCAGGTCTATACGGAACAGGTCTAGTTGTCCCCGGGTCTGTTTGAAACGAGTGTTGATTTATGGAAGTTGCTTTTATTTCATTGCATCTCATTTGGAAACAATTCAACAGTATTAAATCATTACTTTTTTCAATTGCACAAAACCTTTACCCAACAAAATAAAGTTATCTTTCTTTCTTGTGAAGTGTCGAGACTGTGTTTTAAATCCCAGACGAAGCATTAGCATTCTTATAGAGGCAACGGAAAGCCAATGTATTCCATTGAGCCCATTTCAGCCATTACCAGGGTGTTTGATAGGTCATTACAAACGTTTCTGTGGTCGTTACGTTAACAGGAAAAAACTAATGGCACAAGCAAGAGTAACATGAAAGCAAGAAAATCCAGCGAGATTCCAGTGACAAGTGGATTTTGCACCCATCAAACACAGGAAATAGATGTCTACTCCTACGTTCAGAGTCCTATCACAAATTGACTACTGAGGGTTCCCAATGTTACAATATGTTTGAGGGTGGCCACGTTGACATTTCAATTGTTATGGGGGTCCTCATGAGCACCACTTAAATTAGAACCATGTCTGTGCTCTAACAAGCCACCACTTCCTCCTCTCTTGGCCAGAACCTACAGTATATTACATTATATACATTCTATTACAGGAACCCTGGTGTAATGTTGTACTACATACACATTAACATTGTAATATCTGGAAGAAGTTTGATATGGCTGTGTGCTCGATTTTATACACCTGTCAGAAACTGGTGTGGCTGAAATACTCAAATCCACTAATTTGAAGGGGTGTGTATACTTTTGTATGTACAGTATAGTCTATATTGGGGCTGCAGGTAGCCTAGCAGTTAAGAGAGTTGGACTCTTCAGTAAGCCCATTCTACTGGCAATGTTTGTTTACAGTATATACACTGAACAAAAATATAAACACAACATTTAACAATTTCAAAGATTTTGCCCAGTTACAGTTCATATAAGGAAATCAGTCAATTGAAATACATTCATTAGGTCCTAATCTATGAATTTCACATGACTGGGAATACAGATATGCATATGTTGGTCACAGCAACCTTTTTAAAAAGGTAGGGGCATGGATCAGAAAACTAGTCAGTATCTGGTGTGACCACCATTTGCCTCATGCAGTGCGACACATCTCCTTCGCATAGAGTTGATCAGGCTGTTGATTGTAGCCTGTGGACTGTTGTTCCACTCCTCTTCAATGGCTGTGCGAAGTTGCTGGATATTGGCGGGAACTGGAACACGCTATCGTACACGTAGATCCAGAGCATCCCAAACATGCTCAATTGGTGACATGTCTGGTAAGTATGCAGGCCATGGAAGAACTGGGACATTTTCAGCTTCCAGGAATTGTGTACAGATCCTTGCGACATGGGGCTGTGCATTATCATGCTGAAACATGAGGTGATGGCGTCGGATGAATGGCACGACAATGGGCCTCAGGATCTCGTCACGGTATCTCTGTGCATTCAAATTGTCATTGATAAAATGCAATTGTGTTCGTTGTCCGTAGCCCATACCATAACCCCACCATGGGGCAATCTGGTCACAACATTGACATCATCAAACTGCTCGCCCACACAACGCCATACACGCTGTCTGACATCTGCCATCTGCCATCTGCCGGGTGCAGTTGAAACCGGGATTCATCCGTGAAGAGCACACTTCTCCAGCATGCCAGTGGCCATCGGAGGTGATTATTTGCCCACTGAAGTTGGTTATGACACCGAACTGCAGTCAGGTCAAAACCCTGGTGAGGATGACGAGCAAGCAGATGAGCTTCCCTGAGACAGTTTCTGACAGTTTGTGCAGAAAGTCTTTGGTTGTGCAAACCCACAGTTTCATCAGCTGTCCAGTTGGCTGGTCTCAGACGATCCCGCAGGTAAAGAGGCAAGATGTGGAGGTCCTGGGCTGGCGTGTTTAAACATGGTCTGCGGTTGTGAGGCCGGTCGGACATACTGCCAAATTCTCTAAAAGCACGTTGGAGATGGCTTGTGGTAGAGAAATGGACATTCAATTCTGCTCTGGTGGACATTCCTGCAGTCATCATGCGAATTGCATGCTCCCTCAAAACATGACACATTTGTGATAAAACTGCACAATTTAGAGTGGCCTTTTATTTTTTTCCCCAGCAGAAGGTACACTTGTGTAATGATCATGCTGTTTAATCAGCTTCTTGATATGCCACACCTGTCAAGTAGATGGATTATCTTGCAAAGGAGAAATGCTCACTAACAGGGATGTAAACAAATTTGTGCACAACATTTGAGAGAAATAAGCTTTTTGTGCATATGGAAAATGTCTTGGATCTTTTATTTCAGCTCATGAAACATGGTTGCATTTATATTTTTGTTCACTGTATATTATTATCTTTTAAAAATGCTATTCGAACGGTTATAGCGGTGACCATGGTCATTTGGCTGACAAATAACTGTCATCCAAAATTCTATGACCGTCACAGCCCTACTTGGAACGATTCTCTCTTTCGCTCTCTGTCTCTCTCTGTCTCTCTCACTTTCCACCCCTCTCCCTCTCATTTTTAGCAGGTTCTGTTTGGTGCATTGTCATTTATAATGGAAATGACATGCCCTGAGTGAAAGTGACATTATGTCAGAATTGTATCCTGTGATTCCTGCCAGACTCAATCACTCTTGCTGTGTACCTCATTCAAAATCAAATTGGAACTCTTGCAAAGCCTCCATAACTTCAGAAGACTCCAATAACTCTTAACTAGACCCCAAGCCAGACATTCAGATGAGTTTCGCAGACAAAGAAACCTCTCTAGCTGCTTGCTACTCCTTTGACTGAGTTTCAATTCGGTCAAAGAGAACAGGAGGATTATGCTAAATTTTTAAACAGCAACAAACAAATGAAAGGTTGCCACTGAAATAGCTGTGCCTCTCTATACTGGCACAGCCTCCTGCTGCTTTTCTAGGATGCTGATAGATAGCAACACATTCTCATGAAGCAGCGAGAGGTCCACTGTTTATGTGTATCTGTTGTAACTGAAAAAACGAGACTGTGATGTGTAAAGCCAAAGGGGAACTATCAGAAATCTGTGGGTGTCAAGTTGGCTGCAACTCCACACAGTTAGTCTAACATAAGGACAATGATTGCTAGGAAAGGAACAGAAAATGATTCCATCAACACGATGCTCAATTCAACACTGTTGATTTAAGAATCTTGTTTGTTGACTTTTTCACACAATATATAGGTCTAATACATAGTACAGTGCAAATTACAATACAATATACATAAAATAGCTGTGTCTCTTCACAGTCCTCTTTGTGCGGTAAGGTGTTCTTTTATCTGTTGGTTTTATTGTTAGCTTGAGTTACCTGGGGTGGCTGAGAGTTCCATGTAGTCAGGGTTCTTCCAATGAAGGTGAAAGTGGCAATCCTCACAGACAGCTCTAAATTAATTTTTCTACACCCCGTTCAATCAATCCTCACGGTTGAGCCATCAGTCCAAATGTCAGACCAACGTCATCAGGACTAAAAGGCCAATCGCAATCCTATTTGTATCTCAGTGTGCAACATATTATCTCATGGAAATCTCATTCATAAAGCTGCATTAAATGTGAATGTTTTTTTCCCTTCCGAATTCAGTTTCCGTAGTTTGAGTGATTTCAGATGCCTGTACTGGAAGATTGCTCATCTCCCAAGTCATTGTTGGTGATGATGTTTTTTTGTGGCATCAGGCTAAAATCTGTCCTGTGTGTCACATGTGACAGCAGCCTGTCTCTCCCTGCCTCCCCCTGCCTCTAATAGGGCCACTGCCCATCTTCCATGCCATTTTCAAATTGACCCTTCAAGGTCATCGTGCCGAAACAAAATTAAATGTGTCCTCCATTACAAGAAGATAGTTGGAACTGTCTGACAGTGGTGAACACTGCAGAATAATATAAGTATTATGTAAATTAGCCGAGAGGTCGGGTTTCCATTGGCCAATGACCAACATCAGGGTCTCTTAGTGGATGTGTGAGCATTTCTCTCCAGATAGTCTACTGGGAACACTGATTCATGTGCTCAACCACAATGGGCTTCAGGTGCTTACATTCATTCCATTTGTGTTGCTGCGCAACGAGGTCCAGATAGATCTTTTCACTTATTCTTCTCCACTTAACGTCCACCCATACCTGATAAAAGGAGATTAGGAATGTATGGTTAAAGGTATGGCAGTAGCACTTAGGCTCCCATTCTAGACATTTGTGTGACAAATTTTTTATAATCCACTGGGTGCACCCCTCTCAGACCTTCAAAACCCATTCACAATATAGTGGATGTTTTGTCACACAATGTGCGTGGAGGTAGAAGATGCAGAATTGACCTTCGCCCTGTAGGGATTATGTAGCAGGGTTAGGGTCAACCATTTCAGTTCATTCCATTCAGGAGATGCATTGACATTCATTTCATGAAAGTGTTTTTCAAAGCATGAATATAATTTAAATTCCCTTCCTGTATTGACGGAACAGAGTTGGAATGGAATCGATCCCAGACCTTGTTGTGTAGACAAAGGATCTTTGTTCCATGGTAATTCATGGCTATTCTGTGGGAGGATATTGTCATGCTCTTAGCCCCTCCTCCTTGGGCTCCTCTTCAACCTCAGCATAGAGAACATGTTGTTACTGAACACATGCCAGCAGGGCTCCAGACTAACATTATCCCCTGGTGGCACTGGTGCCACTAACTCTTTCAGTTGGTGGCACCAGCCCATGATTTGGTGGCACCCCAAAAAAATCAGAATGCTTTATTTAAGCAATAAGGCCCGATGAGGTGTGGTATATCAAATCAAATCAAATGTATTGGTCACATACACATGGTTAGCAGATGTTATTGCGATTGTAGCGAAATGCTTGCACATCTAGTTCCGACAGTGCAGCAAAATCTAGCAAGTAATATCTAACAGTTCCACAACAAAAACCTAATACACACAAATCTAAGTAAAGGAATGGAATAAGAATATATAAATATATGTCCAATATACCACGGCTAAGGGCTGTTCTTACGCACGACGCAACGCAGAGTGCCTGGATACAGCCCTTAGCTGTGGTGTATTGGCTGTATACCACAAACCCCCGAGGTGCCTTATTGCTATTATAAACTGGTTACCAAAGTTATTAGAGCAGTAAACATAAGTGTTTTGTCAGACAATCAGCATTTAGGGCTCGAACCACCCAGTTTATAATAATAATTATACAACGGGTGGGTCGAATCCTGGATGCTGATTGGTTAAAACCACGTTCCAGCATGTATCCATTCCACAAGTTACCACCGGCTAAGGCTATGATGTTGAAATGCCTATTCACTGATAATATCTCACTGCGCAAATCACCAGCCGAGCCAGGCAATTTATCAACTTGATCTCCACTGTAAAAAAGCATTTAGACATTATCTCCATTTGCTTTTAGACTAGCATTTGGTTTGCAACAGTGGAGATTTGTATAAACCTTGCTGTCTGTCTCTCCGACCTTTGCAATATTGTTTCAATATTGAATTGCGATCTCCTCTGTCCCATAGAAAGTGAATATGTCGGAACGAGACAGACAGAAAGTTGAGCTGGTTGTCATTGCAACATACAAAAAACGTTCAGTTGACATTCAGCTACATTGATACTTTGTTGCGGAAATGAAAAAAGGATGATTATTTTGATCTTTGTTGGCAGCTTGACTATGGATGAATGGAAGAAAGAGATAGAGAAAGTGATGGCATGCAGATTTGGGGGATACTGCGTTGAATGACCTAGAGAAAATCTGCAACGAAGAAAACACTGTTAAGAATACAAACTGGGCTGTGCAGTGCTTCGAGGGCTGGCTAGCAGAGAAGAAAAAAGTAGTTGACTTCAAAACTGTCACTAAGGAGGAGTTGAACACCCTTCTTCGACAGTTTTATGGAAATGTACAAAATGGGAAGGAGTGGGCTCGACTGGTTTCTAAATGACCCACCCATAGGTCGCAGCTGGTGCCTTATGAAGGACATTACATTTACCACCTTGAATCAGGTATTTCTGGGCAACGTCAAACAGCTAATACGGCAAGGAAAATATAAGGATAAGATCCAGCTCCAAAACTCCCAGGCTCTGAATCCCAGTACACCAAGGGGTCTGGTCCAGAAATTGTGTTGCAAATCCAGTTGCATCTGGGTCGAAGAGGAAAAGAGGGGAACAGACAACTAAAGCCCAATTCATTCCTCATAAAAAAGATGAGAACGGTTTAACGTATGTTGTTTGTAGCCTGTTTATGTTTGTTTTTTTAATTTGCACTTGCAATGTGGCTACTAGAAAACAATATTACCACAACACATTCGCTCTCAGATACGCCAATCTCGCATATAACGAGGCCACAAAGAATCATCTGGACGCAAGGGAGAGGGGCAGGGAGTCCAAGAGGGGATTCATGTTCGAGCAGCCAGGGAACCCACTATGCCCGGTGGCATCACTAGAGAAATATCTATCGAAATGCCCGGAGAATGCCTCTGCATTTCATCTCCACCCAAGGAGAGGAGAGTGTATCAGGGACTGGTACACGTCAGAACCGATGGGCGTGGAACTATGTGGCAGCACTGCTACCCAAGATCTGCAGGGCAGTGGGAACAACTAAATACACAAATCACAACATCAGGACCACTACAGTCCAGAAACTGGCCAATGCTGGTTTAGAAGCGAGGGAGATTATGTCAGTGAGTGGGCATCGGTGGAAAAATTGGCTCCAGACCTTTTTTATTTATTTTTACCGTTATTTAACTAGGCAAGTCGGTTAAGAACAAATTCTTACTTACAATGACGGCCTACACCGGCCAAACCCGGACGACGCTGGGCCAATTGTGCACCGCCCTATGGGACTCCCAATCACGGTCGGTTGTGATACAGCCTGGAGTTGAACCAGGGGGTCTGTAGTGACGCCTCAAGCACTGAGATGCAGTGCCTTAGACCGCAGCGCCACTTGAGAGCCTACTGGCGTCCCTCACTGACAGACAAAAAACGCTGGAGCAACATCCTCGCCGAAAACAAAGCGAACACCACAGCACCATCAACACCCAAAAGGCTGAAGCAATGCTGCAGTACTAGTAGTAGCACAGACCCCCACATTTATTTAAACCAATGCACCATCCAGGGGGATATACAGATAAATGTGACATACAAAAAGTAGCTAGCTATCTCCGCTGTGGTGGATAACAAAGAGAATGTATGGTTTCATTTGTTAAACTCAGTTCAAATTAATGCTATGGATTGTCTTTCTTTTGTCTGAACAGTGTCCTGATGAGAGAGCACATTTTCTATGCCACGCGAAGTAGCTCATCATTAGCTCATTGTTATTGGATTTATCCAAATAACTGTTCATAGAAAACAGCTACTTTGCTGTTATTCTTGTTGCACTGTTTGACATGACTGTGTTATCCGTAGTTGGCTAACTAGTAAGCAAGGGATACGAACGTTGCCAGCCAGTGTGGCAACAGAACATTAAGAACAAACGATAGATACAGAACAAAAATACTTCACGACTGCGTAACGTCTCTGGCAACATAACCAATAGACTATATCTCGTGGAAGGATGAAATAGAATGAATAGATTAATCAAATAATATTTTTAATGAAAATATGTAAATTGTTATTTGAATATGTTTGTAACCCGTTGTATAAAAGTGATAATGTCCTCGAAGCCAGTGTTTGGAGGATATATTGGCACAGTTTGCCGGCCCTCGACGGACCTGTGCCAATTTATCCTCCTAACACCGGCTTCTCTGGCATTATAACTTAAGTGTAATATACTACTGAGATGGTTTTCAATAAATAAGTTGTTACACCTAACATGTCCAAGCAGGAATGCATGATTAAAAATATTTTGATCAATATTCATACCCCTTGACTTATTCCACATTGTGTTGTGTTATAGCCTGAATTCATAATGGATTAAATATTATTTTTTCTCACCCATCTACACACAATACTCCATAATGACAAAGTGAAAACATGTTTTTAGAAATGTTTGCAAATGTATTGAAAATGAAATACAGAAATATGTAATTGACATTAGTACTCACACCACTGGATCAATACATGTTAGAATCACCTTTGGCAGTGATTACAGCTGTGAGTCGTTATGGTTAAGTCTCTAAGAGATTTGCACATCTGGATTTTACAATATTTGCCCATTAATATTTTCAAAATGTTTCAAGCTCTATCAAATTGGTTGTTGATCATGGCTAGACAACCATTTTCCATAGATATTGAAGCAGATTTATGTGGGCCTCTGTAGCTCAGCTGGTAGAGCACAGCGCTTGTAATGCCAAGGTAGTGGGTTCGATCCCCGGGACCACCCATACACAAAAATGTATGCACGCATGACTGTAAGTCGCTTTGGATAAAAGCGTCTGCTAAATGGCATATTATTATTATTTAAGTCAAAATTGTAACTAGGCCCTCAGGAACATTCACTGTCTTCTTGGTAAACAACTCCAGTGTAGATTTGGCTGTGAGTATTAGGTTATTGTCCTGCTAAAAGGTGAATTAATCTCCCAGTGTCTGGTGGAAAGCAGACTGAACCAAGTTTTTCTCTAGGATTTTGCCTGTGCTTAGCTCCATTTCATTTCTTTTTTTTTATCCTGAAAAATTCCCCAGTCCTTATTGATTACAAGCATAGCCATAACATGATGCAGCCACCACTATAATTGAAAACATGGAGAGTGGTACTCAGTAACGTGTTGTATTGAAATTGCCCCAAACATAACAATTTTGTGTTATGGACAAAAAGTGAATTGCTTTGCCACATTTTTTGCAGTATTACTTTAGTGCCTTGTTGCAAACAGGATACATGTTTTGGAACATTTTATTCTGTACAGGATTCTTTCTTTTCACTCTGTCAATTAGGTTAGTATTGTGGAGTAACTACAATGTTGTTGATCCATCCTCAGTTTTCTCCTATCACAGCCATTAAACTCTGTAACTGTTTTAAAGTCACCATTGGCCTGATGTTGATATCCCTGAGCGGTTTCCTTCCTCTCCAGCAACTGAGTTAGGAACAACGCCTGTATCTTTATAGTGACATAGTGTAATATAACTTCACCATGCGCAAAGGGATATTCAGATTTTTGTATTTTTTATCCATCTACCAATAGGTGCCCTTCTTTGCGAGGCATTGGAAAACCTCCCTCTTTGTGGTTCAATCTGTGTTTGAAATTCACAGCTCGACTGAGGAACCTTACAGATAATTGTATGTGTGGGGTACAGAGATGCGGTAGTCATTCAAAAAATTATGTTAAACACTATTATGTGAGTGAGTCCGTGAAACGTAATATGTGACTTGTTAAGCACATTTTTTACTCCTGAACTTATTTAGGCTTGCCATAACAAAGAGGTTCAATACTTATTGACTCAAGACATTTCAGCTTTTCATTTTTTATTAATGTGTAAAAACTTTGAAAAACATAATTCCACTAAGACAGTATGGGGTGTTGTAAAAGGATCACAAAATGCAACTAAATGATTACAGTCTGGAGCTCTGCGTGCCAGACAGACCTACAGGGATGTATTATATTATACTTATGGACAGCAGGATGCTAGCAGTAACCTGACCACTAGGAGCCCAATTATGAGGAAATTGGTCAAATAGTTTCTGAACTGATTTGAAAATGTTGAATGACCATTTAAACAAACCAAATGAAACAGAGTTATTGTAATCACTCAAACCAGTCAAATGTTTAACCAGTCCAAGTATTAACTATTAACTTTAAGGGCTCTATTTTAACAAACCCAACACAATGGGAAATCTAAGCACTGGCAGTGGCGCTATAGGTCCGGGGATGTGTCAGAAATACTTTTGCTATTTTCACTACCATTAAAATGACCGCAATAGCTGACTGTGGTGTGAAAGGGCTGGGTTTTGATGAATAAACAAGTTGTAGGTGTGACGAGGGCTTGGCCACTCACTGGCCAATCAAGCGGTTCCATGGCTTAATACTGCATGCGTTTGTCTCAAGTTCGGTAGGTTATTGATGGTCTTTGCATTGTCATCAACTCCAATTCGGCTAGGGGCACAGAATAGTCTTGTCCTAGTCCATTGTGGATTGATACTATAGTTTATTAAATAGCATAGGCTACATACAGTAAGAAGTGATAGCAACAGTAAAAAAAAAAAAAGTGTTTGCTCAATATGTTTGGAGTCGTGACGGTCAAAAGTATAGGTCTTTACGTGTCACACTTCTCCTCAAATAAAAAATACTGGGCTCCCGTAAATTGTATTGTATGTGTGAGGCACATTATCATTAAGCAAGATACACTGAATGTACAAAACATTAGGAACAACTTCCTAATATTGAGTTGCACACCCTTTTGCTCTCAGAACAGCCTCAATTCGTCGGGGCAAAAGCATTCCATAGGGATGCTGGGCCATGTTGATTCCAAAGCTTCCCACATTTATGTCAAGTTGACTGGATATCCTTTGGGTGGTGGACCATTCTAGATACACATGGGAAACTGTTGAGTGTGAAAAACCCAGCAGCGTTGCAGTTCTTGACACACTCAAACTGCTGAGACTGGCACCTACTACCATACCCTGTTCAAAGGCACTTAAATCTTTTGTCTTGCCCATTCTCCCTCTGATTGGCACCCATACACAATCCATGTCTCAATCGTCTCAAGGCTTAAACATCCTTCTTTAACATGTCTCCTCCCGTTCACCTATACTGATTGAAGTGGATTTAACAAGTGACATCAATAAGGGATCATAGCTTTCACCTGGATTCACCTGGTCAGTATATGTCATGAAAAGAGCAGATGTTCCTAATGTTTATGTGTATAGCCTAGTCCTACCGTTGATATGGCGTAATAGGACTGAACATTTTGAATTGCCTATGTTTGGAGGAGTCTATGGTAACCTGACAAGAGGCGCTCTTTGGAAATGGAGATGGATACAAGCCAAATGGAGTATGCACTGCAGGTGCATGTGAATTGTTAATAATGCAAAAGTACATTGGCAAAAGCCTCACAAGTAGACATTTTATGGATAGGCTACTTGGCTAATCCATGTCCAGGATAAGAAAGACATCAGACGCATTGAACCAGCTTTCATTAGTAGGGTAAGAGTAGCTAAGGGCTGTTTTAATTAAACGAAATGGAAAACAAGCAATTTTTACAGGAAAATAACTTTAATGTTTCTAAATACCAGATTATCTCATCTCTCCTTCCATGATGGGCATATAGCCTACTTGAAGGGTTTTTTACGCACATCCAAAATAACAACAAGAGCTGGCTAAAATAATGTAATAGCCTACAAAAGGGGATGTCTTCTCACTGTTTTGCTGCTGCCAAACTTGATATTTAAATGCTTTGGTGATTAAGATTTATTTCAAAGCGTTCTCACGAGTTAAAACCTTTATCAATAGTCTTGACTACTTGGCAAACGGATTGTGCATGACAAAAAAGGAGGGGAGGCTATGCTTGGTTTTTAATCAAATTAAACAAAATGGGATTTTTCTTTAGTTTTTTATGTTTCTAAATACGAGATTTACGGGCACAAAAAGCACATTTTCTTGTCCATATGCATATGGACACTGTGCATCACGTCTGGATAGGCTGCGCTTCCTTTGTCAAAATCCATACCATAACCAACCGCGTTACCGCTAAGACCAGCTTTAGTTTGGTCTTAAATATCCCCAACAGCGAATACTGAAAATGGTTCTTTGGCACACACTTTTAAGGACTCAACTCAGACATTGCCAGCACTCCCACCTCAGATCATGCAAGCTTACAGTGGCTTGCGAAAGTATTCACCCCCCTTGACATTTTTTCCTATTTTGTTGCCTAACAACCTGGAATTAAAATTGATTTTTTGGGGGTTTGTATCATTTGATTTACAGAACATGCCTACCACTTTGAAGATGCAAAATATGTTTTATTGTGAAACAAACAAGAAATAAGGCAAAACACAACTTGAATGTGCATAAGTATTCACCCTCGAGATCTCGAGATACATGCCCCCCCCCCAAAGTCAATACTTTGTATAGCCACCTTTTTCAGCAATTACAGCTGCAAGTCTCTTAGGGTATGTCTCTATAAACTTGGCACATCTAGCCACTGGGATTTTTGCCCATTCTTCAAGGCAAACTGCTCCAGCTCCTTCAAGTTGGATGGGTTCCACTGGTGTACAGCAATCTTTAAGTCATACCTCAGATTCTCAATTGGATTGAGGTCTGGGCTTTGACTAGGCCATTCCAAGACATTTAAATGTTTCCCCTTAAACCACTCAAGTGTTGCTTTAGCAGAATGCTTAGAGTCATTGTCCTGCTGGAAGGTGAACCTCCGTCCCAGTCTCAAATCCCTGGAAGACTGAAAAAGGTTTCCCTCAAGAATTTTCCTGTATTTAGCGCCATCCATCATTCCTTCAATTCTGACCAGTTTCCCAGTCCCTGCCGATGAAAAACATCCCCACAGCATGATGCTGCCACCAACATGCTTCACTGTGGGGATGGTGTTCTCGGGGTGTTGAGAGGTGTTGGGTTTGCGCCAGACATAGTGTTTTCCTTGATGGCCAAAACACTCAATTCTAGTGTCTTCTGACCAGAGAACCTTCTTCCATATGTTTGGGGAGTCTCCAACATGCCTTTTGGCGAACACCAAACATGTTTGAATATTTTTTTTTCTGGCCACTCTTCTGTAAAGCCCAGCTCTGTGGAGTGTACGGCTTAAAGTAGCCGTATGGCCAGATACTCCAATCTCTGCTGTGGAGCTTTGCAGCTCCTTCAGGGTTATCTTTGATCTCTTTGTTGCCTCTCTGATTAATGCCCTCCTTGCCTGGTCCGTGAGTTTTGGTGTGCAGCCCTCTCTTGGCAGGTTTGTTGTGGTGCCATATTCTTCCCAATATTTAATAATGGATTTAATGGTGCTCCGTGGGATATTCAAAGTTTCTGATATTTTTTATAAGCCAACCCTGATGTGTACTTCTCCACAACTTTGTCCCTGACCTGTTTGGAGAGCTCCTTGGTCTTCATGGTGCCGCTTGCTTGGTGGTACCCCTTTCTTAGTGGTGTTGCAGACTATGGGGCCTTTCAGAACAGGTGTATATATACTGAGATCATGTGAGAGATCATGTGACACTTAGATTGCACACAGGTGGACTTTATTTAACTAATTATATGACTTCTGAAGGTAACTGGTTGCACCAAATCTTATTTAGGGGCTTCATAGCAAAGGGGGTGAATACATATGCACACACCACCTTTCCGTTATTTATTTTATATAATTTTTTAAAACAAGTTATTTTTTTCATTTCACTTCACCAATTTTGACTATTTTGTGTAGGTCCATTACATGACATCCAAATAAAAATCAATTTAAATTACAGGTTGTAATGCAACAAAATAGGAAAAACGCCAAGGGGGATGAATACTTTTCTAAGGCACTGTGTGTGTATATATATATATATATATATATATATATATATATATATATATATATATATATATATATATATATATATATATCAGTGGGGAGAACAAGTATTCGATACACTGCCGATTTGGCAGGTTTTCCAACTTACAAAGCATGTAGAGGTCTGTAATTTTTATCATAGGTACACTTCAACTGTGAGAGACGGAATCTAAAAAATCCAGAAAATCACATTGTATGATTTTTAAGTAATTAATTTGCATTTTATTGCATGACATAAGTATTTGATACATTAGAAAAGCAGAACTTAATATTTGGTACAGAAACCTTTGTTTGCAATTACAGAGATCATACGTTTCCTGTAGGTCTTGACCAGGTTTGCACAAAATGCAGCAGGGATTTTGGCCCACTCCTCCATACAGACCTTCTCCAGATCCTTCAGGTTTTGGGGCTGTCGCTGGGCAATACAGACTTTCAGCTCCCTCCAAAGATGTTCTATTGGGTTCAGGTCTGGAGACTGGCTAGGCCACTCCAGGACCTTGAGATGCTTCTTATAGAGCCACACGTAGTTGCCCTGGCTGTGTGTTTCGGGTCGTTGTCATGCTGATAGACCCAGCCACGACTCATCTTCAATGCTCTTACTGAGGGAAGGAGGTTGTTGGCCAAGATCTCGCGATACATGGCCCCATCCATCCTCCCCTCAATACGGTGCAGTCGTCCTGTCCCCTTTGCAGAAAAGCATCCCCAAAGAATGATGTTTCCACCTCCATGCTTCACGGTTGGGATGGTGTTCTTGGGGTTGTACTCATCCTTCTTCTTCCTCCAAACACGGCGAGTGGAGTTTAGACCTAAAGGCTCTATTTTTCTCTCATCAGACCACATGACCTTCTCCCATTCCTCCTCTGGATCATCCAGATGGTCATTGGCAAACTGAAGACGGGCCTGGACATGCGCTGGCTTGAGCAGGGGTACCTTGCGTGCGCTGCAGGATTTTAATCCATTACGGCGTAGTGTGTTACTAATTGTTTTCTTTGAGACTGTGGTCCCAGCTCTCTTCAGGTCATTGACCAGGTCCTGCCGTGTAGTTCTGGGCTGATCGCTCACCTTCCTCATGATCATTGATGCCCCACGAGGTGAGATCTTGCATGGAGCCCCAGACCGAGGGTGATTGTCCGTCATCTTGAACTTCTTCCATTTTCTAATAATTGCGCCAACAGTTGTTGCCTTCTCACCAAGCCGTTTGCCTATTGTCCTGTAGCCCATCCCAGCCTTGTGCAGGTCTACAATTTCATCCTTGATGTCCTTACACAGCTCTCTGGTCTTGGCCATTGTGGAGAGGTTGGAGTCTGTTTGATTGAGTGTGTGGACAGGTGTCTTTTATACAGGTAACGAGTTCAAACAGGTGCAGTTAATACAGGTAATGAATGGAGAATAGGAGGGCTTCTTAAAGAAAAACTAACAGGTCTGTGAGAGCCGGAATTCTTACTGGTTGGTAGGTGATCAAATACTTAAGTCATGCAATAAAATGCAAATTAATTACTTAAAAATCATACAATGTGATTTTCTGGATTTTTGTTTTAGATTCCGTCTCTCACAGTTGAAGTGTACCTATGATACAAATTACAGACCTCTACATGCTTTGTAAGTAGGAAAACCTGCAAAATCGGCAGTGTATCAAATACTTGTTCTCACCACTGTAGATATATATATATTTTTTTGTGTGCCTGGTTTGCATGTTATTTTGGCATTAATACGTGTCACATGTCAGTTTGCAAGGTAAAAATAAATGTATTGAGTTCATAAAGTTGCATACACACATGGTCTCTTTTTTGCTTTCTTGAGTAAGTCAGCTCCAAAATGCAGGTGTTTTAACCTAGCTCAGTGCTTTCTGTTGTGGAGGAGTAGCCAGCGGAAAAATATAGAGCGTAGGAGTTGGTAATCTTCTCCTCTTAGGTACTGCCATAGATTTACATTAGAAGTGCCCATCCAAGAAGGCTCAAGGTCATTGGCCACAGATAAAGTGACGTCAAATCACAATATACTTAGCCTACTGTTCTGCACATGCTTATAGCATGTTTTAGAGAAATGTCATCATAAAATATTGTAAGAGCTTTCATTTTCTGCTTATATGCACCTTTTATTTAACCTACAGTTCTGACTTGGTGTACAGGGAGAATACTGCAAGAATGGCCCATGTTCTGAATTCTGTCGCTGTACATTTCAAAAGCGCTGAACAAATAGTTATTCTGACTACATCCGTTTTAGCTCGCTCAGAATGTCTTAATCGAAATTACGGATTGCCTCTTATCCGCTCATCGTTCCCTTATGTCATAGTTTGTACATCTCTATTGTCAGTAGAAACCACATTTGTTTAAGCAAGTCAGCCATATCAGCTATGTTTTTGTAAAGGCAGTAAATGAGGCTGAATGAACTGTTTCGCTGCCAGACAATGCTCTGCTGATAGCTAGGTGTAGCGGTGGTAAGGATTCACTCCATGGTGCTGAAAAGAAAGCTCTGCTGTTGGGGCAACTTTATGTGCATTTTTTGTTGTTGCCTATCAACAATGACAAGCCACCGAGGTCTGACAACTTGAATGGAAAATTACTGAGGATAATAGCGGGCGATATTGCCACTCCTATTTGCCATATCTTCAATCTAAGCCAACTAGAAAGTGTGTGCCCTCAGGCCTGGAGGGAAGCAAAAGTAATTCTGCTACCCAAGAATAGTAAAGCCCCTTTTACTGGCTCAAATAGCCGACCAATCAGCCTGTTACCAACCTTTAGTAAACATTTGGAAAAAATTGTGTATGACCAGATACAGCGCTATTTTACTGTAAACAAATTGACAACAGACTTTCAGCACACTTATATGGAAGGACATTCAACAAACACAGCACTTAAACAAATGACTGATTGGCTGAGAGAAATTGATGATAAAAGATTGTGGGAGCTGTTTTGTTAGACTTCAGTGAGACTTTTGACATTATCGATCATAGTCTGCTGATGGAAAAACTTATGTGTAATGGCTTTACACCCCCTGCTATATTGTGGATAAAGAGATACCTATCTAACAGAACACAGAGGGTGTTCTTTAATGGATGCCTCTCCAACATAATCCAGGTAGAATCAGGAATTACCCAGGGCATCTGTCTAGGCCCCTTACTTTTTTCAATCATTACTAATGACATGCCACTGGCCTTGAGTAAAGCCAGTGTGTCTATGTATGCAGATGACTCAACACTATACACGTTAGCTACTACAGCGAGTGAAATGACTGCAACACCTAACAAAGAGCTGCAGTTAGTTTCAGAATGGGTGGCAAGGAATAAGTTAGTCCTAAATATTTCAAAAACTAAAAGCATTGTATTTGGGACAAATCCTTCACTAAACCCTAAACCTCATCTAAATCTTGTAATAGATCATGTGGAAATTGAGCAAATTGCTAAGATGGGGAGAAGTCTATCCATAATAAAGTGCTGTCTCTGCCTTTTTAACAACACTATCAACACGACAGGCTCTAGTTTTGTAGCATTTGGAGTACTGTTCAGTCATGTGGTCAGGTGCCACAAAGAGGGACCTCGGAAAATTACAACTGGCTCAGAACAGGGCAGCACGGCTGGCCTTAAAATGTACATCTCTCATGGCTCAAAGTGGACGAGAGATTGACTTCATCCCTACTTGTTTTGTAAGAAGTGTTGACAGGCTGAATGCACTGAGGTGTCAGTTTTAAACTACTAGTACACAGCTCGGACACCCATGCATACCCTTCAAGACATGCCACCAAAGGTCTCTTCACAAGAACAGACTATGGGAGGCGCACAGTACTACATAGAGCCATGGCTACATGGAACTCTATTCCACATCAGGTAACTGATGCAAGCAGTAGAATCAGATTTAAAAAACAGATAAAATACACCTTATGGAACAGCGGAGACTGTGAAGAGACACACACAGGCACAGACACACATACACATGATAAGACACACATTCTACACACACGTACACATGGATTTTGTATTGTAAATATGTGATAGTGGAGTAGTGGCCTGAGTGAACACACTAAATGTATTGGGTAAAGTGTTATGAAATGCAATGTCATGTAATATCAAAAACTTTATATAACTGCCTTAATGTTGCAGGACCCCAGGAAGAGTAGCTGCTGCCTTGGCAGATCCTTAATAAATACAAATGTAGGCCCTAACAGTTTGTGGGCACTGTTTGTCACCATTATAGTGCAATTCATGTATTGTTTAGTATTGTGTTGTGTAGTGGCTATGCTGGCATGTATAAAAACATGTTTTGTGTTTGCCCCACCAATATGTACATGTTAAAATCGCCACTGGTGCCAACTGTAAAGTTTGGTGGATGAGGAATAATGGTATGGGGCTGTTTTTCATGGTTCGGCCTAGGCCCCTTAGTTCCAGTGAAGGGAAATATTTTTTGTGTGTCTTTTAAAAAAAAAAAATAGGGGGTAGATCAACTTTAATATTGTAGATAGATTGTAACTTCCATCAATGTAATTGAAGGGAAATCTTAATGCTACGGCATAGAATGACATTCTAGACGATTCTGTGCTTCCAACTTTGTGGCAACAGTTTGGGGAAGGCCCTTTCCTGTTTCAGCATGACAATGCTCCTGTGCACAAAGCGAGGTCCATACAGAAATGGTTTGTCGAGATCGGTGTGGAAGAACTTGACTGGCCTGCACAGAGCCCTGACCTCAAAACCTTCAAACACCTTTGGGATGAATTGGAATGCCGACTGAAAGCCAGGCCTAATCACCCAACATCAGTGCCCGACCTCACTAATACTCTTGTGGCTAAATGGAAGCAAGTCCCCGCAGCAATGTTGCAACATCTAATGGAAAGCCTTCCCAGAAGAGTGGAGGCTGTTATAGGCAACATGTAAAGTGTTGGTCCCATGATTCATAGCTGAAATAAAACATCCCAAAAATATACCATACGTACAAAAATCGTATTTCTCTCAAATTCTGTGCACAAATGTGTTTACATTCCTGTAAGTGAGCATTTCTCTTTTGCCAAGATAATCCATCCACCTGGCATGTCAAGAAGCTGATTAAACAGCATAATTATACAGGTGCACCTTGTGCTGGGTACAGTAAAAGGCCAGTCTAAAATGTGCAGTTTTGTCACACAACATAATGCTATAGCTGTCTCAAGTTTTGAGGGAGCATGCAATTGGCATGCCTTCAACATCGTTTTAGAGAATTTGGCAATATGTCCAACCGGCCTCAGAACCGCAGACCACGTGTAACCACACCAGCCCAGGACCTCCACATCCGGCTACTTTAATTTCGGGATGGTCTGAGACCAGCCACTCTGACAGCTGATGAAACTGTTGGTTTGCACAACTGAATAATCTTTGCACAAACTGTCAGAAACCGTCTCAGGGAAGCTCATCTGCGTGCTCATCGCCCTCACCAGGGTCTTGACCTGAATGACTACTTCAGTGGGCAAATGCTTATCTTTGATGGCCACTAGCACACTGGAGAAGTGTGCTCTTCATGGGATGAATCCCGGTTTCAACTGTAACGGGCAGATGATGTTGTGTGGGCGAGCGGTTTGCTGATGTCAATGTTGTTAACAAAGTGGGGTTATGGTATGGGCAGGCATAAGCTACGGACAACAAATACAATTGCATCTTATCAGAGATACTGTGAGGAGATCCTTAGGGCCATTGTAGTGCCATTCATCCGACGCCATCACCTCATGTTTCAGCATGATATTGCACGGCCCCATGTCGCAAGGATCTGTACACAATTCCTCGAAGCTGAAAATGTCCCAGTTCTTCCATGGCCTGCATACTCACCAGACATGTCACCCATTGAGCATGTTTGGGACGCTCTGGATCGACGTGTTCGACAGCGTGCTCCAGTTCTTGCCAATATCCAGCAACTTAGCAAAGCCATTGAAGAGGACTGGGACAACATTCCATTGGCCACAATCAACAGTCTGATCAGCTCTATGCGAAGGAGATGTTACGCTGCATGAGGCAAATGGCAGTCACACCAGATACTGACTGGTTTTCTGATCTACACCCCTATATTTCTTTAAGGTATCTGTGACCAACAGATGCATATCTGTATTCCCAGTCATGTGAAATCCATAGGGCCTAATGAATTGATTTAAATTGACTGATTCCTTATTAAACTGTAACTCAGTAAAATCTTTGATTGTTGCATGTTGCGTATATATTTTGTTCAGTATAATAAGAATTGTCCTGCTTGATTAACGATATGAAGACATTCAAACATGATTAGTGTAAGCTTTATATCAGATCCCCTTTACAAAAGCGCTATCAATTTGTTCTAATGAGAAGGAGTTGGTGACAGTGTAATTGTATTCCAGATTAGTTGCATGAGCTGGTCAATTTCCATAATCTTCTGATTCGGTTTCACAAAAACTCTTCCCTTTCCTTAATACATTTTTATTGCAATGGAAAACATTTTCACTTCCGCCTACAAGCCACCCACACAAGTGTGCCTGGATTTTGTTATAAAACGAGCACACACACACACACACACACACACACGTCCATGCATGCATATTGTACAAACGCACACATACTATTCCAAGTCTTGTTTACATTATCATTGTCCCAGTAGCCTGGACGTTCAGAGTCGTATCACCATTCCCTGTTTGGATTGGTCCAATTGTCTCTGAATTTTCCACCCTCTAATATGTTTCATTTTTTGCGCTTTGGCTTTTTCTTCCCCTCCAAATTGATTGTCTCTCCTGTTGGTAATTGCAATTTAATACCCACAAATCAAATCGAAACTGCATTCCTATGCACACGACGGAGCACCCGATTGATTGGGGGCCCGCTTACTGTGGATCTCTTCCACAGCCAGCCAGTCAGAGCCTATTTTGATCTCTTAATATTCCCAACAATTATAGTCATATTATTTTAACTGACGTCAGTCACGTGCACAGATAGGAGGCAAACAGTGCCACGCACATGTCCCTTTGCCATCCCACTCGCCAAGCACCCTTTTGGGTGTTGGTATTATAATTTTTTGTTTAAAGTTTTGTCGTCGTTGTTCTTAACCCATTGCCAGCAAATCGTCATGACGTCATCAAGTTATGCCTTTTGGTCTGCCCTGTACAGAGCTCACTCACCCAGGTTGCGCCTTTTTCCCAGTCTGCCCTGTACAGAGATTGCGCATGCTCGGTATCCAAACATGCATGGCTTGAGATGTGGTCACCGGTCGAGACGAGTGTGTGTAGCTAGCTACCTAGTTTAAATATGTACTGCCACAGCAGCATAACATTTGATTAACACTTGATAACACTTGATTTACATCATCAATATTCGTCTGGTTGGCTGATATGTGCAGCAGAGTGAGTGGGGTGTATGCTTGTGTTACTACTGTAGCTCTTAACAGTACAGTAAAATGTCAAACAAGTGCACAAATAATACAAAACTAAAAACAACAATTCAAGAAATGTCCAAACGAATCCAATTAACAACCCAAATACAGTTTCTACATTATGACAAAAAATATATTGACCTCATCATATATTGACCTCCATAGCTTCAGTTGCTTATTTCTGTTTCCATATAGATTCTGAACATGTTCTGAAACAACCCTGTGCACAACATTAGTGATTTTGCACACACGTAGACAGTGACTCCGTTAGGACAGTTTCTCATGTTGATGTCAGACAGCATATTGGCTAGCTGGAATCTCATTAGGGCCTTTTACTGACATTGTGTTTCATTAACTTGATCGATTACATCTCTTAAGGCATGGTTCAACAGTAATCAAGAGCTCTGCACCAAAGAGGAGTGTCATGTCTGCAGTCAAAGATGGCTCTCCAGAGATTTGGTCCTAATAGCCTACACTTTACTACCACTGCTGTGCCCTTCCTGTGTCCCAACTTGCCAGTATTCTATAAATTTATTTAAGAACCCTCTCTCACAAGCAACCCTCACTGTCCCCCAGGCACATGCAGGTGCACACACACACACACACGCATTTTTGCAGGTCCCACAGTGGAGGGGTCATGGGGTTGTGTGCCAGTATCTATACTACACTTTCTATTGCTATTTGCTGTTACTTCCAGACTTACGTTATTACCCAACCAGGTCTTTCTGTTGCTCAGAAACCATTTCACACAGATTCATCTCAGCTGGTGAAAATGGAATCCCATTAGCTCAAGTCATAAATTATCGAATATCATCTAAATTGCAACATGAGGGTTATCAAAGGAATCCAAACTGGGTATGAATCCTTAAATCCTAAACTGATAATATTAATTGATATCTGAATGTTTGATGTCCCGCCATCTCTTTCCTCCTATGCCCATCCTCTTTCCCAGTATGTGAAGTCAAGCCCAGGGTCAATGTGTGTAGGTGACGAACAGCTGCTCACCCGGACTGGTATTTGCCAAAGAGGGGGAGGCTGAGGGACACTAATGTCCTTCTCCAGACCGTTTACTGGGGGTACACCCAGCCCACATTGACAACAATCACCTACCTGCCATGCGTAGCTCCTGTCTTCAGAAAGTATTCAGCTCCAGGGGTAAAAGTAGTTTTGGTCCAAGCAGGTGGCTGATGTGGTAGCTGACTCAGATGATTAGCTTGTTCTGCTCACTCTCTTGGCACATGATCCAGCTCAAGTCTATCTGGGAAGTGTATTAGAATAACCTCTGGCTAACCTTTGTAAAGGTTTATATTGAATGGAAAATAAAGAAACTTTGTTCAGAGTGAGAGGTATCTAATATGTATTATTTATAGTCTCTATTAGACAATGATGCTGTAATGTACTGTATATGATCAGACATGTCTGCTTAAGGTCCCACCTACACATGGATCAGCTACTAAAGTAACAGATTGTCATCCATATCCCTGCCCCAAACCCAATAATCTCTTAGCATTGCTCCTGTCCTACAACTTTTTCCCATCAGCATTTGATGGCTATTACACATGAATCAAATCAAAGTTTATTGGTCACGTACACAGTTCAAATGTCAAACAAATAATCAAAAACAAAAAATCAAGAAAAGTCAGAATGAATCCAATTAACAACCCAAATAACATGATATCAGAGTGAGCTATGTCAAGAATCCAGTATATTAACATGCAGTGTGTATAAACAGTGTAACAAAAATGCAATATACAGTAGTAGATACAGTGCAATCGGAAAGTATTCAGACTTTACTTTTTCCACATTTTGATAAGTTACAGCCTTATTCTAAAATGGATCATCGATCTACAAACAATATCCCATAATGACAAAGAACAAACAGGTTTTCAGACATATTTGCACATTTATTACAAATATAAACAGAAATACCTTATTTACATAAGTATTCAGACCATTTGCTATGAGACTCGAAATTGAGCTCAGGTGCATCCTGTTTCCATTGATCATCCTTTTGATGTGTCTACAACTTCATTGGAGTCCACCTGTGGTAAATTCAATTGATTGGACATGATTTGGAAAGGCACACACCTGTCTAAGTAAGGTCCCACAGTTGACAGTGCATGTCAGAGCAAAAACCAAGCCATGAGGTTGAAGGAATTGTCCGTTGACCTCCGAGACGGGATTGTGTTGAGGCACAGATCTGGGGAAGTGTACCAAAAAATGTCTGCAGCATTGAAGGTCCCCAAGAACACAGTGGCCTCCATCATTCTTAAATGGAAGAAGTTTGGAACCACCAAAACTCTTCCTAGAGCTGGCCGCCCGACCAAACTGAGCAATCAGGGGAGAAGGGCCTTAGTCAGAGAGGTGACCAAGAACCCGATGGTCACTCTGACAGAGCTCCAGAGTTCCTCTGTGGAGATGGGAGAACCTTCCAGAAGGAAAACCATCTTTGCAGGACTCCACCAATCAGGCCTTTATGGTAGTGGCCAGACGGAAGCCGCCACTCAGTAAAAGGCACATGACAGCCTGATTGGAGTTTGCCAAAAGACACCTAAAGGAATCAGATGAAACTAAGGTTGAACTCTTTGGCCTGAATGCCAAGCGTCACATCTGGAGGAAACCTGGCACCATCCCATCGGTGAAGCGTGGTGGCAGCATCATGCTGTGGGGATGTTTTTCAGTGGCAGAGACTGGGAGACGAGTGCTTAACAAAGTACTGAGTAAAGGGTCTGAATACTTATGTAAATGTGATATATGTAAATGTGATACTAGGACTCCAGCCACCCTAGTCATAGACTGTTCTCTCTGCTACCGCACGGCAAGTGGTACCGGAGCACCAAGTCTAGGTCCAAAAGGATTCTTAACAGCTTCTACCCCCAACCCATAAGACTCCTGAACAGCTAATCAAATGTCTACCCGGACTATTTGTATTGTCCCCTCACCCCTTATTTTATGCTGCTGCTACTCTCTGTTTATTATCTATGCATAGTCACTTTAACTATACCTACATGTACATATTACCTCAATTACCTCGACTAACCTGTGCCGTGGCACATTGACTCTGTACCGGTACCCCCTGTATATAGCCTTCCTACTGTTATTTTTATTTTGTACTTTTATTTTTCTTAACTGCATTGTTGAATAAGGGCTTGTAAGAAAGCATTTCACTGTTGTATTCGGCGCATGTGGCAAATAAAATTTGATTTGATATTTCAGTTAATTTTTTATAAATGCTTAAAAATGACTAAAAACCTGTTTTTGCTTTGTCATTAAGGGGTATTGTATGTAGATTGATGAGGAAAAAAATAACAATTTAATCAATTTTAGAATAAGGCTGTAAAGTAACAAAATGTGGAAAAAGTCAAGGGGTCTGAATACTTTCCGAAATATAAATGCAACATGTAACAATTTCAACAACTTTACTGAGTTACAGTTCATATAAGGAAATCAGTCAATTGAAATGAATTCATTATGCCCTAATCTATGGATTTCACATGACTGGGCAGGGGTGCAGCCATGGGTGGGCCTCGGAGGGCATAGGACCACCCACTTGGGAGCCAGGCCCACTCACTGGGGAGCCAGGCCCAGCCAATCAGAATGAGTTTTCCCCAAAAAAGGGCTTTATTATAAACAGAAATACTCCTCAGTTTCATCAGCTGTCTGGGTGGCTGGTCTCAGACGATCCCGCAGGTGAAGAAGCTGGATGTGGAGGTCCTGGGATGGCGTGATTATATGGGGTCTGCGTTTGTGAGTCCGGTTGGACATACTGCCAAATTCTCTAAAATGACGTTAGAGGGGGCTTATGGTACAGAAGTTAACATTATCTTCTCTGGCAAAAGCTCTGGTGGACATTCCTGCAGTCAGCATGCCAATTACATGCTCCATCAAAACTTGAGACATCTGTGGCATTGTGTTGTGTGACGAAAGTGCACATTTTAGAGTGGCCTTTTATTGTCCCCAGCCCAAGGTCGACCTGTGTAATGATCATGCTGTTTAATCAGCTTCTTGATATGCCACACCTGTCAGGTGGATGGATTATCTTGGCAAAGGAGAAATGCTCACTAACAGGGATGTAAACAAATGTGTGCACCAAATTTGAGAGAAATAAGCTTTTTGTGCATATGGAAAATTTCAGCTCATGAAACATGGGACCAACACTTTACATATTGCGTTTTATATTTTTCTTCAGTATATTAGAATGAGCTATGTCGAGAATACAGCATATACACAGTGTGAAAAACAGTATAAAAGAAACAAAGTGTCCAGTGTTTAATGTCTCTATAAACATGGGATAGCAGCGTTGGCTGTTCGAGTGTTTTGTGTATGTACGTGTGTTTGTGAGTATGGGCGTATGTGAGTGCAGGAGTCTGCATGTGTGTGTGTGAGCGTGCGTGTGTGTGCATTATGTGAGTGAGTCCCTAGGGTGCAGGACAGAGTACGGGGAGGTAGACGGCTAGTGATGGCTGTTCAATAGTCTGATGACCTGGTGATAGAAGCTATTTCCAAACCTCTTGGTCACAGATCTGATGCACCTGTACCGTCGGTAGCAGAATGAACAGTTTGTGGCCCGGGTGCTGAGGTCCTTAATGATATTCCCTCTGAAGAGCCATGCGGTTGAGGATGGTGCAGTTACCGTACCAGAAGGTGAAGCAGCCCGACAGAATGCTCTCAATGGTGCATCTGTAGAAGTTTGTGAGGGTTTTAGGGGCGGATAAAACAATGTATATATGTGTGTGTGTGGGGGGGGTGGATTTCTATACAATTTTTTAAAAACTCTAAAATGCTATTTGGAGAACTGCAAAAACAAGCTATTACAATGGCTTGCGAAAGTATTCACCCCCCTTGGCATTTTTCTTATTTTGTTGCCTTACAACATGGAATTAAAATGGATTTTTTGGGGGTTTGTATCATTTGATTTACACAACATGCCTACTACTTTGAAGATCAATCAAAAGTAACCTATCATTGATCAGTAATTGTAATATTATTACTAAAATTGGAACAGTACTCTGTTATATGACTTGTTACCACAAAAAGTAATATTATTAAGAGAACACTGTCCGAACACTGACATTTTTTTATGTTTAAAGGAGCCATTGCCGTTAGTGAGAAGAGAGGAAATCTGTGTTTTATTTTGGAATCTAAAATAACTTAGGAATCTATTTCCTATACATTTTATTTTCATAACCATTGCAGAATAAATTCCTCACCTTTTCTGGCCTTGATTTCCAAAGTAGCAATGCAAGAAGCTCATATAAATAGAGCACTATGGCCACGCACACCAGTGGTGGGTTTGGCGTTGAAATGAGAATGCATGAGTACAAAATAACCCCATAACTACTGTAAAATATGGTGGTGGATCTTTGATGTTATGGGACTTTTTTTGCTTCCACTGGTCCTGGGGCCCTTGTTAAGGTCAACGGCATCATGAACTTTACCTATATCAGGATATTTTAGCCAAAAACCTGGTTGCCTCTGCCCGGAGGCTGAAACTTGTCCACAAGTGGATCTTTCAGCAATACAATAACCCCAAGAACACATATTTTGCAAAGGCCATGTCAGTCTCTGGACTTGAAACCCATTAAAAACCTGTGGTTTGAATTGAAGAGGGCAGTCCATAACCGCAGACGAAGGATATCAAGGATCTGGAAGGATTCTGTATGGAGGAATGGTCTAAGATTCCTCCCATTTGTGTTCTTCAACTCATAAAACACTTTAGAATAGGCTCAGTGACGTTATACTTGCAAGGTGGCCTTGCGGCAGGTAGCTTAGTGGTTAAGAGCGTTGTGCCAGTAACCGAAAGGTTGCTGGTTCTAATTCCCGAGCCGACTAGGTGAAAAATCTGTCGATGTGCCCTTGAGCAAGGCACTTAACCCTAATTGCTCAGGATAAGAACACAAAACATAGACTCTACACACCCTGGCTCAACATAAAAGAGTCCCTAGAGCCAGGGCGTGACAGTACCCCCCCCCCCCCAAAGGCGCGGACTGCGACAACATAACCCAACATGGGAGGGGCCGGGTGGGCATTCCTCCTCAGAGGCGGTTCCGGCTCCGGGCTTGACCACCACCGTCCAACAACCCCCCCGTAGCGCCCCTGGTCTGGTCCCGCTGGCTGGGGCTGGACTGGACATCGGTGGAGTGGATTGCTTAGGCTCCGGTGTGGAGCAGCTGACCGGTACCTGACCAGGCACCGGTGAAACGGGCACGGGCTGTGCCGGACTGACGACGCGCACCACAGGCTTGGTGCGGGGAGCAGGGACGGGCCGGACCGGGCTGACGAAGTGCACCACTGGCTTGGTGCGGGGAGCAGGAACGGGCCGGACCGGACTGACGAAGCGCACCACTGGCTTGGTGCGGGGAGCAGGAACGGGCCGGACCGGGCTGGCGACGCGCACCATAGGCTTAGTACGGGGAGCAGGAACAGGCCGGGTCGGGCTGGCGACGCGCACCATAGGCTTGGTGCGGGGAGCAGGAACAGGCCGGGCCGGGCTGGCGACGCGCACCATTGGCTTGGTGCGAGGGGCAGGAACAGGCCGGGCTGGCGACGCGCACCATTGGCTTGGTGCGGGGAGCAGGAACGGGCCGGGCCGGGCTGGCGACGCGCACCATTTGCTTGGTGCGAGGGGCAGGAACAGGCCGAGCCGGGCTGACGCGCACCATAGGCTTGGTGCGAGGGGCAGGAACAGGCCGGGCCGGGCTGGCGACGTGCATCACAGGCTTGGTGCGAGGGATAGGAACAGGCCGGACTGCACTGGGAACACACACCACTGGCCTTATACGGGGATCAGGAACGGGCCGGACCGGACTGGCAACACACTTCAGTACCTCTCGCCGTGCCTCTACACTTTCCTTCTCTCTAATCACCAATGGCTCCCGTAACCCAGTGGCCTTCTCTCCTCGTCCACAAACTCACCCCTTATCTGCCTCCAGCAGCCCTGTCGTCCATGCCATGTGCCCCCCCCTAAAAATGTCTTGGGGGTGTCTCTCCCCCGTGCTCAAGGCCTTCATCCCTCTTGCCAGACTCGCACTCATCTCCTCCCAAGTCCATCCTCTCTCCTTGTCACGCTGCTTGATCCAGTCGAGGTGGGATCTTCTGTCACGATCGTTGACACATGATGAAGCGGACCAAGGCGCAGTGTGATAGGCGTACATACTTTTATTGAATGTACAATACGAACAAAAACAATAAACGATACGTGAAGTCCTAGGTAAATACACAAACCTTACGGAACAAGATCCCACAAACACAAATGCCCAAACGGCTGCCTAAGTATGGTTCCCAATCAGAGACAACAAGCAACAGCTGATTCACGTTGCCTCTGATTGAGAACCACCCCGGCCAACATAGAAACACATGAACTAAAAACTGAAACAATGAACACAAAACATAGACTCTACACACCCTCAACATAAAAGAGTCCCTAGAGCCAGGGCGTGACAATCACCTCCAGAAACATTTGATCAAATGTGCCATTGCTCTTTCTTTTAGAAACTTGCCCAATTCCAATAGTTCCAAATAAAGCAAATAAAGGGTGTTATTGTCACCATAAAAGGCGAATGGAGGTCATTTTCCAGGCAGAGTTATAATGCTCATTCACGCACGCAGTTTTAGGACGGGCCTGATTATAATAAGCAATATTTTTAGACATACGTATTATTTTCTGAAATGGTGCACGCAGATATTTAGTGTGAAATGTATGCAACGGCCCCAGGACACCCCAAGGTCACCTACATTTAATTACCGTTCTGCTTACTCAGCCAAGTACAAATAAGTTAATTGGATACTCACTGGACTGACTGGGAGAAACTCCAGGAGTGGAGTACTGGGGAGGGAACGAGATAGGGATCTTAAATTGACCACTATCTGAGTCACTTTTTCGCTCAGGAGATTATTTTGTATTTTGTTTTGTTTGTAGCTTTTAATGTGCCATCTGTATTGCAATAGGTGCAGACATCCCTATTTGTTTGTGTGTATGTTGAGCAGAACAATGTCTACACAACTTAACCTGATTATGCTATCCAGGCCAGCTTGTATGAACTAAATTTGAGGCTTGCTTGACTGAGATAGATGGCCAAGGGATTCCAACACAAAACCCTAATCAATCATTTTGCTCAATAGTCTTGACACAACCCTATAATTTCGCAGCAATTCTTTGCACAGAGAACAACATTGTACCGTTGTAGTGTGACAGCTAGTCATAGTGAAATGTATTGTTACTGTAAAATCATCTGGAACATGATGAACCTACAGTATGTAAAACCCATTACCTTAATGTTGCATTATTGTATAGCGTCTACTTTGGGTTCTAGAAAAGCACTTTGTACATGCATATGCAATGTATTATGATTTATTATTACCTAAATATTATAATATAATAACATAATATACCTTTTGGCATAATTTACCTTACACTTATAATCACCTGGTTGTGGTGTACTGAAATGCCTAATGTGTTAGGACACACCAATTTATCTTTTACTGATTTTCTGTTCCCTTGTTACCTCTCCTTGAATTAAACCTAGTTTATTGATTATATCTCCTGCTGTTTCGACGAAGTCGAGGGCCGGCAATCCGTGCAAATATATCCTCCAAACACCGGCTTCGAGGGCATTATCACTTTAATACAACGGGTTACCAACATATTAAAATAATGACTAACATATACTGTATATATATTTTTTTAAGATGAATTTATTAATACTATTTCATCCTTCCACGAGATATGGTCCCGACACAAATCTAAGGTTGCTACCAAAGCCGGCTGGTCATTCGTTCTATCGGTTCGGTTGCCAGAGACGCAACCCAGTCGTTAAGTATTTTTGTTCTGTATCTATGGACACGATCCAGTCGTTTGTTCTAAATGATCCATTGCCATACTGGCTGGCAACGTTCTTATCCCTTGCTTGCTAGCTAGCCAACTACGGCTAATTTACAGTCACATCAAACAGTGCAGCCAGAATAACAGCAAAGTAGCTGCATTTGCGTTTGTTTAAGCTGTTTTCTAGTGACATTTATTTGGATACATCCATAACAATGAGCTAATGATGTGCGATTTCACCTGGCATAGAAAATGTGCTCTCTCGTCAGGACACTGTTGTTCAGAGGAGCTAGCCAACAACACAGCTAACACAATCACTTCAAACTGAAGCTGAAAAGACAGCAAACTAGCTGCATTTTGTTTTGTTTTACCTGTTTCTATTGACATTTCTTTGTATATATCCATAAAAATTATGCCAGCTGATTTCATGATTTCGACTGGCTGAGAAAAGCTGTCTGCCTGTCTGTCTCATCCCGACTCCCGACACGTTCATTACTATGGGACAGCTGGAGATCGAATTTCAATATTGAAACAATGTTCATTACTATAGGACAGCTGGAGATTGAATTTCAATATTGAAACAATGTTGCAAATGTCGGAGAGACAGACAGCAAGGTTTATACAAATCTCCGCTGTTGAGATATAAATGTTAGTCTAAAAGAAATGGGAGATCATGTCTAGAAGCTTTTTATAGTGGAGATCAAGTTTATAAATTGCCTGGCTGGGCTGATGAGACAGTGGATTGTGCAGTGAGATGGAACCGATAAATAGGCATTTCAACATCATAGCTTTAGCCAGTGGTAACTTGTGGAATAGACACCGGCTGGAATGTGGTTTTAACCAATCAGCATCCAGGATTAACCCACCCATTGTATAATGACAGATTGTGTAATGCATTGCAATTTTTGTCAATAAGCACACCACTAAATCTGAATTCCTTGATGACTGTGAGGGAAGAACTATGACCAAATGTAAAGTGGGTTTAGGTGCAAAGTCAGAGCTAGCACTAGTAAATGATCCAGAGCTAATTCCGTTAGGATTTTGGCATGTTTTTCTAGATTGGCATGTTTTTCAGTAGATTTGAAAATGCGATGGAAACCCATTTAACCTCTATTTTTTATTCGGTACATGAGAATTTAACCACAAAAGGTATTTTTATATGCAGTACATCATCATGCACAGACTTGTATCTGCACCAAGTGAATTTGATGGAAACACATCTCTGGTGGGAAAATGTGCATCATTGTTTTTATGCTTATTTTTTAATATTCACATGAAAATCTGTCCCAATTGGATGGAAACCTAGCTACTGACGGAGTTGACAAGCCACTGACTGAGTTGACAACAGATACTCAAAGCAGACATATTTTTGCCCTCTGAAAATAAAACTTCCAAAGAAACATTTGTAAAATATGGAAAATTATTCATTTGAAAATCCCCAATAAAACAAAATCATTCTATCAGATCTTTCAGCACTCTGACCGAGTTGACGTTAGACAAAAATCTGATGGAGTGGATGTTTTACGGCACTGTTTTTAATAGCAATGGAATTAGAGGTGTGGAATAGTTCATCATACACTGAGGCTGAGGTGATTGACTTGAACACTTAACCACAAAAATCACTTTGTTCTTTTGCAGTCACATATTGATAAAAAGATGAGGAAAAAACAGGTAGCTGTTGTTAGGCAGTTGTATAAGATGGAGGTGACAGGGCACTTGACACCTAAGCTCCTCTAAAAAGAAAAATATGCTGTTGTAAAGAGTAGTGAACCAGACAGCATCATGCTCCTGCTCAGAATTTCTGAGTACAAGGAAGGGTTTCTCAAAATACTGTATAGCCTCATTCTACTAATAAACATGACACACCAACTTCAGAGCTCAATGTAGTCACAATGCATTCAAAATCCACTTGAGGCCATAAGTGGACCATCAATTATTACAGACTTATAGTATTAATTTATATATTGAGGCCACATTCCTACTATGCAACAGATTTATATCTCTGGACAGTTTTATTGTTCACTTGATATTCAGCAAATCCCCCGGTAGCCGAAGATATACAATGCCTTCAGAAAGTATTCACACCCTTTGACTTTTTCCACATGTTGTGTTACAGCCTGAATTTAAAATGGATGAAATGTAAATGTTGTGTCACTGGCCTACACACAATACACCTTAATGTCAAATTGGAATTATGTTTTTAGAAATGTGTAAAATTAATTAAAAATGAAAAGCTGAAATGTCTTGAGTCAATAAGTATTCAACCCCTTTGTTATGGCAAGCCTAAATAAGTTCAGGAGTAAGAATTTGCTTAACAAGTCACATAGTAAGTTGCATGGACTCACTCTGTGTGCAATAATAGTGTTTAACATGATTTTTGAATGATTACCTCATCTCTGTACCCCACACATACAATTATCTGTAAGGTGCCTCAGTTGAGCAGTGAATTTCAAACACAGATTCAACCAAAAAGACCAGGGAGGTTTTCGAATTCTTTGCAAAAAAGGTCACCTATTAGAAGATGGGTAAAAATTCAAAAAGCAGACATTGAATATCCCTTTGAGCGTGGTGAAGTTATTAATTACATTTTGGATGGTGTATCAATAGACCCAGTCGCTACAAAGATAGTTCTTCCTAACTCAGTTGCCGGAGAGGAAGGAAACCACTCAGGGATTTTACCGTAAGTCCAATGGTGACATTACATGGCTGTGATAGAAGAAAACTGAAGATTGATCATCAACATTGTAGTTACTCCACAATACTAACCTAAATGACAGAGTGAAAAGAAGGAAGCCTGTACAGAATAAAAAATATTCCAAAACATGCATCCTGTTTGCAATAAGGCACTGAAGTAAAACTGCAAAAAAAATGGCTAAGAAATTAACTTGATGTCCTGAATACTAAGCGTTATGTTTGGGGCAAATCCAACACAACACATCACTAAGTACCACTCTTTATATTTTCAAACATGGTGGTGGCTGCATCATGGTATGCTTGTCATCGGCAAGGACTAGAGATTTGTTTAGGATAAAAATAAACGGAATAGAGCTAAGCACAGGCAGAATCCTAGAGGGAAACCTGGTTCAGTCTGTTTTCCAACATACACTGGGAGACAAATTCACCTTTTAGCAGGACAATAACCTAAAACACAAGGCAAAATATACACTGGAGCTTGAAGAATTTCTTTAAGAATAATGTGCACACAGTTGTGCAAAGCTCTTAGAGACTTACCCAGAAAGTCTCAGAGCTGTAATCACTGCCAAATGTGATTCTAACATTTATTGACTCAGGGGTGTGAATACTTATGTAAATTAGATATTTCTGTATTTCATTCTCAATAAATTTGCAACAATTTCTAAAAACATGTTTTCACTTCATCATTATGGCATATTGTGTGTAGATGGGTGATTAATTTTTATTTCTTATTAATCCAATTTGAATTCAGGCTGTAAGACAAAATGTGGAATAAGTCAAGGCGTATGAATACTTTCTGAAGGCACTGGACATTTTTTAAAACATTTTAGTCATTTAGCAGACAATCTTATCCAGAGCGACTTACAGTTAGTTATTTTTATATATATTTTTTTACATACTGGCCCCCCGTGGGAAACGAACCCACAACCCTGGCGTTGCAAACGCCATGCTCTACCAACTGAGCTACATCCCTGCCGGCCATTCCCTCCCCTATCCTGGACGACGCTGGGCCAATTGTGCGCCGCCCCATGGGTCTCCCGGTCGCGGCCGGCTACAACAGAGCCTGGATTCGAACCAGGATCTCTAGTGGCACAGCTAGCACTGCGATACAGTGTTAAAGTTATGATACAATACACAACCAGAAGTATGTGGACACCTGCTCATCGAACATCTCATTCCAAAATCATGGGCATTAATATGGAGTAGGTCCCCTCTTTGCTGCTATAATAGCCTCCACTCTTCTGGGAAGGCATTCCACTAGATGTTGGAACATCACTGTGGGGACTTGCTTCCATTCAGCCACAAGAGCATTAGTGAGGTCGGGCACTGATGTTGGGCAATTAGGCTTGGCTCACAGTCGCCGTTCCAATTCGTCCTAAAGGTGTTCGATGGGATTGATGTCAGGGCTCTGTGCAGGCCTGTCAAGTTCTTACACACTGATCTCGACAAACCATGTTTTGTGCACGGGGGCATTGTCATGCTGAAACAGGAAAGGGCCTTCCCCAAACTGTTGCCACAAAGTTGGAAGCACAGAATCATCTGGAATGTCATTGTATGCTGTAGCGTTAAGATTTCCCTTCACTGGAACTAAGGGGCCTAGCTCCAGACCATTATTCCTCCTCCACCAAACTTTACAGTTGGCACTATGCATTGCAGGTAGCGTTCTCCTGGCATCCGCCAAACCCAGATTCATTCGTCAGACTTACAGATGGTGAAGCGTGATTCATCACTCCAGATTCCAATGGCGGCGAGCTTTGCACCACTTCAGCCAACGCTTGGCATTGCGCATGGTGATCTTAGGCTTGTGTGCGGCTGCTCGGCCATGAAACCCATTTCATGAAGTTCCTGATGAACAGTTATTGTGCTGACGTTGCTTCCAGATGTAGTTTGGAACTCGGTAGTGAGCTTGTTTGGCCTACCACTTCGCGGCTGAGCTGTTGTTGCTCCTAGACGTTTCCACTTCACAATAACAGCACTTACAGTTGACCGGGGCAGCTCTAGCGGGGCAGAAATTTGACGAACTGACTTGGTGGCATGCTATGACGGTGCCATGTTGAAAGTCACTGAGCTATTCAGTAAGACCATTCTACTGCCAATGTTTTCCCATGGAGATTGCATGGCTGTGTGTTTGATTTTATACACCTGTTAGCAACGGGTGTGGCTGAAATAGCCGAATCCACTAATTTGAAGTGGTGTCCTAATACTTTGTGAATAGATAGTGTATATTCCATATCTGAAGTTAGTATTCCACACACATTCAAATGTTTGTGAGAACCACTACTGTACTATCCTTGATCTGTTAATGTATTGGTGCAAATTGTTGTTTTGGGTGGAATTTATATGGATTTATACGTACAGAAGACAAACCCACAGAAAATAGGTCAGTTGTACCACTAGGGGCCATCTTCTATTGAGTGATCTTCAGTTTATATGGCAAGAGGAATGATGAATGAACTAAACAAAAGCACAGAGAACCCACTCACCGTCCTCTCGAGACTTCTGTATGAAGGCATCCACGCCGCTCTCTCCATAATTCCCCTCCGACGCCACAGTGGAGATGAAGTTCCAGCGCATGGCCTTGACAATATCCACCATGGCCTGTGCCTGGTAGGTGTCTGGGGGCACCACGCGCGAGAAAAAGTCATAACGTGTGTTGTCGCTCAGCTCCGGGGCCGTGGAGGCATAACTCACCTGGGGGATCTGAGGAGAGAGGGAGAGAGGGAAGAAGGGATGAGTTAAGATGGAAAAGAGGCAAATAAGTCATAGGAGGAGGAAGGGGGTGGGGACGGAGGGAGAGCGGAACAGCAAACATACTGCAGGGGTCTCCTTTAGACAATGGGGGGGGTTTGATAAAGTGTGTGCAAGAATTGATGACTTACCGTCCTATTTTTGTGGGTGTGACACTATGGGAAGGGAACCCTGAAACTAAAAACATCTCTGATTTCCCGCTGGATCCAGCTTTCCATCTCATCCACAGCTAGGTGGTTCATTATCATGGGCAGCAAGCTCAGAGGCACACTCAATCTGACCCATTGCTATCCTGCTGCCAAGTAAACACCCACCACAGACCCATACCAAACCTATCTGGGCAGCCATTGGACTGAGACACCGACTCAGGATTGTGTCTCCCTATCTGTTGGCACCATGTCCTCTCTGGATCCTTGTCATGTTTTACCAATGTTGAGTGGAAGATGAATTCTAAAATGACTAGCATTGTTAGTTCAGTGGCCTTGTCGTTAGTGGCCACCCTGAGATTAGAAGGTTGGGGGTTTCGATCCCCGGTCGAGTCATACCAAAGACTCTAAAAAGGGGGTGTCCTGGTACATTCCTCACGCTACAGAAACAGGAGATAGGCTCCTGCCCTATGGGCCATTCTGGAAACACAATGTCTTGTCATTTTAGTCAAATCACTGTTATTGGAGTTCTACAAACAACAACTTTTCATTTAAATCATGATTTTTTTTACACATCATTTCCCTACCACACTTTTTAAAAACAATTAGACAATTTGTTATGACACCAGTTCAGCACTAATTACACCCATTACAAGCCTAACACGGCTCTCCACTTGCAATCTGTGCATCAGACAACACTTAGCTGTAATTTAGCTATGGTCCTGGTCAGTGGATGTTACTGTTCTTTATCTAAAGTGAACTGAGGCCTACATGTTTCAGTAGTAGCAACAGTAGGTTGATGGTGTTGGCCGTCACACACCACAACCAGTCCTGCTTGAGTACACTCAAGCTATAGCTGAGTTTGAAAAGTATCCAAAGAGACCGGTTAGAGGCCGAAGTCCCTGAAGTGCTCCAGCACGACCCAAAAGATGCTTTGGCCCTATTTCTCTGATGTAGTAGTGGTCTTGCAATGAAGTATACAATAATAGACCTGTGTAACCCACAGTACTGTACTGTACTGTATGTGGGTAGACTCAGGAAGTAGAGTTGATAGTTGAAAAACTGCACTGCTACTGCAGTAGTTAGCATCAATAAAGTGTTCACCAAAAAACAAGGGAAAGGGAAATGTTTCACACAGTACACAATAATTGTATGAGCAGACCCATAATTGTTACATAGGGTGCCAGCAGTATTCTCAGCTGAATTTCATGGTGTCTGTAAGGTGCCGAGTATAGTTAGTTCCAGCCCCAAGAACAGGGATCAATTTTAAATGTTTCTAATGCTTTGTTGGTTGGTATTAACCTTGCGATAGGGGGTTGACTGCCCGTGATGTTGTTGTAATTAAAGGAGGACAGCTAATTAGTGGATGAAACCGCTTTTCTTCCACAGACCGGAGGATGCCAATGTCCTGATCGGCAGTATAAGCCTACTGTTTGTTACTTTCCATTATGTCTTACCAACATACATTTTACATTTTAGTCATTTAGCAGACACTCTTATCCAGAGTGACTTACAGTTAGTGAGTGCATACATTTTCATACAATATAGTAAAGCAAGATTGCTAATGGTCACAAATTATACCAGCTAAATTAGATAAGAGTAATTCATATTCTAAGAAATCTCTCTCTAAGAAATGCATCTGTATCCATATAATCCACATATAATTGTCTATAGAGTACACCTACAAAATTAAGGCAAAGCAGGTTTTAATACACTTAAAATGCCTTCACGTTAATGGCAGTGAGATTGCCTTGCAGGGACTGTGATATGAAAATGTACATTCTAAAAACATTTAACAAGACTAGGTCAACGAAAGAGGACATAGACATAACATTGAACATTTAAATGTAACATTTAAAAACACTTAGCTACGTCAAATTCTCTAGTCAGGAATAGCTAATTTGAGATGCTCAAAACATTTAAAAGTGTTGTAATCCCTCCCAAATAAGCCAAGATGTGTCTGTATAGGCCAAGTAGGTATTGAGTTGATGGGGTCTTTGAACTGTGACCACAGGGAGTTGATGGGGTGTGTCAGTGTTAAGGCTATGGCATCAATGCATCAATATTTATCCTAAAGTTGTATCCCACATATTTTTTAACATGGCATACAAATGTAATGGCTGCTAGTGTAAAACTGGAAACAGATTTGAAAGGGTGATTATTGTGAATTACTATTAACCGTCTTTTCCTTGGGTGCCATTCCTGCAAAATCTTTGCATTCTGAAGCATTAGACCTGGGTTCATCAACTAGGTTTGGCCTTGGGCCAAATATTTTCTCAGCTAATAGTCGGCGGGCCAGAACATAATTAGTATATAATATTAGCACAATTAATTAGCCTACACTACAGATTAAACAACATTTTTAACACATCTGATTAGTACATAATAAACTCAGTGGCAATAACATAATAATGTAGATCTCATTATGCTCATAAAATCACCATGTCTCTATTTAATTATTATTTTTGTCTATTTCTATGTGCATTGATTGGTGGGGAAAAACAGGTCTACGTAGCCTACTTTAGGTAACCTATTGTTTTTAAATTCAAAATTTTTTCAGAACAATTAGCTTGTTAGCAAGAGAAAATGTAGCTCTCAAAAAGTATCAAAAGAAAGGTGGCTAATGAAAATCATGGTTTCAGGGAAGAATGTACAGAGAGAGACAATGCCTTCGGAAAGTATTAAGACCCCTTGACTTTTTCCACATTTTGTTACGTCACAGCCTTATTCTAAAAAATTGAAAACAATGTTTATTTCCCTCATCAATCTACACACAATACCCCAAAAACTGTTTTTTTAGAAATGTTTAATAATAAACAAATAGAAATAAACTGAAATATCACATTTCCATAAGTATTCAGACCCTTTACTCAGTACTTTGTTGAAGCACCTTCGGCAGTGATTACAGCCTCGTGTCTTATTGGGTATGACACCACAAGCTTGGCACACCTGTATATGGGGAGTTTCTCCCATTCTTCTCTGCAGATCCTCTCAAGCTCTGTCAGGTTGGATGGGGAGCATTACTGCACAGTTATTTTCAGGTCTCTCCAGAGATGTTCAAGTTCAGGCTCTGGCTGGGCCACTCAAGGACATTCAGAGACTTGTCCCGAAGCCACTCCTGTGTTGTCCTGGCTGTGTGCTTAGGGTCGTTGTCCTGTTGGAAGGTGAACCTTCGCCCCAGTCTGAGGTCCTGAGCACTCTGGAGCAGGTTTTCATCAAGGATCTCTCTACTTTGATCCGTTCATCTTTGCCTCGATCCTGACTAGTCTCCCAGTCCCTGCCACTGAAAAACATCACCACAGCATGATACTGCCACCACCATGCTACACTGTAGGGATGGTGCCAGTTTTCCTCCAGATGTGACGCTTGGCATTCAGGCCAAAGAGTTCAATCTTGGTTTCATCAGACCAGAGAATCTTGTTTATCATGGTCTGAGAGTCTTTAGGTGCCTTTTGCCCAACTCCAAGAGGGCTGTCATGTGCATTTTACTGAGGAGTGGCTTCCATCTAGCCACTCTACCATAAAGGCCTGATTGGTGGACTGCTGCAGAGATGGTTGTCCTTCTGGAAGGTTCTCACATCTCCACAGAGGAACTCTAGACCTCTGTCAGTGACCATCGGGTTCTTGGTCACCTCTCTGACCAAGGCCCTTCTCCCCCAATTGCTCAGTTTGGCCGGGCGGCCAGCTCTAGGAAGAGTCTTGGTGGTTCCAAACTTCTTCCATTTAAGAACGATGGAGGCCATTGTGTTCTTGGGGACCTTCAATGCTGCAAAAATGACACAATCCTGTCTCAGAGCTCTATGGACAATTCCTTCGACCTCATGGCTTGGTTTTTGCTCTGACATGCACTGTCAACTGTAGGACCTTATATAGACATGTGTGTGCCTTTCCAAATCATGTACAATCAATTGAATTTACCACAGGTGGACTCCAATCAAGTTGTAGAAACATCTCAAGGATGATCAATGGAAACAGGATGCACCTGAGCTCAATTTAGAGTGTCATAGAAAAGGGTCTGAATACCTACACTACCAGTCAAAAGTTTGGACACCTACTCATTCAAGGATTTTTCTTTATTTTTACATTGTAGAATAATAGTGAAGACATCAACTATGAAATAACACATGTGGAATCATGTAGGAATACTTATGTAAATAAGGTATTTCTGTTTTTTATTTTTAATACATTTGCAAACATTTCTAAAAACCTGTTTTCGCTTTGTCATTATGGGGAAATTGCTGAGGGAAAACAAATATTTAATCAATTTTAGAATTCTGTCACTTAAACGGGTTAAATATCCAGTTACAAGGAAGAGGGAAAACAGTTGTGGACATGGTGGAACATTTTGAGGCCTTTACTAGGAAGCTTGAGTTGTTCGATTTGAACACTGAAGAACGACAGGCAGAGGGACCAGACAACTTCTCCACCAGATGTGAAGACTACAGAATGCCCAAGGACATCACTGTGTTTGCACGTGATCCTCTCACAGTCCGCCCAGGTGGAGAATTATCCTCCCTTGCTAAGAAAACGATACCCTCGCTGGATGAGGCCGCAATTCAAACTGAGCTGATTGAATTCCAGACATCGAGCCATCTCAGGGATGCACTCAGGAGTGCTGAGTCCTTGTGTGCGTTTTGGGTGGCATGTTCAGAGGAATACAGCACAATAAAGAAACTTGCATTTTATGTACTAACAATGTTTGGATCGACTTACACCTGCGAGTCCTCATTTTCCTCTATGAACGTAGTATAGATTCACGACAGGAACTGGCTTTCACGTAAGTCCATCGAGGACTGCCTGCGCATCAAAATCACATCCATTTCACGCAACATCCACAAGATCGTGTCCGAGGGGAACTTTTCCCATTGAGTAAGTAACTTGGCCTATATGACTGTAATTAGTAAATACTAACATTATTGTGAGTGCTTATCCAGGGATATGTAGGTCTCAAGCTGACAGTATTTTCTGTTTGTTCTGTCGTTACAAGAGCAGGCTATCCCGATACAGACATCGCCTTTTTTTCTTTAAATCATTTTTTTATGTAAGATGTTACAGTTTTGGCCAGTTGCAATTTGTAAATAGGCCTAATAAAAAAAAATCCCACTTGCAGTTGAAGTCAGAAGTTTACATACACTTGAGTTGAAGTCATTAAAACTTGTTTTTCAACCACTCCACACATTTCTTGTTAACAAACTATCGTTTTGGCAAGTCGGTTAGGACATCTACTTTGTGCATGACACAAGTAATTTTTCCAACAATTGTTTACAGACAGATTATTTAACTTATAATTCACTGTATCACAATTCCAGTGGGTCAGATGTTTATATACTCTAAGTTGACTGTGCCTTTAAACAGCTTGGAAAATTCCAGAAAATGATGTCATGGCTTTAGAAGCTTCTGATAGGCTAATTGACATCATTTGAGTCAATTGGAGGTGTACCTGGGGATGTATTTCAAGGCCTACCTTCAAACTCAGTGCCTTTTTGCTTGACATCATGGGAAAATCAAAAGAAATCAGTCAAGACCTCAGAAAAAAATGGTAGACCTCCACAAGTCTGGTTCATCCTTGGGAGCAATTTCCAAATGCCTGAAGGTACCGCGTTCATCTGTACAAACAATAGTACGCAAGTATAAACACCATGGGATCATGCAGCCATCATATCGCTCAGGAAGGAGACGTGTTCTGTCTCCTAGAGATGAACGTACTTTGGTGAGAAAAGTGCAAATCAATCCCAGAACAACAGCAAAGGACCTTGTGAAGATGCTGGAGGAAACAGGTACAAAAGTATTTATATCCACAGTAAAACGAGTCCTATATCGACATAACCTGAAAGGCCGCTCAGCAAGGAAGAAGCCACTGCTCCAAACCGCCATAAAAAGGCCAAAATACGGTTTGCAACTGCACATGGGGACAAAGATCGTACTTTTTGGAGAAATGTCCTCTGGTCTGATGAAACAGAAATAGAACTGTTTGGCCATAATGACCATCGTTATGTTTGTAGGAAAAAGGGGGCTGCTTGCAAGCCGAAGAACACCATCCCAACCGTGAAGCACAGGGGGTGGCAGCCTCATGCTGTGGGGGTGCTTTGCTGCAGGAGGGACTGGTGCACTTCACAAAATAGATGGCATCATGAGGAAGGAAAATTATGTGGATATATTGAAGCAACATCTCAAGACATCAGTCAGGAAGTTAAAGCTTGGTCGCAAATGGGTCTTCCAAATGGACAATGAACCCAAGCATACTTCCAAAGTTGTGCCAAAATGGCTTAAGGACAACAAAGTAAAGGTATTGGAGTGGCCATCACAAAGCCCTGACCTCAATCCTATAGAATATTTGTGGGCAGAACTGAAAAAGCGTGTGCGAGCAAGGAGGCCTACAAACCTGACTCAGTTACACCAGCTCTGTCAGGAGGAATGGGCCAAAATTCACCCAACTTATTGTGGGAAGCCTGTGGAAGGCTACCTGAAACTGGTGTAGGTTTGCTCCATCTGTTGCTGTGCAACACTTGTATATTTTCAGCACTAGGCGCTGTTCACCTCCTATTGATTGCACTGCGGTTGCAACTTGACGTTTCAGCACCACAAAATGGTCCACTGCCGGCTTTATTAGTTATTATTGAGTGACTAAACCATCATGTGTTTTTTTTTACTGTCTTTTTATCAATCTGGCTAAACACTCTGACGTCACTTCACACACAAAGTGTGAAATCAAACATATGCACAGTGGATACGTATTCACTTCCAAGTGGTATTATTACTGTGACCGTACAGCTACTAAAGAACACCTCCAGAAATAGATCTCTGTAAGAAGAAGAATTTCAGCCTTATTAATCTGTTAATGAAAACATTACACTTTATTGGACACAAAAAGCCATGCATCAATAACCAGTGTGAATTAAGTTCTTTAAATAAATGTTATTAATCACATGCTGTATTTCGAGAATGTGTGCAATGTGTTTGCTGGATGTTTATTTCCTATCCCTCCTGTTGTAATACATGGGTATGTTAGAGAACTGCTCATCAGCTGAGGTGAAACTCACTTTGTCAATTAGCGACTAATGAATCACTCTGCCAATAATAAACCGAATAACTTGTTCAACACTAATGTTTATTATCTGATACAAAGAGCAATTACCTTGCAAGGACTCTCCCCTGTGCTTTGTTTTTGTTGAATTACACTGAATTTACAAGACAATCTTGACACTTCATTAGAATTCATTGTCTCACAAATGATTTTTGCTACAATAATATAGATTAGACTACAGACTGATGCACGTATTTGGGGAGAGGGCTTTAGCTATTCCATCTGGACCTTCTCTGCCATCTGGATATCAAACTGATGTCCCATTCTCAAATGTCTAATTTACAATTCAAATATGGCCCTATGCCATAAAGACATTTATTTATAAAATGTGTAAATGTCCTTAGATTAAATGAGATCGAATCAGAGTCATTCACACTTTAAGTAGGCATGCCTTTGCACTTATTGCTAAGTGCAGCATCATTCTATTTGTGATGCTTTCACATTTACCCATTAGTCTGAAAATCCCCTTTTATCTGGCATCCAGTGGAGGTGAGGGGCAGCTAATAAAAATGGACTGAGGTGGCCAATTAACAATTTCTTTGTGGATTTTGATGCGTGCTTGGGGTTATTGTCTTGATGGAAGATCCACTTGCAGCCAAGTCTCAGACTCCTGGCGGAGGCAACCAGGTTTATGGCTAAAGTGAGAGGAATACCTATGTGAGAATGCAGTCCATTGACTAAAGCTCAGCGTTCAACACCATTGTCCCCTCCAAGCTTAGGACCCTGGAACTGAACAACTCCCTCTGCAACTGGATCCTGGAATTCCTGATGGGCCGACCCCATGGGGCCCCTGCATGGGTGTGTGCTTAGTCCCCTCCTGTACTCCCTGTTCACCCACGACTGCGTGGCCAAGCACGACTCCAACACCATCATCAAGTTTGCTGACGACACAACGGTGGTAGGCCTGATCACCGGCGATGATGAGACAGCCTACAGAGAGGAGGTCAGTGACCTGGCAGTGTGGTGCCGGAACAACAACCTCTCCCTGTCATCCAGGACCTCTATACCAGGCAGTGTGAAAGGAAAGCACGGAAAATCGTTAGACTTCAGCCACCCAAGCCATAGATTGTTCTCTCTGCTTCCGCACTGCAAGCGGCACGGGTACATCAAGTCTAACACCAACAGCCTCCTGAACATCTTAAAAACTAACTGCACTGAACAAAAATCTAAACGCAACATGCAACAATTTCAAATATTTTACAGTTAATATAAGGAAATCAGTCAATTTAATTACATTAATTAGGCCCTAATCTATGGATTTCACATGATTGGGAATACAGATACAGTGGGGGAAAAAAGTATTTAGTCAGCCACCAATTGTGCAAGTTCTCCCACTTAAAAAGATGAGAGAGGCCTGTAATTTTCATCATAGGTACACGTCAACTATGACAGACAAAATGAGAAAAAAAAATCCAGAAAATCACATTGCATGATTTTTTATGAATTTATTTGCAAATTATGCTGGAAAATAAGTATTTTGTCAATAAAAAAAGTTTCTCAATACTTTGTTATATACCCTTTGTTGGCAATGACACAGGTCAAACGTTTTCTGTAAGTCTTCACAAGGTTTTCACAGACTGTTGCTGGTATTTTGGCCCATTCCGGACCGGGCTGGCGACGCGCACCACTAGCTTGGTGCGGGGAGCAGGAACGGGCCGGACCGGGCTGACGACACGCACCATTGGCTTGGTGCGGGGAGCAGGAACAGGCCGGACCGGGCTGGCGACGCGCACCACAGGCTTGGTGCGGGGAGCAGGAACGGGCCGGACCGGGCTGACGACGCACACCACTGGCTTGGTGCGGGGAGCAGGAACAGGCCGGACCGGGCTGACGACGCGCACCATTGGCTTGGTGCGAGGAGCAGGAACAGGCCGGACCGAGCTGGCGACGCGCACCACAGGCTTAGTGCGGGGAGCAGGAACGGGCCTGACCGTAATGGGAACACACACCACTGGCCTTGTGCGGGAATCAGGAACGGGCCGGACCGGACTGGTGACACACACCACTTGCTTGGTGCGAGGAGCGGGACTGGGTTTCCTCATAAACCTCCGCTCCCTCTGCTGCCTAACCAGTTCCTCTCGCCGTGCCTCCACACTCTCCTTCTCCCTCGTGACCAATAGCCCCCGTAACCTGGCGGCCTCCTCTGCTAACCGGCTGAACCGCTCTATCGCGGCCTCCTGCTGCCCCCCCTAAAAATGTCTGGGGCTTGTCTCTCCCCCGTTAACATGGCCTCCATGCCTCTCGCCAGACTCTCTCTCCTCTCCTCCCAAGTCCATCCTCTCTCCTCTTCACGCTGCTTGATCCAGTCGTGGTGGGATCTTCTGTCACAATCGCTGACAGATGAAGCGGACCAAGGCGCAGCGTGATAAGCGTACATACTTTATTGTGTACACACACGAACCAAAACAACAAACGAACGATTCGTGAAGTCCTAGGTTACAACACAAAACCTTACGGAACAAGATCCCACAATGACTAGTGAAAACAGGCTGCCTAAGTATGGTTCCCAATCAGAGACAATGAGCTACAGCTGCCTCTGATTGGGAACCACCCTGGCCAACATAGATCTAACCGATCTAGAACAAAAACCATAGCAAACAAAACATAGAAAATCCACATCCTGGCTCAACAATTAAGAGTCCCCAGAGCCAGGGCGTGACAGTGGGAGAACTTGCACAATTGGTGGCTGACTAAATACTTTTTTTCCCCACTGTATGCATCTGTTGGTCACAGATACCTTTAAGAAAAAAAAAGGTAGGGGCGTGGATCAGAAAACCAGTTAGTATCTGGTGTGACCACCATTTGCCTCATGCAGCGCGACACATCTCCTTTGCATAGAGTTGATCAGGCTGTTAACTGTGGCCTGTGGAATGTTGAACCACCTCTTCAATTGCTTTGCGAAGTTGCTGGATATTGGTGGGAACTGGAACACGCTGTCGTACACAATGATCCAGAGCATCCTAAATATGCTCAATGGGTGACATGTCTGCAGGCCATGGAAGAACTGGACATTTTCATCTTCAAGGAATTGTGTACAGATCCTTGCAACATGGGGCTGTGCATTATCATGCTGAAACATGAAATGATGGAGGCAGATGAATGGCACGACAATGGGCCTCAGGATCTTGTCACAGTATATCTGTGCATTCAAATTGCCATAGATAAAATGCAATTGTTTTCGTTGTCCGTAGCTTATGCCTGCCCATACCATAACTCCACCGCCACCATGGGGCACTCTGTTCACAACGTTGACATCAGCAAACCGTTCGCCCACAAGGTGCACCTGTGTAATGATCATGCTGTTTAATCAGCTTCTTGATATGCCACACCTGTCAGGTGGATGGATTATCTTGACAAAGGAGAAATGCTCACAAACAGTGATGTAAACAAAATTGTTCACAACTTTTGAGAGAAATAAGCTTTTTCTGCGTATGGAAAATTTCCGTGATCTTTTATTTCAGCTCATGTTGCGTTTATATTTTTGTTCAGTGTAAATAGCTAACAAAATTGCTACACAGACTATCTGAGTTGACCCTTGTATTTTATTTATATTTTTGCACTGTCTCTATGCACTCTCACAAGGTCCTACAGTGAGTTCAGAAAGTATTCATACCCCTTGACTTATTCCACATTTTGTTGTGTTACAGCCTGAATTCATAATGGATTAAAGCATTGTTGTTTTTTCACCCATCTACATACACTACCCCATAATTACAAAGTGGAAACATGTTTTTAGACATTGTTTACAAATTAATTGAAAATGAAATACAGAAATATCTTACTTACATAAGTATTCCCACCCCTGAGTCAATACATGTTAGAATTACAGCTGTGAGTCTTTCTGGGTAAGTCTCACGTGGCTTGTACAATATTTGCACATTATTCTTTAAAAAATTGATCATTGCTAGACAGCCATTTTCAAATCTTGCCATAGATTTACAAGCCGATTTAAATCAAAACTGTAACTAGGCCGCTCAGGAACATTTAATGTCGTCTTTGTAAGCAACTCCAGTGTATATTTGGCCAGGTGTTTTAGATTATTGTCCTGCTGAAAGGTATATTTGTCTCCCAGTGTCTGTTGGAAAGCACACTGAACCAGGTTTTCCTCTAGGATTTTTCCTGTACTTAGCTCTATTCCTTTTATTTTTATCCTAATACACTCTCTAGTCAATGACAAGCATACCCATAACATGATGCAGCCACCACCATGTTTGAAAATATGGAGAGTGGTACTCGGTGATGTGTTGTGTTGGATTTGCTCCAAATATAAAGCTTTACATTCAGGACATAAAGTTAATTTCTTTGCTACATTTTTTTCAGTTTTACTTTAGTGCCTTCCTGCAAACAGAATACATGTTTTTGAATATTTTTATTCTGTACAAGCTTTCTTCTTTTCACTCTGTCATTTAGGTTAGTCTTGTGGAGTAACTACAATGTAGTTGATCCATCTTCAGTTTTCTCCGATATTTTAAAAATCACCATTGGCCTCATGATGAAATCCCTGATTGGTTTCCTTCCTCTCCGGCAACTGAGTTCGGACGAACGCCTGTATCTTTGTAGTGACTGGGTGTATTGATACACCATCCAAAGTGTAATTAATAACTTCACCATGCTCAAAGAGATATTCAATGTCTGCTTTTTTTCTTTTTACCCATGTACCAATGGGGCCCTTCTTAGTGATGTATTGGAAAAACTCTGTGGTCTTTGTGGTTGAATCTGTGTTTGAAATTTGCTGCTTGACGGAGGGATCTTACAGGTAATTTTATGTGTGGGGTACAGAGATGAGGAAGTCATTCAAAGATCATGTTAAACACTATTATTGCACACAGAGTGAGTCCAAGCAACTTATTATGTGACTTGTTAAGCAAATATTTACTCCTGAACTTATTTAGGCTTGCCATAACAAAGGGGTTGTATATGTATTGACTCAAGGCATTTCAGCTTTTCATTTTTAATTAACTTTTAAAGATTTCTAAAAACATAATTCCATTTTGACATTATGGGGTATTGCGTGTACACTCTTAGAGAAAAAGGTGCTATCTAGAACCTAAAAGGGTTATTCGGCTGTCCCAATAGAGAACCCTTTGAAGAACCCTTTTTGATTCCAGGTAGAACCATTTTGGTTCCAGGTAGAACCCTATTGGGTTCCATGTCAAACCCTTTTTCAATATGTAATGACACATGCACAAGTACAGTGAAATGCCTTTCTTGCAAGCTCTAACCCCAACAATGCAGTAATCAATAACAATATAATACAACAAATAACGTAAGGTAGAACAAAAACACACAAGGAAAAAAAATGAAATAAGAAGAACACGAGAAGTTAATTAAGCTATATATATATATAGTAACTATATACAGGGTCAGTCAGTTCCAGTACCATATTTACAATGTGCAGGGATACTGGAGTGATAAAGGTAGATATGTAAAGGGGTAAGGTGACTAAGCATCAAGATATACAATAAACAGAGTAGCTGCAGCATATACAGTGAGGGAAAAAAAGTATTTGATCCCCTGCTGATTTTGTATGTTTTCCCACTGACAAATCCCTATAAACAATGGCTGGACTTTGATATTACCCTAATAAAGTTTAGAAACGTTTGAAGGATTGGTATGGTGTGGCTATTATTAATCTTTAGCTACTGTATGCCTATGATATAAAAACAGTGTGCCACGGTGCTGCAAATGACTCCGACAGTTGAACGTGAGGTGAGGAAGACCGTTTCAGGCCTACCAGAAATCATATCAAACCGAATGTTATTTGTCACATGCACCGAATACAACAGATGTAGACCTTCCCGTGAAATGCTTACTTACAAGCCATTAACCAACAATGTAGTTTTAAGAAAATAGAGTTATGAAAATATTTACTAAATAAACTAAAGTAAAAAATAAAAGCAAATAATAAGAATATTAATAATAAGAAAAAAAGGTTAAAATCAAAAAAATTACACTACAATTATGAAAAAAAATACCAATAATAAAAATGACCCCCAAAAAATACTAACAGATAAAAAACATTTGTAACACAATAAAATAACTAATATTATTATAATGAGGATATATACAGTGGGTACCGGTACCGAGTCAATGTGCAGGGGTACAGGTTAGTCAAGTACAGTGAGGGAAAAAAGTATTGGATCCCCTGCTGATTTTGTACTTTTGCCCACTGACAAAGACATGATCAGTCTATAATTTTTATGGTAGGTTTATTTGAACAGTGAGAGACAGAATAACAACAACAAAAATCCAGAAAAACGCATGTCAAAAATGTTATAAATTGATTTGCATTTTAATGAGGGAAATAAGTATTTGACCCCTCTGCAAAACATGACTTAGTACTTGGTGGCAAAACCCTTGTTGGCAATCACAGATGTCAGACGTTTCGTGTAGTTGGCCATCAAGTTTGCACACATATCAGGAGGGATTTTGTTCCACTCCTCTTTGCAGATCTTCTCCAAGTCATTAAAGTTTCGAGGCTAACTTATTGTGGGAAGCTTGCGGAAGGCTACCCGAAATGTTTGACCCAAGTTAAACAATTTAAAGGCAATGCTACCAAATGCTAATTCAGTGTATGTAAACTTCTGACCCACTGTAAATGTGATGAAAGAAATAAAAGCTGAAATAAATCATTCTCTCTACTATTATTCTGACATTTCACATTCTTCAAATAAAGTGGTGATCCTAACTGACCTAAGACAGGGAATTTTTACTAGGATTAAATGTCAGGAATTGTGAAAAACTGAGTTTAAATGTAGTTGGCTAAGGTGTATGTAAACTTCCGACTTCAACTGTATGTAAACAGAGTACAATATGGTCACGCATATCATTTGTTAACGTTATAATAGCATTCACTTTCAATGGGGGGAGCTGTCAGAGTTAGTGTAACCTGGTTTTCTTTCAACTTTTTTTTTTTATCTAGGTAGCTAGCTATATTATTATGCCAGCTAAGTTAGATACTGCTTTGATATCCAGGGACAAACTTTGTTATAAACATGTCTAGCCATAGCTAATGTTACCTATATACATATGTATTTGTTTATGAATTAAAATTAATCAGTCCATGATATAGCCTAGCTGATATAGCCTAAATTGACTAATTTTCCATGATGCTTGATTAGCCTACTTTCTTGAATACTGACACATTTCCCAATAACACTATGTATTCTTGTAGGCTGACTGTATTATCCTAGTTGACATTAGGTTTGCTATGTAATGCTAATTGTTCTTGTGGTAGTGTGATACATTCATCCTGTTGGTTTCAAATGTCTAAAAAGCCCCATAAGCCCCATGAGGGAGTGGAGGTCCGGCTTGGGGATATTTGCCACCACAGGGGTTTGGTCTACCACTACAACAGGCCAGCTCCGAGGCAGAAGAGGTGGAATGACCTCTTTCAGAAGGTATGTATTATGACAAGAGATAATGGCAAAACATGCATAGGTCTATGACATTTGAATTTTGTGTTCATCTAGAAAACTATATTAAATTGTATTACTAGAAATACCTGTCATTAAATGCAGGCCTTTACTACTAATGAACAGTAACTTTATTATAATATTTGGCCATCAAATTGTCATTACATATTGTGACAAAGAGAGTATACACAGTGTCAAGTCCCAAGCTGTGATCTTGTCAGCCAATCACAACAGGTTAAGGAAAGTTCCAGAGAGAGACAGAATTCATCACCTCTTGACTCCCGGTTTCAGGTGTGGGGGATGCGTAGTGGGGTGAGCTGCTTGAGAGTGCTGTGAGATGGTGAAGTCACCAGCAGGGGACTTCCTAACACAGGCTTCCTTATGTATTGTTACAGATAGAGAATTGTCCAATGCATGTCCGTGTACAACTCTGCTTGCGGGGCTTCAGAGATGTGTCTATGGATTTCATCCCCAGGAGGTAAAAAAATTAAATAATAATAATAATTGTAAAGTGGTTGTCCCACTGGCTATCATAAGGTGAATGCACCAATTTGTAAGTCGCTCTGGATAAGAGTGTCTGCTAAATTACGAAAATGTAAATGTAAATGAATAAAGCTTAAAGGCTAAAACAACATATATTCTAATTTCTGATTTACTGAAACTAGACACCATACTCTAGTGTTGTCTCTGTATTTCCCCCCTATATTTTAAGCTGGTCTCTACCAGTGGACCTGCTGGGCTAACACCTATAGCTCTGCCAGTGCCTGCATCTGTGTCTGCTGTTCAGACTCCTCCATTGAGGATTGCATTGAACTTTTTGTCAATGGTAAATATTACATTTTTTGTCACATTATTTTTCCTCAACTACTATTGCTCAGCTGCCATGATAGAACATTGATTCAGATAATCCTTTTGACAGGTGACTTGGTTTCCTCCTCTGTTCATTGTGACTATCAGGTTTTTCTCTCTTTTTTTGCAGTTCAATAAGCAAAGGTTTTGGGGGCTCTCATGTGTCTGCAGCAAGACCAAACCTTACCTTGGCAAGGAAGCCTGCTCAGGTAAATAAAATACAGGCTAACCTGTAAAAAGCTTGGTTTGTATTCATCTGTTTTTATAACAGTATAACATCCAATAATATGAATGCAAATACATATTTTTTACAGACACAAGATGTCTACAGCCTTTGTGAGTGCCCCCTCTGCGAATGTCTGTAATATTCCTTTCATACTAAGACACTTTACCATACCGGCGCCAACCTTTTTCTGCCTTTTCTTTATATCTGAAAGATGTTGCCAGTATCAAAGCCGAAACTTTTATTTCAGCCAAACGACCTAGTAATCATTTTGGTAAAATTCTACCTACGGCTTAGTGCGTAGCCTCAATGCTGAGGCGCATTACACTCTTAAACTCTTGATGGATGCTAGGCAGCGCCCTGTTACCATCCTCCTGTATGTTCTAAACTTTGCAAGGTATGTCACTTCGCCCATCTCTTCGTATAGCCCACCACTAAGCATGCACTGTTTTCTTAACCACAACTGGATGGATCCATAAAGAATGACTGTTAGAATAAATATCACTGAATGCCAAAAATAATGGAATAAAGTAGCTAATGCAGTTGAAGGTATCAAATTGTTGCTTACTGAAACTCCCAAAGTCATCCAATCCTTGTAATTCATTTTAAGCAATAGCCTACCCACTTGTGGTCAACTAGATGTTAATTGCAGCACCGTTTTGATTGGGACAGCGCCATTGCACTGCTTTGAGATAAGCGTGGGGACTCATCTTGATAAATCCATCAATGTCAGATTTTTGTTTTCAATGGATGTCTGTTTGGATATTGGTTAGGCATCAATTAGGCTGGGGAAATGTTAGCTAAGTTGAGGTGAGCTGCTCATAATCATCTTGTCTAGTTGGCTCATTTATTTGAACATTTTGCCATGTAGTTTAACAAGTGGATTATTTTGCTCTTCACTCTAGGAGTCAGTAGCCTGGGCCTACTCCTGACCAAAAGCCTGTGACTTCACTGACTCTGATAATCAATCAATGTGATTTTGTTTCACTGAATCTCCGTCTGTAGGCTATAGGCTATTTGTTTAATTGGTTGCTGGCTGTACAAATAAGTGGAGGTGGCATAGCTGATCGTTTGGTCATCTATCACTGATCAGAAACATTTAACATGCAATAATGTAGCCTAAATCAAGAGTAGACCTATTATTCGTACAGGCAACTCTAAAAGCCTGCAGAGGTTGTGAAATGTGAACACGAGACTCACATGCTTTTGAAAATAGGATTGCTATTATTTTCCATTGGCCTATTATTTTCTATCGGTATCATGTTGAAGATAAGACCCTATAACTGCTCCCTAACAAAGAGGAGTGAGAGTAGGAAAGAGATGAAACGTGGATTAAAAAAAACATGGGCTTGGGCTCTGTTTAAAAATATCACCTATTTATGATAGCGGTTCCACACATTCCTGTGACAAGTTGTGTAGCATTTTATTCTGTTATATTCCATTATATTCTTACTATAAAATATATGTCTGTTGACTGTGATCGGGTAGGTGTGTCTTGTCTGTTTAATGAACAAAATGACAAACTATTGATTTAATTTGGATGGCACAGCCATGGCTGCACAGACCCGTTTCATAGGCCTAATTAAACTCAAAATATGCTATTCTATCATTTTGAAAATACATTTTATTAGCCTTATAATGTTTCTTAGTACCTGCCTAAACGAATAATGGATTTCTTTTTGATGGTGTATATTTATAAAAAATAGATGCCCACCCACATCTGCACACCACTACTACCACTTGTCCCCCGGCATGCCTGCATGCGCACAGGAGGTATACAAAGCGTATGCAGGTAAGAATGTGGTAAAAATGGGCATATAAACATTGCCCAATTACTTTTACAGGCAAAATACCGTAAATCATATTACCTTCCTCCACAACTGTAAACCTTTTCAAAACTGCTACCCTGCTGGCTGTAGCCAAGCAAAGCCTGCATTCCACTAGTATTCAAGTAGAGCAATGTAAAGTCAGCAGTTTTTTGCTCCAGTTTAATGTGGATTTAATTTAGAATGCATAGCGTTTTGGCTGTGTTGTTTAAATATGTAGAGATTGCACTCTAGCTAGCCTATGTACTACGTACAGTACTGAGAGACAACAGAGGGGAAATATACAGTAACACCACTTTGACAAAAAAAAACATATTCTATTGTTGTTCTTTTTTTCTTTCCATCATAGAATAGAAAAATATTAGATTAAGTACTTTAACATATTCATTGGGTTGTGGTGTGTAAATATTTAAACACTATATATAGTTGAAGTCGGAAGTTTACATACACTTAGGTTGGAGTCATTAAAACTTGTTTTTCAATCACTCAACACATTTCTTGTTAACAAACTATAGTTTTGGGAAGTCGGTTAGGACATCTACTTTGTGCATGACACAAGTAATTTTTCTAACAATTGTTTACAGACAGATTATTTCACTTATAATTCACTTTATCACAATTCCAGTGGGTCAGAAGTTTACATACACTAAGTTGACTGTGCCTTTAAACAGCTTGGAAAATTCCAGAAAATAATGTCATGGCTTTAGAAGCTTTTGATAGGCTAATTGACATCATTTGAGTCAATTGGAGGTGTACCTGTGGATGTATTTCAAGGCCTACCTGCAAACTCAGTGCCTCTTTGCTTGACATCATGGGAAAATCAAAAGAAATCAGCCAAGACCTCAGAAAAAAAATTGTAGACCTCCACAAGTCTGGTTCATCCTTGGGAGCAATTTCCAAACACCTGAAGGTACCACGTTCATCTGTACAAACAATAGTACGCAAGTATAAACACCATGGGACCACGCAGCCGTTATACCGCTCAGGAAGGAGACGCTTTCTGTCTCCTAGAGATGAGCGTACTTTGGTGCGAAAAGTGCAAATCAATCCCAGAACAACAGCAAAAGACCTTGTGAAGATGCTGGAGGGAACAGGTACAAAAGTATCTACAATGGGGAGAACAAGTATTTGATACACTGCCGATTTTGCAGGTTTTCCTACTTACAAAGCATGTAGAGGTCTGTAATTTTTATCAGAGGTACACTTCAACTGTGAGAGTAGGAATCTAATCCAGAAAATCAATTTGTATGATTTTTAAGTAATTAATTTGCATTTTATTGCATGACATAAGTATTTGATCACTTACCAACCAGTAAGAATTCCGGCTCTCACAGACCTGTTAGTTTTTCTTTAAGAAGCCCTCCTGTTCTCCACTCATTACCTGTATTAACTGCACCTGTTTGAACTCGTTACCTGTATAAAAGACACCTGTCCACACACTCAATAAAACAGACTCCAACCTCTCCACAATGGCCAAGACCAGAGAGCTGTGTAAGGACATCAGGGATAAAATTATAGATCTGCACAAGGCTGGGATGGGCTACAGGACAATAGGCAAGCAGCTTGGTGAGAAGGCAACAACTGTTGGCACAATTATAAGAAAATGGAAGAAGTTCAAGATGACGGTCAATCACCCTCGGTCTGGGGCTCCATGCAAGATCTCACCTCGTGGGGCATCAATGATCATGAGGAAGGTGAGGGATCAGCCCAGAACTACACGGCAGGACCTGGTCAATGACCTGAAGAGAGCTGGGACCACAGTCTCAAAGAAAACCATTAGTAACACACTACGCCATCATGGATTAAAATCCTGCAGCGCACGCAAGGTCCCCCTGCTCAAGCCAGCGCATGTCCAGGCCCGTCTGAAGTTTGCCAATGACCATCTGGATGATCCAGAGGGGGAATGGGAGAATGTCATGTGGTCTGATGAGACAAAAATAGAGCTTTTTGGTCAAAACTCCACTCGCCGTGTTTGGAGGAAGAAGAAGGATGAGTACAACCCCAAGAACACCATCCCAACCGTGAAGCATGGAGGTGGAAAAATCATTCTTTGGAGATGCTTTTCTGCAAAGGGGACAGGACGACTGCACCGTATTAAGAGGAGGATGGATGGGGCCATGAATCGCGAGATCTTGGCCAACAACCTCCTTCCCTCAGTAAGAGCATTGAAGATGGGTCGTGGTTGGGTCTTCAAGCATGACAGCGACCCGAAACACACAGCCAGGGCAACTAAGGAGTGGCTCCGTAAGAAGCATCTCAAGGTCCTGGAGTGGCCTAGCCAGTCTCCAGACCTGAACCCAATAGAAAACTTTGGAGGGAGCTGAAAGTCCGTATTGCCCAGCGACAGCCCCGAAACCTGAAGGATCTGGAGAAGGTCTGTATGGAGGAGTGGGCCAAAATCCCTGCTGCAGTGTGTGCAAACCTGGTCAAGACCTACAGGAAACATATGATCTCTGTAATTGCAAACAAAGGTTTCTGTACCAAATATTAAGTTCTGTTTTTCTGATGTATCAAATACGTATGTCATGCAATAAAAGGCAAATTAATTACTTAAAAATCATACAATATGATTTTCAGGATTTTAGATTCCGTCTCTCACAGTTGAAGTGTACCTATGATAAAAATTACAGACCTCTACATGCTTTCTAAGTAGGAAAACCTGCAAAATCGGCAGTGTATCAAATACTTGTTCTCCCCACTGTATATCCACAGTAAAACAAGTCCTATATCGACATAACCTGAAAGGCTGCTCAGCAAGGAAGAAACAACTGCTCAAAAACCGCCATAAAAAACCGAGACTATGGTATCCAACTGCACATGGGGATAAAGATCGTACTTTTTGGAGAAATGTCCTCTGGTCTTATGAAACAAAAATAGAACTGTTTGGCCATAATGACCATCGTTATGTTTGGAGGAAAAAGGGGGTTATTTGCAAGCCGAAGAACACCATCCCAACTGTGAAGCACAGAGGTTGCAGCATCATGCTGTGGGGGTACTTTGTTGCAGGAGGGACTGGTGCACTTCACGAAATAGATGCCATCATGAGGAAGGAAAATTATGTGGATATATTGAAGTAACATCTCAAGACATCAGTCAGGAAGTTAAAGCTTGGTCGCAAATGGGTCTTTTAAGTGGACAATTACCCCAAGCATACTTTCAAAATTGTGGCAAAATGGCTTAAGGACAACAAAGTCAAGGTATTGGAGTGGCCATCACAAAGCCCTGACCTCAATCCTATAGAAGATTTGTTGGCAGAACTGAAAAAGCGTGTGCGAGCAAGGAGGCATACAAACCTGACTCAGTTAAACCAGCTCTGTCAGGAGGATTGGGCCAAAATTCACCCAACTTATTGTGGGAAGCTTGTGGAAGGCTACCCGAAACGTTTGACCCAAGTTAAACAATTTAAAGGCAATGCTACCAAATACTAAATGAGTGTATGTAAACTTCTGACCCACTGGGATGTGATGAAATAAATAAAAGCTGAAATAAATAAGTCTCTCTACTATTATTCTGACATTTCACATTCTTCAAATAAAGTGGTGATCCTAACTGACCTAAGACAGGAAATTTTTTACTCGGATTAAATGTCATGAATGTGAAAAACTGAGTTTAAATGTATTTGGCTAATGTGTATGTAAACCTCAGACTTCAACTGTATAGTATGTGGACACAGCTATTTCAGCCACACCTGTTGCTGACAGGTGTATAAAATCGAGCACACAGCCATTCATCTCCATAGACAACATTGGCAGTAGAATGGCCTTACTGAAGCGCTCAGTGACTTTTAATGTGGCACCGTCATAGGATACCACCTTTCAACAAGTCAGTTCGTCAAAGTACTGCCCTGCTAGAGCTGCCTCGGTCAACTGTAAGTGCTGTTATTGTAAAGTGGAAACGTCTAGGAGCAACAACGGCTCAGCCGCGAATTGGTAGGCCACACAAGCTCACAGGAGCTCACAGAACGGGACAACCGAGTGCTGAAGCACGTAGCGCGTACAAATTGTCTGTCCTCGTTGCAACACTCACAACCGAGTTCCAAACTGCCTCTGGAAGCAACGTCAGCACAATAACTGTTCGTTGGGAGCTTAATGAAATGGGTTTCCATGGCCGAGCAGCCACACGTAAGTATAAGATCATCATGCGCAATGCCAAGCGTCGGCTGGAGTGGTGTAAACGTCGCCGCCATTGGACTTTGGAGCAGTTGAAACGAGTTCTCTGGAGTGATTAATCACGCTTCACCATCTGGCAGTCTGACGGACGAATCTGGGTTTGGCATATATATATATATAATATATATATATATATATATTCTTTATTGTGTCCCTTTCAGGAAATGTGTCTTGCATCTCAAACTCAACAGCGCAACATGACCACATATTGTGCATAATAGAACATATATTAAATAATAGCAACATACAAGTCACAAGCAATATTACATTGTTGTATGTTTTTATGCATCTATATCATGCGTCCAGAATTCTAAATGTTGATTTGATAATATAGATCCAAGGTATTCATCCCAATGCAGTAGAATCATTCGTAACAATTTACTTTGACTACATATCCATAATGCAATTACTACCCATCTTTAAGCATTTCATGAATGTGTTATAACAGGTCCTAACCCCATTATTAAAAGTTAATGAAAAATATCCATAGCATATCTATAGCGCATTCATGTCATGCTATGCAAGACCTCATATTTAGGTATCTTAATAGATGCATCATTACAATGACAGTGCAGTGTCTTCATTATGGCTGTTCTGAAAAGTATGCTTCTGCCATACCAGTGTTAGTGAATATGCCGAAAGGCCAAACCACGTTTTGAAAATGATGCTGATACATAGCCTGTACGAGCGCCATTTCCCCCACTGGATGTTATAGACCTGTGACCTACCTTCTTCTTCTTCTCACTGAGTTCAATGGTGCATGAAGATCCCCACAGGGTTGAATTCTAAAGGTACAGTTTACCTAACTCTTTCGTAACTCATCAACTAAGGTCAATGTCCGCGCCTCCGAGGAAATGTAATTAGCTTAATGCAAAAATCCCCATTACATATGTAAATTTAAGCTACAAATATCTGTTTTTTTTGCATTGGATGCGTCTCAATCCACCGCATCCGTCTATGTTGCAATTCCGAATCTGTGGTGAAAGATGACAGAGCTGTAGCGGTGTTTGTCAGACAATGAGACATCTCGAAAATCGGTCTTCTCACAAAATCATTTGTAGTGTCCGAACAGTTTGGCCTACAGACTATTTTGACCCCACAATGGAAAGATGAGACTCACGAACATGATGGTGTTCTCCGTTCTACCAATAGGTGCCCTTCTTTGCAAGACTTTGGAAAACCTTCCATGTCTTTGTGGTTGAATCTGTGTTTGAAATTCACTGCTTGACTGAGGGACCTTACAGATAATTAATTGTATGTGTGGGGTACAGTGATGAGGTAGTCATTCAAAAATCATGTTAACACTATTATTGCACACAGAGTGAGTCCATGAAACTTCTTATGTGATTTCTTAAGCACATGTTTACTCCTGAACTTATTTAGGCTTGCCATAACAAAGGGGTTGAATACTTATTGACTCAAGACATTTCAGCTTTGTGTGTAGGCCAGTAAAAAATAAATAAATAATAATAAATGTAATCAATTTTTTATTCAGGCTGTATCGCAACAAAATGTGGAAAAGTCAAGGGGTGTGAATACTTTCTGAAGGCATACAGAAGGAGGCTAATTTTGTGAATTCTCAATCCGAATATTTTTTATAAAGATAAGCATTATATTGTTAGATTAAAGGAGGAACTCTGGTAGGCCAGAAACAGACTTCCTCACCTGTCGGAGTCAGTTGGAGCACTGGTGCGCACTGCCTTCATAGGCCTGCTGTAGCTAAGCCTAATAATAGCCACTAAAATGCAAATCACTTTATAACATTTTTGACATGTGTTTTTCTGGATTTTTTGTTGTTGTTATTCTGTCTCTCACTGTTCAAATAAACCTACCATTAAAATTATAGACTGATCATTTCTTTGTCAGTGGGCAAACGTACAAAATCAGCAGGGGATCAAATACTTTTTTCCCTCACTGTATATTGCAGCGATTAAACAAAGGCAAGTGCCTATTCCATTTCCCTACCACACAAATGACAGCAGTATTCTAATATTTATTTTACAACAGGCCAATTTGAACCTATCTTAAACTACACACAGAGTACAAAATTAAAAAGACAGTTCAAACTTAATTTAGCCAACGAAAATGTCTTGACAAATTGAAACAAAACACTTCTTTGCATATTTAAAGAACTACTTTAGATTCTTAAATAAGCTTAATAATAATAATAATAATAATAATAATAAAACAGATAATAAATACAAAATAAATAAAAGTTAGAAAATTGTATCAAACCTGAATAGCGAGTTGCACACAGTACATTTGGCCGTGCCAACCTTCTTCTTCTCATCTTTGTCCACTACGATATTAAAACTTGTCCCCACGGAGGACATTCCCCTTGTCGGCTTCTTTTCACTACACTCTTTCTCCTCTAACTTTCGTGTTACTTAAATGAAAAAGACAATCTTCGCATTCAACAGTAGCCTAGGCCAAGGCTCCTTTCACTCGCTCTCTCTCTCCTCAGCAGCAGGCACATGTGTGGTGAGCAGCTGGATCCAGTTTCAGCTGGACATATGCTATACGTTTAATTGAGTTGCAATTGGCTGACACAGAAAACAAGCTTGCACGGTTCTCATCACCTCACACATTAAATCAACAGAGGATGGGTCTGATCGGGTCCAGTCTGTACATTTTTTATTGCACAAATCCGAGATCCGTGGCAATTATATCAGACCCAGAGCCGAGACAATTGTCAGAATTGAGGACCCGGACCCAGGTCCCAGGTCCCAGGTCAGATATCGGAATTGAAAACCTCTAATGTACAGTTCATATCTAACTCAACTACCTCGTACCCCTGCACATCGACTCGATACTGGTACCCCGTGTATATAGCCAAGATATCGTTACTCATTGTGTATTTATTATTACTTTTATTATTACGTGTTTTACTTTTCTATTATTTCTCTATTTTCTTTCTCTCTGCATTGTTGGAAAGGGCCCGTAAGCATTTCACTGTTGGTCTACACCTGTTGTTTAAGAAGAATGTGACGAATACAATTGTATTTGAATTCTGGCCATCCTACAATGGTAAAAACTACAATAACTTTTGAACGGATCTTGATAGAGACATGAGGTTTGGACCATTGGTTTTCTTAGAAGATTATCTACACAAGTAACATATTTTACCCATTGGTCAAAATATGTGTTTTTGATTGGACACCCTACTACTATTGACATTTTTCAGTTTTACTTTTCTTCAATAGATTAAACAAAGATTAATATTCAAAGCATCACAATTAAATTCCCAATTTCATAGCAAGCAACAACTATTCTAATGAGTAAAACGTACTAACACAGGGTGGTAAAGCTAGCTAGCGTTTCCCCTTATTCACTAATGTAACTTTAGTTAGCTAAGTTAGCTAAAACCCTGGCACAATGTCAACATGTTTTACCACTCAGTCAATAAATGTTACAAAGTCGTCATAAAACTCAAGAAACATTTAGTTAACAATTGTAGCTATTTTATTATTTACATTGTACTTTTGCACATTGCAAGCCTTTTTAAAACAGGACAAATTAAGAGACAGACAGAAACCAGTTGCATTAATTTTGACTGCAGACAAATATGTATTATATTGACAAGATAGCCGAGTGACCGCTTTAACTATGGAAATACATCTCCTCAATGAATGAAGGCAAGTGAGTTCAGGTAGCCAATGAGGGGGCAGATACGCATTTTAACAACAGGCACAACTACGTAGTTTTTCCTCAAAGTCGCCGAAATGCCAGGTGCATCCACTTATATCAGTACTTTTGTAACAGTCTAAACATTACGAAACTTCTATTCAATCAAATAAGCCTCACGTAATTCGACACTCTTTAATAGACTTCCATACAAAAAAGGGCTTATCTCACACGGACGGAGTTTGGGCGGAGGAAATCCTCTCACTACGCCTCTTCCTCTCTGCTGCAGATGAGAGGTGAGAGGTCACTGTGACATCACTTCCGGGTGATAGCCCACCGTTCTTCTGGCTTCTTATTAGCTACTTATGTTATTTCAAATGCACAAACGTACACTTTCAGTCATTAAATAGTGAACAAAAATATTAACTGAATGTGTAATTTGTTATTTTTTTATGATTTTTGTAGAAGGGAGAGGTCACTAGGAAATTACATTTCGTTGACCTCACTAGGTAAATGAATAATCCGTTTGGAGAAGAGGATTGTAAATACACATAGCAATTGTTTTAGATGATTTTTCCATATGATCCTTGGGGACGAATGTGACACCAGCCATTTGGAAGCAAAGTGAAAATTAGATCTACATTGCATGTATTGTGGCCCCTTTTCCACAGTGAAATAGGATATAAATAGCCGTTGCTGTTATTCAGAATTATATTTGTGTGCCCTCAAGCTATAGGCTTCTGTAGGGCTGAACCTGCGCTTATATGCCCGGGCTTTTCTCCGTTTTATTTATTTTACAATTTGTATCATGTTAAATATTAGCCACTATCAAGAGCCACCGTCAGTAATAACCACACACATTCCATTCCATTCCGTTTCCCTTTCTTACCTCTGTCATGTCCTTGTAAATTGTTCAGGAGGGTCGCTAGCATTAGTGGATCATATTAGGCTAATGTTGTGCAATAATTTAGGACTATTTCAATCTTTATGGAACTCAGACCACCCATAGCAGGTTAAACCAGGAGCTTGGCACACGGTTCCCGACAACCGGACTGTTGTCATACAGTTCCGTGATTAGTGAGAACTAGGGTAGATTTATAGGATTATTGTTTAACCCCTATTGTACACTTTCTTCCACCATCCAATATTCCATGGATTGAACTTGAATATGACAACTTTCAGGATGAATCAAACCACTATTTTACCATTGACCTCAGTGAGAAGAAGAAGAAGGTGTCACTGGCCTATACTGGCTGGTGGGGGAAATGGAGCTGGTACAAGCTATATATCAGCATAATTTTCAAAATGTGGTTTGGCCTTTCGGGACGTTCACCAACACTGGAATGGCAGAAGCACACTTTTGAGGACAGCCATAATGATGACACTACGCTGTCATTGTAATGAGGCATCTATTAAGATACCTAAATATGAGCTCTTGCATAGCATGACATGAATGCACTATAGATATGCTATGGATTATTTAATGAACCTTTAATAATGCGCTTGGGACCTGAAATGCTTATAGATGTGTAATAAATGCGTTATGAATATGTAGTCAAAATAAATAGTTACCGAATCATTAATTTGTCTCACTAAGATCTGAAACATGTCAGTTAGATTGAGTTTTCTATCTAGTAACTAGAGGGTCTTAATTTTCAGCCAGTAAACTAATTTGAGTGAACTGCCCCAGTTCTGTATCCAATGCTTCTCCTCAATTGGTGTTGACACTAAGACAGGATGAAAGTTTCACTTTGTTACTCTCAGCCTAAGTGGAGCAGCAAATGGCTGAGCCTGTGAAATAGGAAAACAAATGGTCTGCATAATGACAGAACAAAACAGATTGCCACCGCTCAGGGAAGGAGCATATACTAACCAAGTGGATCTGTGCCAGAGACGGAGAGGTGTCTCCCCACTTCACATCATGTGATGTAATATGATGGATTGAGATGACACCTTATTTAATTATTTAAAAAATTACAAACTCTCGTCACTTTGACGCATCATTCAGATGTCACAGCACTAATGAAGTGCCACTATAAAAGTATCATCGTCAAATTTAACTTTGCTGCAGTTGCCATAGCTCTGTTGCAGTACAGCTATACAAGTATCAATGTCAAATTACAGATAGAATACAGATTTCGAGTTTGAGAGTAAATGTTACTACTGTAATTTATTTTACAATTAAGATTGAGACATGCATTGCACCACGGTCTGGCCAGTTTAAAACCCTTGCTCTAAAAGACCGATAATACATTCTCAAACCATGCATTAGATCTTTTCATAATATTTCCATATCTCAAATTTGACCTTCAAAGTTTTGGCACTCCATTGCATTGAGACAAATGGCACAAATGGCAAATCACGTCTAGCCCATCCCCTCAGCTCCCAAAGAGACTGGCATGACCCGATGGCCCAATCATGCAGATCATTTCAAGTAACAACTAGTATAGTCTCCAGCTGCAGTAAATAACTGTAGCAAAACTGTCTCAATCTTTGTGAACTGGACTGAATCTGTATAATGACACCAGAGATATGTCATGGTGAAGGATAGGGGCCCAGAGTTCCTGGTCAGGAAAAACTCATGGTCTTCAACGTGAATATTACAATGGGAGAAACATGAATTATAATAATAATAATAATAATAATAATAATAATAATAATAATAGTAATAGTAATAATAATTAGGTGGTTCCTAAGTGTGTATTATACGCATGTGTGAATTGGAAATGTGTTTTTTGCATATCCCAACTCCCCCTGAGACACCCTCGGGGAGAGTGGGGTCACGGCCGGAGTTGATGGCTCATCAGGGTGTACCGTGTTTGTAACCCTTGTCCGGGCCAGAATGACCCATAGCGGCATCCTGTTTCTATAGCGTGAGGCAGCTTGATGTACAAGTACACCCCCTGGACAGGACCCATGTTGGAGGCCAATAGAATGTCTGGTAGGGAGCACTCAGATGTGTCCATTAGCTATGTGTTGCTGTGGGATACAGGCATAAATCATCTCAGCTATTAGTCACATTGAGCACTTCCTGTAGTGGCTGTGTTATCCTGCTTGTTTCCCCCAATGGAATCTGTTCCAGGTATTGATTTGTTTGTCTCATACCTGCTGTTTGCAAGCTCACAGTCTTACACCGGTCTAGTGAACGTGATCGCTTGATGTTTTCTTCTGGAATGAATGAGAAGAGACACTCCTGCCCTCCATGTGCTCTTTACGTCATTGTTGCAGTGTTTCACTCAGTACCTTTCTGTAGGCAAATGGGGTGTGTCCAATTGGATATGCACATCATTCAGGGAATGGGGAAGACTATATTTGAACGTAGTAAATCCGTATTAAACATGAAATAAGGCTTCTCATGTAGGTCTGAAGTTGTAATTGGGTGTAAAGGTACACCCTCCATCTCCGTTTAAAGGCCATAGCTGTTTATAAAATTGAACCCAACGTTGGCCTCAGAGCCTTTTACAATAACCCAGTGTGCTGATGGCAGCAGATTCCTCTTTGTTAATGACTTCCCGATGGAGAGGGCAAGGCCTAAGAAGACTGCCAGGTCTCTGACGTCCTTCCTATAGGCTGTCTCATCGTTGTTGGTGATGAGGCCTACCACTGTTGCGTCGTCAACAAACTTAATGATGGTGTTGGAGTCGTGCTTGGCCACGCAGTCGTGGGTGAACAGGGAGTACAGGAGGGGACTAAGCACGCACCCCTGAGGGGCCCTGTGTGGAGGATCAGCGTGGCAGATGCGTTGTTGCCTACCCTTACCACCTGGGGGCGGCCCGTCAGGAAGTCCAGGATCCAGTTGCAGAGGGAGGTGTTTAATCCCAGGGTCCTTAGCTTAGTGATGAGCTTTGTGGGCACTATGGTTTTGAATGCTGAGCTGTAGTCAATGAACAGCATTCTCACATAGGTGTTCCTTTTGTCCAGGTGGGAAAGGGCAGTGTGGAGTGCTATAGAGATTGCATCATCTGTGGATCTGTTGGGGTGGTATGCGAATTGGAGTGGGTCTAGGGTTTCCAGGATGATGGTGTTGATGTGAGCCATGACCAGCCTTTCAAAGCACTTCATGGCTACCGACGTGAGTGCTACTGGGCGGTAGTAATTTAGGCAGGTTACCTTTGCTTTCTTGTGCACAGGGACTATGGTGGTCTGCTTGAAACATGTAGGTATTACAGACTCGGTCAGGGAGAGGTTGAAAATGTCAGTGAAGACACTTGCCAGTTGGTTCGCGCATGCTCTGAATACACGTCCTGGTAATCCATCTGGCCCCGCAGCCTTGTGAATGTTGACCTGTTTAAAGGTATTGCTCACATCGGCTACAAAGAGCATGATCACACAGTCGTCTGCAACAGCTGGTGCTATCATGCATGCTTCAGTGTTGCTTGCCTCGAAGCGAGCATAAAAGGCATCTGGTAGGCTCGCATCACTGGGTAGCTCGCGTCTGGGTTTCCGTTTGTAGTCCGTAATAGTTTGCAAGCCCTGCCACATCCGTGTCAGAGCCAGTGTAGTAGGATTCAATCTTAGTCCTCTATTGATGCTTTGCCTGTTTGATGGTTCGTCTGAGGGCATAGTGGGATTTCTTATAAGCGTCCAGATTAATGTCCCACTCCTTGAAAGCGGCAGTTCTAGCCTTTAGCTCGGTGCGGGTGTTGCCTGTAATCCATGGCTTCTGGTTGGGATATGTACGTGCGGTCACTGTGGGGACGAAGTCGTCGATGCACTTATTGATGAAGCCGGTGACTGAGGTGGATACTCCTCAATGCCATTGGATGAATCCTGGAACATATTCCAGTCTGTACTAGCAAAACAGTCCTGTAGCGTAGCATCCACGTCATCTGACCACTTCTGTATTGAGTGAGTCACTAGTACTTCCTGCTTTAGTTTTTGGTTGTAACCAGGAATCAGGAGGATAGAATTATGGTCAGATTTTCCAAATGGAGGGCGAGGGAGAGCTTTGTACGCGTCTCAGTGTGTGGAGGAAAGGTGGTCTAGAGTTTCTTTCCTCGGGTTGCACATGTGACATGCTGGTAGAAATTAGATAAAACGGATGTAAGTTTGCCTGCATTAAAGTCCCCGGCCACTAGGAGCGCTGCTTCTGGATGAGCATTTTCTTGTTTGCTTATGGCCTTATACAGCTCGTTGAGTGCGGTTTTAGTGCCAGCGTCATTTTATGGTGGTAAATAAATGGCTACGAAAAATATAGATGAAAACTATCTTGGTAGATAGTGTGGTCTACAGCTTATCATGAGGTACTCTACCTCAGGCGAGCAATACCTCAAGACTAGCTTAACATTAGACATTACACGCCAGCTGTTATTCACACCTCGTCTTACCAGACGTAGCTGTTCTGTCTTGCCGATGCATGGAAACCCCAGCCAAATGTATATTATCAGTGTTGTCGTTCAGCCACGACTCGGTGAAACATAAGATATGACAGGTTTTATAGTCCCGTTGGTAGGATAGGCTCGAACAGCGCTCATCCAGTTTATTCTCCAGTGATTGCCGCCTGTATTTCCTTATTTTCTTCATACGAATGACAGGAATTTGGGCCTTGTCTGGGAGCAACATTATATCCTTTCCGTCCGACTCATTACAGAAATAATCTTCGTCCAGTTCGAGGTGAGTAATCGCTGTTCTGATATCCAGAAGCTCTTTTCGGTCATAAGAGACGGTAGCATCAACATTATGTACAAAATAAGTTACAAACAATGCAAAAAAAACACACAAAATAGCAGAATTGGTTAGGAGCCCGTAAAACGTCAGCCATCCCCTCCGGCGCCATTCTTACTCCTACAATCAAAAAATATTATGCTTATCTTTATACAAAATATTCAGATCGAAAATTTACGAATTACCCTCCTTCTGTACGTACAGTGCATTCAGAAAGTATTCAGACCCCTTGACTTTTTCCACATTTCGTTACGTTATAGCCTTATTCAAAAATGTATTTAATTGTTGTTTTCCCTAATCAATCTACACACAATACCCCATAATGACAAAATATATCACATTTACATAAGTATTCAGACCCTTTACTCAGTACTTTGTTGAAGCACCTTTGGCAGCGATTACAGCCTTGAGTCTTCTTGGGTATGACACTACAAACTTGTCATGGGGAGTTTCTCCCATTCTCCTCTACAGATCCTCTCAAGCTCTGTCAGGGATCAAACCCCAGGCTGTAGTGACGCCGCAACACTACGATGCAGTGCCTTAGACCGCAGCGCCACTCGGGAGGCCATGGCATATTGTTTTTATGAAGATTTTTGAATATTAATATGAAAATCTGTTGCCATGGTAGGGAGGGATGTATTTTCTGTTTGTCGAGATTGACATAGTCTATTTATTGTGGTGTTGAAAACACAAACCATGATACTGAAGTGCCCGCAGTCGGTATGCTTTGTTTATTGGTTGTGTGGTGCATTGGCACAGAAACCTGTAGGTGGAAAATGTATTGCATATATTTTATATAATTATAAATATGGCATCAAAATGTTGAAAATCTGATTTCCCCTAGCTGATCATTTTCTGCAGCTGGCTCTGATCGTAGTGTAATGAAACAGGCAGGGAGAGTGAACTCGTCTGTGCTGGTCGGCAAACCGTCAACCTTCTGGCCCATAGCTCTGCTTGCTGAAGTGGCAAAGTCGATATCCACGTTTAAAAACACATTTGTGGTCGTAAACATTATTTGAGTTCATTCTATGAGGGGGGATGGTGTTACATTTATTTTACAGTACAAGGAGAGGGTTATGGGAAAATATTTGTAACGTTGGGGAGGGGGGTGCATTTTTTTTAATGACACATTGAGTTGGACCAGCCCCTTCCCCCAGTACATTTCGATCTGTCCCTAAGGAAACTGTAAGTAGGGCACAGTAAGTTGAACTTTCCCTTTCTCCTTGGTAAATCCATTCACAAAGAGCATCCTGTTTCCCCATTATTCCTTGGAACAAACTTGGAAAGAGGCTTCTTCAATGACACTGCCCCTGTTGCTCTCCCTCTGTTGTTCAATTAATAAATGACTCAATTATTGATGATCCCCAGGACCATTAAATATTCAAATGTGCCTGTGGTTGAAAGCGGTGCTTTAGGTAATGTGGGTGATGTATCGTCTTTAAAAAAAACTCCTCCTTAATTGTGGTGATTAGCATTGGGCACCTACTGATTTACCTCCCCTCCCCTCCCCGTTTGTGATGTCAGGGGACCTGATGACCTTAACAGGGGAGAATAAATAGCTGCAGATCTGTTTTGGGCCAGAGAAATGGTGTGAGAGGAGAAAACACTTCATTTACATTTTAGCCATTTAGCAGACGCTGTTATCCAAAGCGACTTGCAGTAGTGAATGCATACATTTTTCATACTTTTTGTACTTTTATTCAGTTGTATACAGTGCATTCGGGAAGTATTCCGACCCTTTTACATTTTCCAAATTTTGTTACGTTACAGCCTAATTCTAAAATGGATTAAATAAATGTATTTTCTCATCAATCTACACATAATACCCCATCATGACGAAGCGAAAACAGGTTTTTAGAAATGTTTGCACATTTATTAAAAATATAAAAACAGAAAGACCATCTTTACATAAGTATTCAGACCCTATGCTATGTGACACAAACTTAAGCTCAGGTGCATCCTGTTTCCATTGATCATCCTTGAGATGTTTCTACAAATTGATTGGACATGATTTGGAAAGGCACACACCTGTCTATGTAAGGTCCCACAGTTGACAGTGCATGTCAGAGCAAAAACCAAGCCATGAGGTCGAAGGAATTGTCCGTAGAGCTCTGAGACAGGACTGTGCCAAGGCACAGATCTGGGGAAGGGTACCAAAACATTTCTGCGGCATTTCTGCGGCATCATTCTTAAATGGAAGAAGTTTGGAACCACCAAGACTCTTCCTAGAGCTGGCCGCCCGGCAAAACTGAGCAATCGGGGTAGAAGGGCCTTGGTCAGGGAGGTGACCAAGAACCCGATGGTCACTCTGACAGAGCTCCAGAGTTCTTCTGTGGAGAAGGGAAAACATTCCAGAAGGACAACCATTCTGCAGCTCTCCACCAATCAGGCCTTTATGGTAGAGTGGCCAGACGGAAGCCACTCCTCAGTAAAAGGCACATGAAGGCCCGCTTGGAGTTTGCCAAAAGCCACCTAAAGACTGGAGGAAATTCAAATGTGCCTGTGGTTGAAAGCGGTGCTTTAGGTAATGTGGGTGATGTATCGTCTTTAGGTGAGCATCGTAGTGTTGCGGCGTCACTACAGCCTGGGGTTTGATCCCTGACAGAGCTTGAGAGGATCTGCAGAGAAGAATGGGAGAAACTCCCCAAATACAGGTGTGCTAAGCTAAGCTTGTAGCGTAATACCCAATAAGACTCAAGGCTGTGATCGCTGCCAAAGGTGCTTCAACAAAGTACTGAGTAAATGTTATGAATACTTTTGTAAATGTAATACATTTGCAACAATTTCTATAAACCTGTGTTTGCTTTGTTATTATAGGGTATTGTGTGTAGTTTTAGGGGAAAAAACAATTGAATACATTTTAGAAAAAAGCTGTAATGTAAAAAGATATGACACAAGTGAATGGATCTGAATACTTTCCGAATGCACTGTATGTATTTCTTAGTTCAGCCCACACAATATTTATACTTCCTGGTTTCTATGAAGTAAACAAGTAAACAAATATCACTATGTGATATCACTGTATTTTTTGACATCTCCTTTCTATGACACTGTGCCCACATTTCATCCCCAAATGTAAACCAAGTCAGAATAAGTGTCCTAAATACTGTTAGTCTCACAGTTTGTTGGCCGGAAGCTAGGGTCTGTATTTTCAGTGTATTCGATTTTTGTCACCAAACTGCATTACACTGCATCAGGCTCTAGCAGCTTTGACAGGTAATTAGATTGGGGTGCCACCAAGGCAACAATGCATGTTTACTCTCTTATGACACATCAGGCACCACTGCCCAAGCAGAAAGAACCTCAATCTTTCATTCACAGAGGCTGAAAAACCAAGCCAGGACACACAACAACAACACCACCAACACTGAAGCACCTTGGAAGGAGCCAAGGAGGGATTTGGGGGTCTTGGATTTATCATGCTGTGTACGGTGCGATTTGTCATGACCCTCTTTGAGTTTAAATACATGAGTCCTTTGATTGCTTTAGCCTCTGTGACATGAGCTTTCAATCTGTCTCTTTCAGACCAATTCCCCAAGTAGGGTTCAGTCATCTATATTTTCTAAACTGTTTGTGGAGGTGCAATGCAAGATTGTGCCAAGCTCAGAAAATGATCTGAATTACCATTTTTGACTCTCTGCCTTGGGAGACAGAACGAGATGTGCCATCTTTGGACCTCCTCTATCAAACAAGTAAACACTCAGTTATGTGAATGGTGTGCATTCATGTAATGTCATAGCATATTTTGGAATTCATCTAGATCTTGAACAAGGTTAGAGTCCAATCTTAAACTGTATAATGTATTTTTTCATCATTAAACAAATAGATGCTGGATGAATAATCTGAATCGTATCATAGATAACTTCATTTTCTATGTTTTCGATTCAAGAAGGAAAGATATTAAAATGAATGATGTTTACAATGAGGTTTTACTGTTAAATGATTACCTCCCCTTCTGGTGTGATTTTGTTAAAAACTCTTGACTGTACATTCTCACTAATGTCTACATTTTAAAGAAAGAAGAAAAGCAATCTTAAACGAAATATTAAAGTAAGATCCATTAAGTCAGGCTAGGCATGTTTAGGGTAGATAAAGTGAAACCAATTGACGGCAGCAGACATTTTATTGGCAAGTGAGTAAATAGTCTTCCCAGTCCCAATGAATGAGCCCTAGCACAGCAACAGCTGGAGAAAATGTGCTTGGTCACAGCAAGTCATGACCACGTTTACATGCACACAGTATTCCAGATAGTAGCTTATGTCCCGCTTAAGGTCTTTTTGGGATAAGCTGCTTACATGCACCTTTGATATCCCGCTCATGAGTATCCCTGTATCCATGAATGAACAGAATATTCCTAATTTAAGTATATGGGTTAAATGGAATAGTATCTGAAATATTGACACTGACTGTAGACCTATAACCTCTCACATGTAGCGTAATATAATATTAACTCCTGCAGAATTATTAATTGAGGTTCTTTCAGCAGTGAGCTTCCTCCATGAAATGTTCCTTTCCCTGTCAAGGAGATGTGGCACCTCCCTCCCTAATGAAGGCGTTTCATCACAATCACAAGTCTGTAAGTATTCACAATGTAATTAACACAGGTCTCTGACGTGCATGTATAGACATTTGTTGAGTAGACATATGATGTCCTGGCATTTTTTCATACGCCATAAATATACAGCGGGGTCCAAAATTGACAGCCTTCATAAAATGAGCAAAAATTACTGTGTAAAATAAATATTTGAAATACTGAGCTATATTGTATGCTAAAGAAAATGGGGAAATTATATTATTTTATACTAATACAATTATTCAGAGAAATAGATTATGTAATAAAGTAATTTTAAAAAAATCTCAAAAAGGTAGGGGTCAAAATTATTCATACCCCTGTTTCAATACCTTTCAGTACCTCACCTTGCGAGGATAACGCCACTGATCTTTTTCTAAAATGTTTTAGAGAACACATTGAGAGGGATCTTAGATCATTCCTCCATACAGAATCCTTACAGATCTTTGATATCCCTCATCTGTGCTTATATACTGCCCTCATCAATTCAAACCACAGGTTTTCAATGGGTTTGAAGTCCATAGACTGAGATGGCCATGTTGATTTTGTGGCCAATTAATAATTTATTTGTGTATCTTTATGTGCACTTGGGGTTATTGTCTTGCTGGAAGATCCACTTGCGACCAAGTTTCAAACTCCTGGCAGAGGCAACAAGACTTTCTTGGCTAAAATGTCCTGGTACTGGTTAAAGTTCATGATACAGTTGACCTTAACAAGGGCCCCAGGACCAGTGGAAGCAAAATAGCCCCATAACATCAAAGATACACCACCATATTTCACAGTAGGTATGGTGTTCTTTTCTGATCATGCATTCTCATTTCACCATCAAACCCACCACTGGTGTGCGTGGGCAAAGAGCTCTATTTTCATGTCATCCAACAAATGTACATGCCTGGAATTTGCTAAATGGCATTGGTTCTTTGATTTGAAACCGGTGCTTTGGTCAGATAACATAAAAATAGAGCTCTTTGGCCACGCACACCAAAATGAGAATACAGCGGAAGAGGGCATTTTGCCGAATAAGGGGGAGTAACAGTCCATAACTTGCTTTGGGTGGTTGAGTGCCTCAGCTTAAACAGGCCGACTGAGCAGCTTTAAACACTTTGTGACCAACTGCTGCGGGGCTGCTCTGTTCCTGAAAACCACCAGATCAAATCACAGAGATACACTGGTGATAATCGGTTATGAAAGGCAGTCGAAAGTGAGTTAAAAGGTAATCTATTCATGTTCACGACACTGGAATGAATATTGAATCTGACGTGTTGCAGTGGAATCAGTCAAATCCAGAAATCGCTATAATTCACATGGGCTATTCTAGTCCACTAACTACGACAACAAAATAGTTGCTAAGGTGCAACGATGCAACTGTAGATTGCATTGGGAAATCATGGAAATGACTTCCTCATGCAGACAAAATCAGTAGGTTATGGCGAATTTATATATTTACCAGAGAATAAATTAATCCTAATCTTTCAAACGTAGCGGTCATACCTTCCCCATGATTGCTTTGGGAAAGCAATAATGCAATGTTTCCCACGTGGGGTCGCCTGATTTGAAAATGGGGTCGCGAGAGAAACTCTGAAATAGAATTTAAAAAATCGTGCTTGGTTCATAGAACCGGGGTTACGCCAGTAACCTACGGTAGCCGCTAGATGTGGTTGAAATAAACAGAGTGGTTTCAAAACAGAAAGAGAAACGCAACACTTATTTGTCAATCACTCATATTACTATCATGCTGAAATCAATAGAACGAGAGGGGGGAGTCGGGTTGCACGTCCTGTTCAAACTAACCTAACTAAAAAAACATACGGAATCTGGGAATAATATGTATATCACTGGTTAGAGGACAACTTGTAGAAGACAGCCAGCTACATTTTGGATTGTTGCATTTTGTGAGTCGCCAACTTGGAAAGGTAAACGCAACACTATTTTGTTAATCACTCATATCGACATACATTTGAAATCAATAGAGCGGGGGCAAACATTTGGGGTGTATGTGCTGTTTAAACTAACACTATTCAAAGGCCACACTGAATCTGAGAATCATAGAAGAGAATTTGCTGAAGACAGTCATCTAAAATAATATTTTGAGGAAACAAATAAAAAAATGGGGTAGGAAACAAATAAGTTGCTTTGTTATTTAACTTCAACAAATCACGACCCACTATATGATATCAACAGTGACAAGGGTTGGCTGTTGTTTGAGTGATATTTGTCTCTCAAATCCATGTATAGCCAGTGGTGTAAAGTAATTAAGTAAAAATACTTTAAAGTACTACTTAAGTCGTTTTTTGGGGTATCTGTACTTTACTTTACTGATTATATGTTTGACTACTTTTACTTTTACTCCACTACATTCCTAAAGAAAATAATGTACTTTTTACTCCATACATTTTCCCTGCACCCAAAAGTACTCGTCACACGGTGACTGAGTCCATCAGGAAGTGTAAAGGGGATGTTGTTCCAACGGTGACTTTTAACACCTACCCAAACCAGAAACCGTGGATAGATGGCAGCATTCACGCAAAACTGAAAGCGCGAACCACCACATTTAACCATGGCAAGGTGACTGGGAATATGGTTGAATACAAACAGTGTAGTTTTTCCCTCCGTAAGGCAATCAAACATGCAAAACGTCAGTACAGAGACAAAGTGGAGTCGCAATTCAACGGCTCAGACACGAGACATATGTGAACGGATTACGAAGGGAAAACCAGCCACGTCGCGGACACCGACATCTTGCTCCCAGACAAGCTAAACACCTTCTTCGCCCTACTTTGAGGATAACACAGTACCACCGACGCGGCCTGCTCCCAAGGACTGTGGGTTCTCGTTCTCTGTGGCCGACGTGAGTAAGACATTTAAGCATGTTAACCCTCGCAAGGCTGCCGGCCCAGATGGCATCCCTAGCCGCGTCCTCAGAGCATGCGCAGACCAGCTTGCTGGAGTGTTTACGGACATATTCAATCTCTCCCTATCCCAGTCTGCTGTCCCTACTTGCTTCAAGATGTCCACCATTGTTCCTTTACCCAAGAAAGCAAAGGTAACTGAACTAAATGACTATCGCCCCGTAGCACTCACTTCTGTCATCATGAAGTGCTTTGAGAGGCTAGTTAAGGATCATATCACCTCTACCTTACCTGACACCCTAGACCCACTTTTACATTTACATTTACATCATTTAGCAGACGCTCTTATCCAGAGCGACTTACAAATTGGTGCATTCAACTTATAGCCAGTGGGACAACCACTTTTCTTCATTTTCTTTTTTTATGGGGGGGGTGGGGGAGGTAGAAGGATTACTTATACTATTCCAGGTATTCCTTAAAGAGGTCGGATTTCAAGTGTCTCCGGAAGGTGGTCAGTGACTCCGCTGTCCTGGCGTCGTGGGGGAGCTTATTCCACCATTGGGGTGCCAGAGCAGCGAATAGCTTTGACTGGGCTGAGCGGAAACTGTGCTTCCGTAGAGGTAGGGGAGCTAGCAGGCCAGAGGTGGATGAACGTAGTGCCCTCATTTGGGTGTAGGGTCTGATCAGAGTCTGAAGGTAAGGAGGTGCCGTTCCCCTCACAGCTCCATAGGCAAGCACCATGGTCTTGTAGTAGATGCAAGCCTCAACTGGAAGCCAGTGGAGTGTGCGGAGGAGCGGGGTGGCAATTTGCTTACCGTCCCAATAGATCCACAGACGATGCTATCGCCATCGCACTGCACACTGCCCTATCCCATCTGGACAAGAGGAATACCTACGTCAGAATGCTGTTCATTGACTATAGCTCGGCCTTCAACACCATAGTGCCCTCCAAGCTCATCAATAAGCTCGGGGCCTTGGGTCTGAACCCCGCCCTGTGCAACTGAGTCCTGGACTTCCTGATGGGCCACCCCCAGGTGGTGAAGGTAGGAAACAACACCTCCACTTCGCTGATCCTCAACACAGGGGCCCCACAAGGGTGCATACTCAGCCCCCTCCTGTACTCCCTGTTCACCCATGACTGCATGGCCACGCACGCCTCCAACTCAATCATCAAGTTTGCAGACAACACAACAGTAGTAGGTCTGATTACCAACAATGACGAGACAGCCTAGATGGAGGAGGTGAGTGCCCTGGCAGAGTTGGGCCAGGAAAATAACCTCTCTCTCAACGTCAACAAAAAGAAGGAGCTGATCGTGGACTTCAGGAAACAGCAGAGGGAGCACGCCACTATCCATATCGACGGGACCGCAGTGGAGAAGGTGGAAAGCTTCAAGTTCCTCGGCGTACACATCACTGACAATCTGAAATGGTCCACCCACACAAACAGTGTGGTGAAGAAGGTGCAATTGAGAGCATCCTTTCGGGCTGTATCAGCGCCTGGTACGGCAACTGCACCACCGGCAACCGCAGGGCTCTCCAGAGGGTGGTACTGTCTTCCCAATGCATCACCAGGGGCACACTGCCTGCCCTTCAGGACACCTACAGCACCCGATGTCACAGGAAGGCCAAAAAGATCATCAAGGACATCAACCACACGAGCCACGGCCTGTTCACCCCGCTATCATCCAGAAGGCGAGGTCAGTACAGGTGCATCAAAGCTGGGACTGAGAGACTGAAAAACAACTTATATCTCATGGCCATCAAACTGTTAAATAGCCATCACTAGCCGGGTACCACCCGGCTACTCAACCCTGCACCTTAGAGGCTGCTACCCTATATACATAGACATGGAATTGCTTGCCACTTTAATAATGTTTACGTACTGCTTTACTCATCTCATACAGTGGGGGAAAAAAGTATTTAGTCAGCCACCAATTGTGCAAGTTCTCCCACTTAAAAAGATGAGAGAGGCCTGTAATTTTCATCATAGGTACACATCAACTATGACAGACAAAATGAGGGGGAAAAAATCCAGAAAATCACATTGTAGAATCTTTTATGAATTTATTTGCAAATTATGGTGGAAAATAAGTATTTGGTCACCAAGTGTGCCCCTGGCTATCCATAAATTAAAAAACAAGAAAATTGTGCCGTCTGGATTGCTTAATATAAGAAATGTGGAATTATTTATAATTTGACTTTTGATACTTAAGTATATTTTGGCAATTACATTTATTTATATTTAAAAACCAAATACTTTTAGACTTTTACTCAAGTAGTATTTCACTGGGTGACTAACTTTTACTTGAGTCATTTTCTATTAAGGTATCTTTACTTATACTCAAGTATGACAATTGGGTACTTTTTCCACCACTGTGTATAGGTGTAAGACCAACGACTTTAATACAAAGAGCGCCCCGAATTTTCCCTGCCATTTGAGTTTGAAAAATGATAGTAGAAGTCCTAAGACCGCCAGCACATATGACAAAATCAACAGTACAAAACCAATGATATTGATCTGTTTTAAGCAATAGATTGTGACATTGTATTACTAACTTTTACACTAACATCACTAATATGAGGTAAAAAGGATGTGTAATTACCCTCAATTTGATCTGGTCAAAACATAAGGTTATGACTAGGGTTAGATGACAACTAAACAAAAAATCTGACATTGTTTTTCCATTGGAATTTGGTTGTGCTTTTAGATGGTTGGAAGCATAGTGATAACACATTGGAAATTGAACAAACTTCTGGCTGTCTTGAGTGGATGAATAAAGGTTGAAATCTTATTGATCAACGTCTTAACCAAATATTAACCAAATTTCCACATTGAAATTACGTGGTGTGCCCAGTAGGGTTGAATATTTTCACGGTATTTTACGAATCTTCCATCCCGAGAATAAATCGCTTTTCTCCCAGTTAACCCAGTATTTTCCGCCAAAACTAGAAGTGTCATTCAAAAGCATTATAAAGCATATAAATAGGCCTATGTCTGGATTTGATTAGAGCTTTGAGCGAAAAATCAAGCCTGATGCTACCTGAGCCTGATGAGCCATACATTAAATACATTTTATGAGCCCTACATTAAAGACTTTTAATGAGCCCAAACCCAAAAAAGCCCAAATGATTGTGCCGTTATCCAATACATATATGATATAGGCTACTGCATATTACCAAAAACATAAAAGCCCATAGAGCTAGCTTGCTATATGCTCTCTTGGGTACAGTTGAAGTCGTAAGTTTACATACACCTTAGCCAAATACATTTTAACTCAGTTTTTCACAATTCCTGACATTTAATCCTAGTACATATTCCCTGTTTTAGGTCAGTTAGGATCACCACTTTTATTTTAAGAATGTGAAATGTCTGAATAATAGTAGAGAGAATGATTTATTTAAGCTTTTATTTCTTTCATCACATTCCCAGTGGGTCAGAATTTTTTCATACACTCAATTAGTATTTGGTAGCATTGCCTTTAAATTGTTTAACTTGGGTAAAATGTTTCGGGTAGCCTTCCACAAGCTTCCCACAATAAGTTGGGTGAATTTTGGCCCATTCCTCCTGACAGAGCTGGTGTAACTGAGTCAGTTTTGTAGGCCTCCTTGCTCGCACACACTTTTTCAGTTTTGCCCACAATTTTTCTATAGGAATGAGGTCAGGGCTTTGTGATGGTCACTCCAATACCTTGACTTTGTTGTCCTTAAGCCATTTTGCCACAACTTTGAATAAATAGCTGCTATAGTCTACTGCCATGGCGCGTTCGCTCTTCTTTCAAACTACCCGTGAGTTCTATTGGCTGCTGTATTTAACATTCAACAAACAAGAGATTGCGTCCCTCTTCGAATTGTCTATTAGTATAAGAAATGCAAAAAAAAATTATGTCCAGCAAGTTATTCTAGTCTAGCTTTTACTGCATGGGACTCCAAGAGCTATGGAGCGTTTTTTAAGGAGAGACGCCAGCGGAGCACAGGTGCGTGTGTAAGAGTGCAATAGTATGGTCTCTATTAATCAATCCACGCAGTGAGTCCAGATAAATGTTTAGAGTTATTTGGTTTAATTCCACCCAGTCACATGAAGTGTATCAGTCTCTTCTATTCTCCATTTAGAATTATAGAATGTTTAACATAAACAATGTTCATCCACTAGAAGTAGTGGTATAGAGTCTGGAGTCTTGATAGTCAACACACCAACACAAGAGCAACAGTATGGTGCCTCAATAGTCAATGTATACAATTGTCATGATTCTTCTGGGTGAGGATCAAAGGCCTCAGATCAGCTTGGCAAATGGCTGACAACAACCAGACCCTCTCACCCACAGAAGAGGGGAAGGGGGGACTGGGCAGGTTTTGACACCTCGTAAATCTAATTGGAGGAGAATCTGTCTCTGGCCCTCTAGTATGGTGATCGGAATGTGCTTTGTCCCTCAGAATACTTTTGCCGCCAAAACTGTCCAAAAAGTAAACACTGGAACAATATTTCTAACATCCGAATGTTTGGAATGGTCAATGGGGATCTAAAGACTAATCATATCATAGTCTTTATTATTTTGTGATGTAATTCAAAATGTTATAACGAAAATACTGTAATTTGGAAAGTATCCACACTTTATCTGTCAAGTTTACATCCAATATGTTGTGTTTATAATATGTATTTTTAAGGTAGGAATGTGATTTTAGTTTTCTAACGAGATCATAGGTTTTCATATAAGCTATGCACGGTGACTAGCCATGCCCCGAGTGAGCTACGAGACCGTGTCAGCAAGTAGGAACGCCCCTTTTACCAGAGGGCATAAATGCTTGAAAGACAAATTCACATCAGACCAGAAAGCATGGAGACTGTAGTCCACACGTTTGAAATGGTTAGAACTTTGAATCTCAACACGAGGAGAAGAAGATAAACTCACTAGACCAGAACATTGCCAGTCTGCAGCTGTGCGTGTAAAGTGATCTAGAACTTTAACTAACCACACAAGGTGGGAAGAAGAAAATCCCATCTCAGACAATCATTAGAATGCATCTGAGTATCTGTTCTATTTGAACACTCCACTCCAAGCCAGGACAACTAAGAAGGACATTGTGACCTCTGGTGGACAAGCAGAGCTCTACACCGAAACGGGACACTAAAACCTACCCCTTCCCATAGAAGGATTGATTGGTTTCAATGGAGAGACGACGAACAAAGACATCTACATGTAAATACATTCATGACTTCTTACCCAAACGGGCGGTGGTTCATGAGCAAAGTATTATGGTTACTTTGAGGGTAGCTTCCGAATGTACCAACGATAAGTTTCCCTCTCCCTATCTACCCCTCCCTCTTTTGATAACCAAGCAGTCAAGTTGTTGTTAGTCCGCTAGGGACTTTTTTTCATGTATTACGTATGTATGTATTCTGTGTTATTATTTATTTATTTAGCTAGTAAATAAATAATTACGCCAATTTGTGTAAGGCTGGGGTTCTTGTGGATCCAAGAAGTCTATGACTGATAAAACTCAATTAAAATAATAAAGAGTAGTGGACTGATTTCTCCAACCATCAGCATTAAACACTCAAAAATAAACAGTGTTTCAAAACCACATACAGTATTCAACAAGGCGTAACAAAGTATTTCTCACACTCAGTAACCCTCAATAACCAATACAAAAATAGTTTGACACTAGTTGGTGAAATACTATCACACTAGTCTATGTATACAATTGTCATGATTCTTCTGGGTGAGGATCAAAGGCCTCAGATCAGCTTGGCAAATGGCACTTTTGACACTAGTTGGTGAAATATTCAAACAGTCATCCAACACATGACCTTGTAGATAATCAACCTTTGATTATCAGATAACCTGAAAGTAAGTCATAATTCAAATTGTCAATAAAACAAGATAATAAAGTTGATTTTGTTTCAACTCAGACCCGTTTAACTAAATAAACCAGTGACTCAATAAACTGTCTTCAATGACAATGTCCTTTCAGCTCCTTTCATGGAACTCTTTTCTCCCATGAGAGAATAATGTTCTTTCTCTTACAGTCACTGTGAAATCACAAGTCTGCTTCTCTCATATCAGTTACCAAACTAATGATCTTCAGCTAGAATGAGTTGGTCATCTGCTTCTATAGTCAGAGCTAGCAATATGCTTCAGCTCATGAATTTCCAGAATAGCTGTATTTGCTACATCTCTCCCGCGTCGCGCATAAATTGATTGTTAGAACCCGCCTTTTCTGAATGACAAGGAGGTTTATTGGACCTTCCTTAGAATGTCTTGGTTCTGTTTACTGATTGACTGGGTCAGCGAAGAGGCAATGATCTTAAACAATCAACTATACTATGCTGCAGCAAATGCAGGCCTAGCTCTCACATGACAAAAAGTTACCATGATGAGATGATAGGTCTACATGAATTGTGAACTGCGCTCCATACTGACATGGGATGTCTGTCCCCACCGTGAGCTTGATGATTCATCATGCAGAGGCCATAGCGAAGCCAGATTTAGGATTTAGACATCGCATATAATTTAACAGTTCCATTTCACGCCATGCTGCTCATTTAAATAATGTATTATAATTGACCTGTTTCTCGCAATTATTTATCCCGGGAAAAGGGAGTGGTTTTGGGCGGTAAATCTCGGTAACCGGGTTTCCGCCATTCAACCCTAGTGCCCAGGGATGTGTCTTCTGTTTCTCTCTACAATGCCCACAATCTGCGCATGACTCATTAGATCAGAGAGGACAAGATAAGGCACTAAATCAGACTGGAGGAAAAATAACCATCAATGATGCTCTTTTCTATATAGAAGATCATACAACATTATTACCTGATGATCTTCTGAACTTCCCAATTCCTTTCTGATGCATTTCAGTTAACATACTTGACTGAATTACTGACTGAATTACTGAAAGTACTGTCAGACTGATTTGTAATAGAATATCCAATTAATTAAGCCCCAATTAATAAAGTAAACTTATTTAGGCGATTACCACACCAGAAAGAGTGAGAGAGAGAGAAAGCGAGTGAGAGAGGAAAGAGAGTGAGAGAGAGAGAGCGTGACAGAGAGAGAGACAGCGAGAGGAGAGAGATAAAATAGCCTCGCCATGGCAGTTATCTTAGCCGTTACAAAGAAAAATTTACTGAAAACATGTAAAGTGAGTATATGCTGTATCTGCATTTCATTTCAAATCATAACTCCGCTCTGGTTACGATAATGAAGTATTAAAAGCAATTCCTTTCTGGAACTTTGGATTTCCATAAGCTCATTAGTAATCATATTGCCCCACAGATCATCAGGATTGGGGCAAGAAATTACTCTGCTACAACCGACCGGAGAAGGCAGCTTCAACTAGATATATGTTAATCAATATTGTTTAGTTCCACCCTCCAAACACCGACATATGGCTCAGTATAAATATAGATTAATCGAGTGTGCACATCTCCTCCTTCCTCCGTGTGCACAGCCCATACAGTCTCTGACACAGCCCGCACTCCGCTAGTTGTAAACAAACCATGAGCACTGGACATGAGCACTTCGGTGACAGTCAGTCAGGGTAGCTTCACTAATTGCTACGGAGCACAGCCAGCTACGACAACGCGGAGGATAATCCACTCTCCTCCTCCCTCTTCTGCAATGGAATTGAATGATGAAAGATGAATACAGAGTTTAGCGGTAATACTGTAGTTTTACTGGCAAAGCTAGAGCCTACTCCCTGGACCAATAAAGCTAGCTATCCAGGTAGCTACCGGTAACTATTAGCGACTGTGGATAATTGGTTCCGAAATTGTTTCAAGCATACCTTTAACTATGAATGGTGTCACATCCCTCCAATAGAGATCCAGACACTTGTAGAATCTATGCCAAGGTGCATTGAAGTTGTTCTGGCTCTTGGTGGCCCAATGGACTCATTTAGCTAATTATGCAGTCTGTTGTCAATACCTTAAACCATTTCACATGGTAAAACACAATTTGCAGATCTCACTTAGACTTTTCAGCAAAACTCTAAACACATTCTCATTCTCAAAACACATTCTGCACTCTAATGCACATGTCATCCATACTGGTAAACACAAGTGGCAACAATCAAATACAAATAGAGAACACATGTCATTGATTGAACACAACCACTCAAAATTGATTTAACCTGTTTCAAATGATGCGACACAACCAATACAAGCCAGTTCAGAGAGCAAACAGATTGTTGAAGGTGGGAAGGAGAGTCTGAGAATGGATAGAAGAAATGTGAGAGGATGAGGACGAGTGCGTATGCGAGGTGGGCGACGAGGAGGAGGAGAGCAAGAAAGAGGAAGAGGAAGACAAAGAGTGGAAATATCTGATGAAATTCGAGCAACACTCATAGACCATGTGTTCTTGTCCATGGACTGACAATGAGGAAAGCAGGACTTAGAGTGCAACCAAATTTGAGCCGATTTTCTGTGTCCACCATAGTAAGGACATTCAGAGAAGAGAACAGATACAGTATACTACTGTATTTTTGTAATTGCAAATTTACTGTACTACACTATATGCAGTTTCAATAGACATTTGTAAAGTTAATCACTGTATGTATTGTACTGCATGAATATGTTTTGTAACTGCACAACTACTTTTTGTAGAATTGCAAGGCTGCCACATGCAGGTGGAAGGACAGCTATATTCACTCGGGAGCAAGAGGCCGTTATAGTTGGCATGGTCCTTCAAGATAATACAATACGACTCAGAGAAATCCAGGAATGAGTGATACAAGACAACACACATTTCCAGGGAATCGACAGTGTGAGCATTTCCACAATTGACCGTGTCCTCCATTGTAACAGGATGCGAATGAAACAAGTATACAGAGTACCTTTTGAGCGCAACTCACCAAGGGTGAAAGAACTGCGAGCTCAATATGTGCAAGTAAGTGTACATTCAGAAACATTTACTGTAATCCAGATTGTCTACAGTACTAACACATACTATGTGAATGACATTACTATTCAGTACATACAATGTAAGTGAATCAGAAGTGCATACAGTAGGCCTAATTGTACTCTACAGTAGAGCACTGTCTCTGTACGACTTACAAAATCCTACATACAGTATATTGTATTTCTACACAGACAATATTTGACTTGGAATCCTTGGACAGACCCCATGAGTTCATCTTTGTCGATGAAGCAGGCTTCAATCTAACAAAGAGGAGAAGGAGAGGCCGAAACATGATTGGACAGCGGGCCATTTTTGAAGTCCCTGGTCAACGAGGTGGCAATGTCACAATCTGTGCTGCTATCAGCAACCATGGTGTTCTACATCACCATGTTACACTCGGGCCATATAACACCCAGCACCTTCAAAGATGTATTGCCAATCTAAGATATATTTTATTTGAGCAGCAGGTTCAAGAGCAGCAGGGTCAAGAGCTAAATGAGAATCCCATTCCCACCTATGTGATAGTGTGGGACAATGTCAGTTTCCACCGAGCTGCTCAGGTAAGGGAATGGTTTAACATCAATGGTTAGTTTATGAACTTGTACCTCCCTCCATACTCGCCTTTCCTGAATCCGATTGAGGAGTTTTTCTCCTCTTGGAGATGGAAAGTGTATGATAGACAACCCTACATCAGAGTAAATCTGCTGCAAGCCATGGATTTAGCCTGTGGTGATATAGGTGAGGAATCATGTCAGGGCTGGATACGGCACACAAGAGGCCTTTCCCCCGTTGCCTCAGGAGGGACAATATTGCTTGTGATGTCGACGAAGTGCTCTGGCCTGACCCAGCCCAAAGACAAGAAGAAGCACATTGATCACATGTTTACTCCTTTTGATTTTTGTCCCTTTTAGTATTGTATACTGTAGTACAGTGCATTGTAGGCTGCATACTGTACAATGGACAAATTGTATGGCACTGAACATTGTGCTTTCCATTTGTTAACAGTACTAACTGCTCAATAGATTGACTGGTTGCAGGTTCATATCAACAAAGAACAATAATTACAGTATCACAGAGACAAAGGACAAGTTTGTGAGATGCAGGGTACAGTACTGTAAAAATAGGGGTACAAGGAGGAGGAAGAACAAAAAACAAAATTGCAAAGAGCAAAGTAGAGTAGTAATTTCTGATCAATTTTGAGCTACTATGATAGAACATGTTTTAGTTCATCAAAAGACAATGACGGAAAAATATGAAATTTGTTTTGAGATTAAAAATGTACTTCTCCCTGAGAACTGTATGTTTTGAACAATGTGTTTTCTATTTTTCGGGGTATTGTTTACTGACTGCTTGAGAGTGTATATCATTTTGATCACTTTGTTTATGATTTGAGAGCAGTGTTTGATTTTGAAAACAGGTAAAACTGTTTTGAGGCGAATGTTTCATTTTGCAGAGGAGTCAGAGGTTTTGTAAATAGTGCTTGAAGATGAGGTTTTGTGTTTAATGTTTTCAGGAAATGGAGCCAGGTTTCAGAAATTGTGTTTTAGCAATTGAGAAAAATTGTAAGCCATTTTGTTGGTGTTTCTTTTATTTTGGCAGTTACCTGTACGAGCTGAATGTATTTCATCCACATAAAATTAGCATCCAAGAGGAACTGAAATCTTATCGCAATATCAATTTAGGACCCCTTTAGCTATATACAGTGCATTCGGAAAGTATTCAGAACGTTAGACTTTTTCCATATATAATTACGCCTTAATCTAGAATTTATTACATTAAAAAAATCTCATCAGTCTTCACACAATACCCCATATTGACAACGTGAAAACAGGATTTAGAAATTTTTGCAAATGTATTAAAAATAAGACTGAAATACCTTATTTACATAAGTGTTCAGACCCTTTGCTATTAGACTCAAAATTGAGCTCAGGTGCATGCTGTTTCCATTGATCAACCTTGATGTTTCTACAACTTGATTAGAGTCCACCTGTGGTAAATGTAATTGATTGGTCATGATTTGGAAAGGCACACACCTATCTACAGTTGAAGTCGGAAGTTTACATACACTTAGGTTGGAGTCAATCAAACTCGTTTTTCAACCACTCCACAAATTTCTTGTTAAAAACTATAGTTTTGGCAAGTCGGTTAGGACATCTACTTTGTGCATGACACAAGTAATTTTTCCAACAATTGTTTACAGACAGATTATTTCACTTATAATTCACTGTATCACAATTCCAGTGGGTCAGAAGTTTACATACACTAAGTTGACTGTGCCGTTAAACAAGCTTGGAAAATTCCAGAAAATGATGTCATGGCTTTAGAAGCTTCTGATAGGCTAATTGACATAATTTGAGTCAATTGGAGATGTACCTGTGGATGTATTTCAAGGCCTACCTTCAAACTCAGTGCCTCTTTGCTTGACATCATGGGAAAATCTAAAGAAATCAGCCAAGACCTCAAAAACTAAATTGTAGACCTCCACAAGTCTGGTTCATCCTTGGGAGCAATTTCCAAATGCCTGAAGGTACCATGTTCATCTGTACAAACAATAGTATGCAAGTATAAACATCATGGGACCACGCAGCCGTCATACCGCTCAGGAAGGAGACGCGTTCTGTCTCCTAGAGATGAACGTACTTTGGTGCGAAAAGTGCAAATCAATCCCAGAACAACAGCAAAGGTCCTTGTGAAGATGCTGGAGGAAACAGGTACAAAAGTATCTATATCCACAGTAAAACGAGTCCTATATCGACATAACCTGAAAGGCCGCCCAGCAAGGAAGAAGCCACTGCTCCAAAACCGCCATAAAAAAGCCAGACTACGGCTTGCAACTGCACATGGGGACAAAGATCGTACTTTTTGGAGAAATGTCCTCTGGTCTCATTAAATAAAAATAGAACTGTTTGGCCATAATGACCATTGTTATGTTTGGAGGAAAAAGGTGGTAGCTTGCTAGCCGAAGAACACCATCCCAACCATGAAGCACGGGGTGGCAGCATCATGCTGAGGGGGTGCTTTGCTTCAGGAGGGACTGGTGCACTTCACAAAATAGATGGCATCATGAGGAAGGAAGATTATGTGGATATATTGAAGCAATATCTCAAGACATCAGTCAGGAAGTTAAAGCTTGGTCGCAAATGGGTCTTCAAAATGGACAAGACCCCAAGCATACTTCCAAAGTTGTGGAAAAATGGCTTAAGGACAACAAAGTCAAAGCATTGGAGTGGCCATCACAAAGCCCTGACCTCAATCCTATAGAAAATGTGTGGGCAGAACTGAAAAAGTGTGTGCGAGCAAGGAGGCCTACAAACCTGACTCAGTTACACCAGCTCTGTCAGGAGGAATGGGCCAAAATTCACCCAACTTATTGTGGGAAGCTTGTGGAAGGCTACCCAAAATGTTTGACCCAAGTTAAACAATTTAAAAGCAATGCTACCAAATACTAATTGAGTGTATATAAAACTTCTGACCCACTGAGAATGTGAAATAAAAGCTGAAATAAATAATTCTCTCTACTATTATTCTGACATGTCACATTCTTAAAATAAAGTGGTGATCCTAACTGACCTAAGACAGGGAATTTCTACTAGGATTAAATGTCAGGAATTGTGAAAAACTGAGTTAAAATGTATTTGGCTAAGGTATACGTAAACCTCTGACTTCAACTGTATATAAGGTCCCACAGTTTCACAGTGCATGTCAGAGCAAAAACCAAGCCAATTCAAAGGAATTGTCCGTAGAGCTCCGAGACAGAGCTCCAGAGTTCCTCTGTGGAGATCGGAGAAACTTACAGAAGGACAACCATCTCTGCAGCACTCCACCAATCAGGCCTTTATGGTAGAGTGGCCAGATGGAAAGCCACTCCTCAGTAAAAGGCACATGACAGCCCACTTGGAGTTTTATATTTTATATTTGAGATTCTTCAAAGTAGCCACCCTTTGCCTTGATGACAGCTTTGCACACGCTTGGCATTCTCTCAACCAGCTTCAACTGGAATGCTTTTCCAACAGTCTTGAAGGAGTTCCCACATATGCTGAGCACTTGTTGGCTGCTTTTCCTTCACTCTGCAGTCCAACTCATCCCAAACCACCTTAACTGGGTTGAGGTCGGGTGATTGTGGAGGCCAGGTCATCTGATGCAGCACTCCATCACTCTCCTTCTTGGTCAAATAGCCCTTACACAGCCTGGAGGTGTGTTGGGTCATTGTCCTGTTGAAAAACAAATGATAGCCCCACTAAGCGCAAACAAGATGGGATGGCGTATCGTTGCAGAATGCTGTGGTAGCCATGCTGGTTAAGTGTGCCTTGAATTCTAAATAAATCACAGACAGTGTCACCAGCAAAGCACCCCCACACCATCACACCACCTCTTCCATGCTTCATGGTGTGAAACACACATGCGGAGATAATCCGTTCACCTAATCTGTGTCTCACAAAGACACGGCGGTTTGAACCAGAAATCTCAGATTTGTACTCATCATCCCTACCATGAAACGCATTTTAAAAAACAGAAATTCCACAAATTAACTTTTAACAAGGCACACCTGTTAATTGAAATGCATTCCAGGTGACTACCTAATGAAGCTGGTTGAGAGAATACCAAGAGTGTGCAAAGCTGTCATCAAGGCAAAGGGTAGCTACTTTGAAGAATCTCAAATATAAAATATATTTTGATTTGTTTAACACTTTTTTGGTTACTACATGATTCCATGTGTGTTATTTCATAACTTTGATGTCTTCACTATTATTCTACAATGTAGAAAATAGTAAATATAAAGAGAACCCCTGGAATGAGTAGGTGTGTCCAAACTTTTGACTGGTACTGTATATATATATAGGTAGTAGGTAGGATCATATGACAACTATACCATAGGCTCCTTCTGGGCCATTTTGACACATTTAAAGGTGAAATCGATACATTTGATTCCATGTCTTAATGTCACCCTAAATTATTACACGCTGTCACTCCCTCCAGAGAGGAAGGAGGGTATTTGTGAAGGTAGATCTGCCAGGAAAACAAAAGAAAAAGAGCACTCATAACCATTTACGTAAACAGACATTTTGTCTCGCTCAAAGTCTTGCAGTAAGTGTTTCAGTTATGTTAGCTAATTCAGTACATTACTGTGCTGATGGAAGGGGAATGTCAGTGGCTGTGACCTCTCTCTCCAGTTTCCACAGCTATGTATGGGAGGCAGAGCCATTGATCAAAGTCTGAACGTTTGAAATGGAGAAGATGAATCAGGGTTATCAGATTATATGAAATCGAATAATAGGAACCTCGCGAGGCATGCAGGGCTCTCAGCACCAGTGTTAAGTCATTGATTGCCTTCTCAGGTTGCTGTTTCAATTAGCTTGCATCAGTTGCCTGGTCTCTCTGTATGGAACAACAACAATACATCAACATCTTGTTTTGCCCTGTTGTCCAATCTGACAGCGCTTCAGAAACCAGGCTAGATTGTACACAATTTTAATGCATGAACGCTTTCACCTGTCCCACATAACAGTTTTAGGTGCAACAGTTACCAAACACAATCAGTGGTCATGAGAAAGTGTCCCCCCACTGGGCAAAAATTGGTTGAATCAACGTTGTTTCCACGTTATTTCAACAAAATAATGCAATGTGATGACGAATCGACGTGGAAAACTGATTGGATTTGAAAAAGGTAATCAACGTAAGGGAATTTCGTATTTTTTTCACCCAACTTTTAACCTAAATCGAATGACATGGTGACATTTTTAGAATTCACATTAGTTGACAACTGAACCAAATGTAAATCAAAACTAGAATTGAACTGATGTCTGTGCCCAGTGGGCTATCTCTGCATTCTCTATCATAAGGTCTATATTGAATTTGCGAGAGGGCTCTAGCAGGTACAGTGCCTTGCAAAAGTATTCATCCCCCTTGGTGTTTTTCCTATTTTGTTGCATTAAAACCTGTCATTTAAATTGATTTTTATTTGGATTTCATGTAATGGACATACACAAAATAGTCCAAATTGGTGAAGTGAAATTAAAAGATAACTTGTTTCAAAGAATTCTACAAAATAAATAATGGAAAAGTGGTGAGTGCATATGTATTCACCCCCTTTGCTATGAAGCCCCTAAATAAGATCTGGTGCAACCAATTACCTTCAGAAGTCACATAATTAGTTAAATAATGATCTGTCACATGATCTCAGTATATATACACCTGTTCTGAAAGGCCCCAGTCTGCAACACCACTAAGCAAGTGGCACCACTAAGCAAGTGGCACCATGAAGACCAAGGAGCTCGCCAAACAGGTCAGGGACAAAGTTGTGGAGAAGTACAGATTTGGGTTGGGTTACAAAAAAATATCTGAAACTTTGAATATCCCACGGAGCACCATTAAATCCATGATTAAAAAATTGAAAGAATATGGCACCACAACAAACCTGCCAAGAGAGGGCCGCCCACCAAAACTCACGGACCAGGCAAGGAGGGTATTAATCAGAGAGGCAACAAAGAGACCAAAGATAACCCTTAAGGAGCTGCAAAGCTCCACAGCGGAGATTGGAGTATCTGTCCATAGAACCACTTTCAGCCGTACAGTCCACAGAGCTGGGCTTTACGGAAGAGTGGCCAGAAAAAAGCCATTTCTTAAAGAAAAAAATAAGCAAACACATTTGGTGTTCACCAAAACGCATGTGGGAGACTCCCCAAACATATGGAAGAAGGTACTCTGGTCAGATGAGACTAAAATTGAGCTTTTTGGCCATCTAGGAAAACGCTATGTCTGGTGCATAACAAACACCTCTCATCACCCCAAGAACATCAACCCCACAGTGAAGCATGGTGGTGGCAGCATCATGCTGTGGGGATGTTTTTCATTGGCAGGGACTGGGAAACTGGACAGAATTGAAGGAATGATGGATGGCGCTAAATACAGGGACATTCTTGAGGGAAACCTGTTTCAGTCTTCCAAAGATTTGAGACTGGGACAGAGGTACACCTTCCAGCAGGACAATGACCCTAAGCATACTGCTAAAGCAACACTCAAGTGGTTTAAGGGGGGAAATGTAAATGTCTTGGAATGGCCTAGTCAAAGCCCAGACCTCAATCCAATTGAGAATATGTGGTATGACTTAAAGATTGCTGTACACCAGCGGAACCCATCCAACTTGAAGGAGCTGGAGCAGTTTTGCCTTGAAGAATGGGCAAATATCCCAGTGGCTAGATGTGCCAAGCTTATATAGACATACCCCAAGAGACTTGCAGCTGTAATTACTGCAAAAGGTGGCTCTACAAAGTATTGACTGGGGGGGTGAATAGTTATGCACGCTCAAGTTTTCTGTTTTCTTGTTTGTTTCACAATAAAACATATTTTGCATCTTCAAAATGGTAGGCATGTTGTGTAAATCAAATATCTTTCTGGGTAAGTCTCTAAAAGTTTTGCCCATCTGGATTGTACAATATTTGCACATTATTCTTTTTAAAATGCTTCAAGCTCTGTGAAATTGGTTGTTGATCATTGCTAGACAGCCATTTTCAAGTCTTGCCATAGATCTTCAACATGATTTAAGTCAAAACTGTAACTAGGCCACTCAGGAACATTCAATCTCATCTTGGTAAGCAACTCCAGTGTATATTTGGCTTGTGTTTTAGGTTATTGTCCTGCTGAAAGGTGAATTTGTCTCCCAGTGTCTGTTTGAAAGCAGACTGAATTATGTTTTCCTCCAGGATGTTGCCTATGCATAGCTCTACTCCAATTATTTTTATCCTTAAAAACTCCCTAGTCCTTGCCGTTGACAAGCATACCCATAATATGATGCAGTCACCACCACGCTTGAAAATATGATATATATGATGTGTTGTGTTGGATTTGCCCCAAACATAACGCTTTATATTCAGGACATAAAGCTCATTTCTGTACCCCACACATACAATCATTATTTGCAGTTTTACTTTAGTGCCTTATTGCAAACAGGATGCATGTTTGGGAATATTTGTATTCTGTACAGGCTTCCATCTTTTCAGTCATTAAGGTTAGTGTTGTGGAGTAACTACAATATTGTTGATCCATCCTCAGTTTTCTCCTATCATGGCCATTAAACTCTGTAACAGTTTTAAAGTCACCTTTGGCCTCATGGTGAAATCCCTGAGCGGTTATCTTCCTCTCCGGCAACTGAGTTAGGAAGGATGCCTGTATCTTTGTAGTGACTGGGTGTATTGATACATCATCCAAAGTGTAATTAATAACTTCACCAAGCTCAAATGGATATTCGGTAACACTTTACTTGACACCCAGCGTCATAACACGTTATGCCACGTCATAACCATGTCATAATATGTCATAACAGCTGACATTACACATATATTTAGACCTATTGTGACATATATTGCATTATTTTATGGCTGGTTATGACACCTATGTAGTGTCAAAACCCACAAAACCTACCACACAAGGCAAAACATTCCATTGCACCTATGTGTCACGATCGTCTAATGAGGGAGACCAAGGCGCAGCGTTGCGAGTGAACATATTCTATTTATTTAAATGATCACACAAACCAAAACAAATAAACAACGAATGCGTGACGTCTAATGTACAACACGAACACACACGAACAAAATCCCACAACCCGAAAGAAAAACAGACAGATTAAATATGGCTCCCAATCAGAGACAACCAGCCGACAGCTGACACCTGTTGCCTCTGATTGGGAGTCACACCGGCAAACATAGAAAATAGACAACCTAGAACACCCACCAAAGAAACGGAAAACATAGAATGAACACACCCTGGCTCAACATAATGAGTCCCCGAGCCAGGGTGTGACAGTACCCCCCCCTAAAGGCGCGGACTGCGACCGCGCCTAAATAAGAGCAAAAACAGGGGAGGGCTGGGTGGGCATTCCTCCTCGGCGGCGGCTCCGGCTCCGGGCTTGACCCCCACTCCTTCTCGAACCCCCCAAAGTACCCCTGGTCCGGTCTGGCCCTGCTGGCCGGAGCTGGACTGAACACTGGTGGAGCGGATTGCTCTAGCTCCGACGTGAAGCCTCTGACCGGTGCCGGACCAGCCACCGGTGGAACAGGCACGGGCCGTGCCGGACTTACGACGCACACCACTGGCTTGGTGTGGGGAGCAGGAGCGGGCCGAGCCGGGCCGTCGAGCGCACTCCCGACCTGGTGCGGGGAACAGGCACGGCGCCGTGCCGGACTGACGACGCACACCACTGGCTTGGTGTGGGAAGCAGGAGCGGGCCGAGCCGGGCCGTCGAAGCGCACCCCTGACCTGGTGCGGGGAACAGGCACGGGCCGTGCCGGACTGACGACGCACACCACAGACTTGGTGCGGAGAGTAGGAACGGGCCGGGCCGGGCTGGCGACGCGCACCACAGGTTTGGTGCGGGGAGCAGGAACGAGCCGGACAGGGCTGACGAGACGCACCACAGACTTGTGTGCGGGGAGAAGGAACAGGCCGGGCCGGGCTGGCGACGCGCACCACAGACTCGATGCGGGAAGCAGGAACAGGCCGGGCCGGGCTGACGACACGCACCACAGGCTCGATGCGAGGAACAGGAACAGGCCGGACCGTACTGGGGACACACACCACTGGCCCTACGCAGGGATCAGGAACGGGCCGGACCGGACTGGTAACACACCCCAGTACCTCTCGCCGTGCCTCCACACTTTCCCTCTCCTCTGTGACCAGTGGCCCCCTTAACCTGGCGGCCTCCTCTTCACACCCGCTGGACCGCTCCATCGCGGCCTCCTCCTGCCCCGTCGTCCACGTCGTGAGCCCCCCCCTAAAAAATTTCTGGGGTTCTCTCCTCCCCGTGGACCAGGCCTAGCTCTCGCCAGACTCTCGATCCATTGCTTCATAGACCAGCCTCTCTCCTCTTCACTTAGCGTGGCCCAGCCGAAACTCCTACTCCCCTGATCCAAGGTCCTTCCTCTCTCCTCTTCATGCTGCTTGGTCTGGTTTAGGTGGGATTTTCTGTCACGATCGTCTAATGAGGGAGACCAAGGCGCAGCGTTGCGAGTGAACATATTCTATTTATTTAAATGATCACACGAACCAAAACAAATAAACAACGAATGCGTGACGTCTAATGTACAACACGAACACACACGAACAAAATCCCACAACCCGAAAGAAAAACAGACAGATTAAATATGGCTCCCAATCAGAGACAACCAGCCGACAGCTGACACCCGTTGCCTCTGATTGGGAGTCACACCGGCAAACATAGAAAATAGACAACCTAGAACACCCACCAAAGAAACGGAAAACATAGAATGAACACACCCTGGCTCAACATAATGAGTCCCCGAGCCAGGGTGTGACACTATGTGTTAACAGTATGTTTATGTTATATAAAAATAAAAATAAAAATATATATATATATATATTGACCATATTAAATTATCATTGTAATTGCGCACACATTGATGTCAGACATGTACCTACCCCAATGCTCTGTTGCTGATGACTGGGATAAATGCAGGAGCAGATTTCCGGAGCAAGACAAGAAGACACCCTCTTTTTTACTGATGACTTGATATAAGGGCATGTATGTGATAGGCCTATCTGGCTTACATGATTATGATGGTCATAATGCTTCTTGACAGTGTCATAAAGTGTATTTTCTTAGTCCAATTAAAGCGACACAGGATGGTCATAATGCTTCATGACAGTGTCATAAGTTATTTAAAATATGATGAAAAAACATGACTGTAACGCAGTGGTCACCAACCTTTTCTGAGTCAAGATCACCTTCACAGTCAAAAAGCAAGCTGAGATCTACCACTAAGATCTTTTTTTTATATGACAAAAAAAATGTAGGCAAATGCAACATTTATAAAAAAAAATATTCTGTAGGAATTAAGTTTGGCCTAATACATTATCACAGCATATTGGCTATATGATTGGCCTGCCTATATTGTTGTTCTCAGACCATATTATATTTCAAAACTCAAGCTTTGATAACAAAATAGATCAGTTGTATCATTTGCGATGCACAGTTGAGCAATCATTTAAATAATTTGCTTTTTTATTTTACTGGACTGATGGCACCTGCATCGGATGGTCAGTCTCAGAGGAGGGAAGGAGAGAGCAACTCTCAAGGTCCCTGCTCTCTCCTTTCCTCCGGTGAGACTGACCAGAGAAAGGGGACACCTCCTCCCACTGATGGTGAAACTCGAGTCGCACTGCATTATTTCTGCCTCATGCACAAATTCATATTGTTCCTATGTCCAGAGAAAGTGAAATATTCCTGATATTAAAATAGACAGGAGCAACTGCTAATAATAAAAACGTAGGTCGATGCACTTGGCACTAACTCATAGCAGCTGCAGCACGAGGGGAAGCGCATTTTATGTTGTGTAAAAGTGTTGAATAAAAACAGTGTTGACAGTGATTAAAAGTTATACAATCTCACGTGGCTAATATCAAACTTTGCTGTGGGGTCATGGAACCTGTACTCGTGCACGGTGATTTGAGCTATCCGATTGGCGAGTGCAATAGGCGCACTTGATTTAGCCACAGCTCCCCTGCTCCGCCGGGTAGGCGGAGTTTGTCCCTTCAGATAAATGAAATGGTTAAAAATGGGAACACTTCGCCTACCCGGCACGCAGGGCTTCTAAATCAAATGCACCTTCTGCCAAAAGTGCAAAGTCAAAAAAGAAAATGATAAAGGAGCGCAAGCGTTGGCTTTTCTACAGAAATGATTGGTGATCGACCAGTCGATCACGATCCACCGGTTGGTGACCACTGCTGTAAAGAATTCATTACATCAAAGGCTGGAAAAACGAAAGGAAACTTCTTGGCAGGAAAAAAACTAATTTGAATAAATGATGGTTTTCACACTTATGTACAGTCGTGGTCAAAAGTTTTGAGAATGACACAAGTATTGGTCTTCACAAAGTTCGCTGCCTCAGTGTTATGAGATATTTTTGTCAGATGTTACTATGGTATACTGAAGTATAATTACAAGCATTACATAAGTATCAAAGGCTTTTATTGACAATTACATTAAGTTTATGCAAAGAGTTAATATTTGCAGTGTTGACCATTCTTTTTCAAGACCTCTGCAATCCGCCCTGGCATGCTGTCAATTAACTTCTGGGCCACATCCTGACTGATGGCAGCCCATTCGTGCAAAATCAATGCTTGGAGCTTGTCAGAATTTGTGGGTTTTTGTTTGTCCACCCGCCTTGAGGATTGACCACAAGTTCTCAATGGGATTAAGGTCTGGGGAGTTTCCTGGCCATAGACCCAAAATTTCGATGTTTTGTTCCCCGAGCCACTTAGTTATCACTTTTGCCTTATGGCAAGGTGCTCCATCGTGCTGGAAAAGGCATTGGTCGTCACCAAACTGTTCTTGGATCGTTGGGAGAAGTTGATTTCGGAGGATGTGTTGGTACCATTCTTTATTCATGGCTGTGTTCTTAGGCAAAATTGTGAGTGAGCGCACTCCCTTGGCTGAGAAGCAACCCCACACATGAATGGTCTCAGGATGCTTTACTGTTGGCATGACACAGGACTGATGGTAGCGCTCACCTTGTCTTCTCCGGACAAGGTGTTTTCCGGATGCCCCAAACAATCGGAAAGGGGATTCATCAGAGAAAATGACTTTACCCCAGTCCTCAGCAGTCCAATCCCTGTACCTTTTGCAGAATATCAGTCTGTCCCTGATGTTTTTCCTGGAGAGAAGTGGCTTCTTTGCTGCCCTTCTTGACACCAGGCCATCCTCCAAAAGTATTCGCCTCACTGTGCGTGCAGATGCACTCATACCTGCCTGCTGCCATTCCTGAGCAAGCTCTGCACTGGTGGTGCCCCGATCCCGCAGCTGAATCAACTTTAGGAGACGGTCCTGGCGCTTGCTGAACTTTCTTGGGCGCCCTGACGCCTTCTTCACAACAATTGAACCTCCCTCCTTGAAGTTCTTGATGATCCAATAAATGGTTGATTTAGGTGCAATCTTACTAGCAGCAATATCCTTGCCTGTGAAGCCCTTTTTGTGCAAAGTAATGATGACGGCACGTGTTTCCTTGCAGGTAACCATGGTTAACAGAAGAAGAACAATGATTTCAAGCACCACCCTCCTTTTAAAGCTTCCAGTCTGTTATTCTAACTCAATCAGCATGACAGAGTGATCTCCAGCCTTGTCCTCGTCAACACTCTCACCTGTGTTAATGAGAGAATCACTGACATGATGGCAGCTGGTCCTTTTGTGGCAGGGCTGAAATGCAGTGGAAATGTTTTTTGGGGATTAAGTTCATTTTCATGGCAAAGAGGGACTTTGCAATTAATTGCAATTAATCTGATCACTCTTCATCACATTCTGGAGTATATGCAAATTGCCATCATCTAACAGCAGCAGACTTTGTGAAAATTAGTATCTGTGATATTCTCAAAACGTTTGACCACGACTGTATATTTAAAGGCATAAAATAAAGAAATATCTGGCAAAGTTCATCATCTGCTTCTTAAAGTATGTGGACACCCCTTCAAATTCACCTATTTCAGCAACACCCGTTGCTGACAGTTGTATAAAATCAAGCACACAGCCATGCAATCTCATAGACAAACATTGGCAGTAGAATGGCCTTACTGAAGAGCTCAGTCACTTTCAACGTGACACCGTCATAGGATGCCACCTTTCCAACAACTCAGTTCGTCAAACGTCTGCCCCACTTGAGCTGCCCTGGTCAACTGTTATTGTGAAGTGGAAACGTCTAGGAGCAACAACGGCTCAGCCGTGAAGTGGTAGGCCACATAAGCTCACTGAATGGGACCGGTGAGTGCTGAAGCGCGTAGTGCGACACTCACTACCGAGTCCCAAACTGCCTCTGGAAGCAACGTCAGCACAATAACTGTTCGTCGGGAGTTTCATGAAATGGGTTTCCATGGCTGAGCAGCCTCACACAAGCCTAAGATCACCATGCGCAATGCCAAGCATTGGTTGAAGTAGTGTAAAGCTTGCCGCCATTGGACTCTGGAGCAGTGCAAACGCGTTCTCTGGAGTGATGAATCACGCTTCACCATCTGGCAGTCCGACGGACAAATCTGGGTTTGGCGGATGCCAGGAGAACGCTACCTGCCCCAATGCATAGTGCCAACTGTAAAGTTTGGTGGAGAAGGAATCATGTTTTGGGGCTGTTTTTCATGTTTTGGGCTAGGCCCCTTTTTACAGTGAATGGAAATCTTAAAGCTACAGCATACAATTACATTCTATATGATTATGTGCTTCCAACTTTATGGCAACAGTTTGGGGAAGACCCTTTCCTGTTTCAGCATGACAATACCCCCGTGTACAAAGTGAGGTCCATACAGAAATAGTTTGTTGAGATCAGTATGGAAGAATTTGACTGGACTGCACAGAGCCCTGCCCTCAACCCCATCTTAAACCTTTGGGATGAATTGGAACGCCGACTGCGAGCCAGGCATAATCGTCCAACATCAGTGCCCGACCTCACTAATGCTCTTGTGGCTGAATGGAAGCAAGTCCCCGCAGCAATGTTCCAACATCTAGTGGAAAACCTTCCCAGAAGAGTGGAGGCTGTTATAGCAGCAAAGGGGGGACCAACTCCATAATAATGTCCATGATTTTGGAATGAGATGTCCACAACCTTTTGATCGTGTAGTGTATAACCTATGGAGGCTTAAGTAAACCTTCATAAGCCCTTCATAAGACCTACATGAACGCTTCACAAATCATTTATAAGCAAATGCCCCACCTTCTAAGTTATAGGTCGTTTAATGACAATGTGGGTGACTTCTTATTCCACAGGAGAAGCAGTAGTTCACCATAGGCTATCAATCTGTGTAATGTGGTGGTCTCCTCCTGCCTGCTGTCCCCCAAAGAGACACAGGTTGAAAGGGACACAGTCAGAAGAGCGGAGAAGGGACAAGGAGACTGGAGGGTATCCACAATAGGATGGGAAAATAGCAGTAAACAGAGAGAAAGAGTGAGTGAAAGAGATGCTCTAGAAATAGCATTTCAATTTCCAACAAGGAGTGATGATGCAAAGACATCGGCTGAAACAGAACAAATAGAGCTGAAGACAAAGATAATCATGGAGATATTTCAGGAATAAAGTATATTTTTCCTGCTCTATAGCCTACCTGAAATCCAACCCTTAGCTACAGTGCTCTTACTTGAATAAATACATTAAGGTTTAGATGGAACATTAACCTCATCTTGTTCTCCCCTCTGAGCTCAATTTTCCAAAACGATCTTTACCAGTGTTGTGTCGAAAACAAAATTATTAAAATTCTTCCCAGACACATTCATTTTCATCAGACACAAGAAGTCATAATCAATTACTTTAAACAACATAACATCTCCAATGGCCAGAGACCGAAAACATTAAGAGGTCATATATAATTCATTATAGAAAACGATTACTTAAAAGAGCTGTACCATCAGAAATCTGGGAGAGAGAGTAAATTTTGACTTAAACCAGTAGCAAAACTGACTGAGTGCTTTACGGTCTATACAGGCCTTGTGGGCTGCTAGGGAAAGATAGCATTCCCACACCGGATCATTGACACCGATTGGGAAAAGTTGCCAGACTAAGAAGGGACTCTTCTTCCTCAGCACAACATCACACTCAGATGTGATTTAGTGGAGCATGTATCTGCATGGAGCCGATAAACATGGGGGAGATCCATGTCCCCTCCTCAATAAATATTTTTTATCGTTATCAGCAAAGTCAGTGCTAGTAGGAAAATACATGTTATGTTTTTTTTCTTTTATGGGGGGGAATAAGACTGATATGTCTTATTTAAGATACTTTTTGAAGAGGTAGGGTTTCAGACATTTTCGAAAGATGGGAAGGGACTCTGTTGTACTAGCGTCAGTGGGAAGCTTGTTCCAGCACTGGGGTGCAAGGACAGAGAAGAGCTTTGACTGTTTGGAGAGAATGACAAACTGTTGTCCAGGGTCATGCCAAGGTATTTTCACTCTGGATGGTGGACACCGTGGAGTTGTCAACCATGATGGAGAGGTCTTGGAGTGGGCAGGCCTTCTCCGGGAGGAAGAGCAGCTCTGTCTTGTTGAGGTTGAGCTAGTGGGCCGACATCCAAGTTGAGATGTCTGCCAGGCATGCAGAGATGCGTGTCACCACCTGGGTGTCAGAAGGGGGAAGGAGAGTGAGCTGTCTTTAAGCCTGACTGGTTAGGGTCAAGAAGATATGAACTTCGACACTTTCAAGTTGTTGCGTCTAATTTCCACGTGTCAGTATCAGGCTCTGATTATCATGTTTTATTTACATGGTTGGGTTAGGCTGAGGACACAAAGGGGTCAAATGAGTTCCCTAGTGCATTATCTGATCCTTCCCAACTCCTGATCCTAATTATTAGGAGTAAAAGAGGAACTGTCACATATGATCAGATGAAAATTGGTAGATCAAACAGGGACAACTAGTGCAATGATTATGATATCTACAAAGTTGAAGAGCTTTGGAAGCCCCTTGGACCTAGCTGAGGGTGTAACCCAAACTTCAAAGTCTCCCAATCAATACTGATGAGACAGAGTGTTTGTTAAGTCGACAGAACATGGCAGGGCTGGGCTTTGGCCTGTATCAACTCCAGAGTGGCGTAGTGGTCTAAGGCACTGCATCTCAGTGCTTGAGGCGTCACTACAGACCCCCTGGTTCAATTCCAGGCTGTATCACAACCGGCCGTAATTGGGAGTCCCATAGGGCGGCGCACAATTGGCCCAGCGTCGTCCGGGTTTGGCCGGTGTAGGCCTTCATTGTAAATAAGAATTTGTTCTTAACTGACTTGCCTAGTTAAATAAAGGTTAAAAAAGGAAAAAAACTACCCATTTTCTTTTGGCCAGGAGCTGTGAGGATGAAAGAATGGGCTGAGAGGAGATGCACCATCTGAGATCTCGTTATCATTCATGCACAGAGCACCAGGCATGTATGTAATGGTCCCTCCCATGGCTCAGTGCCAAGGCTTCAGCTCAGGGATAACTAAACACAGAATTGCACACACAGCACCTTGCTGGGGATGAGCAAACAGAGTACAGAGTGTCCCAGTAGGACAGGTGGCCTTTTACCCCACACACAATCACACTGGCACAGACACAGACACAAACACTTGTGATGCACAGGTTGACTCATAACCTGCAGTCTCCACGGCAATATCCGTAGGACGGGTGGATTTAGGGTCATGTAATATTGTGGATGAAGGGCGGGTGGGTGGCGGTCGGGTTTAATAAAGAGAAAACAATACATGAAAAAATCCATAAATGTATAATTCTTGTGCAATTTATATCTACAGTGCCTTCAGAAAGCATACACACCCCTTAACAATTTCCAAAACAAATTGTGTTACAATGTGGGATATAATATATACAGGTAAAAGTCAGTAAATTAGAATATTTTGAAAAACTTGATTAATTTCAGTAATTGCATTCAAAAGGTGTAACTTGTACATTATATTTATTCATTGCACACAGACTGATGCATTCAAATGTTTATTTCATTTAATTTTGATGATTTGAAGTGGCAACAAATGAAAATCCAAAATTCCGTGTGTCACAAAATTAGAATATTGTGTAAGGGTTACATTTTGAAGACACCTGGTGCCACAAACTAATCAGCTGATTAACTCAAAACACCTGCAAAGGGCTTTAAATGGTCTCTCAGTCCAGTTCTGAAGCCTACACAAACATGGGGAAGACTTCAGATTTGACAGCTGTCCAAAAGGCGACCATCGACACATTGCACAAGGAGGGAAAGACACAAAAGGTTATTGCAGAAGAGGCTGGCTGTTCTCAGAGCTCTGTGTCCAAACACATTAATAGAGAGGCAAAGGGAAGGAAAAACTGTGGTCAGAAAAAGTGTACAAGCGATAGGGATCACCGCGCCCTAGTCAAGATTGTGAAAAAAACCCATTCAAAAATGTGGGGGAGATTCACAAGGAGTGGACAGCTGCTGGAGTCAGGGCTTCAAGATCCACCACCAAGAGACGCTTGAAAGACATGGGTTTCAACTGCCGCATACCTCGTGTCAAGCCACTGTTGACCAAGAAACAGCGCAAAAGCGTCTCACCTGGGCTAAGGAAAAAAAAGAGCTGGACTGCTGCTGAGTGGTCTAAAGTCATGTTTTCTGACGAAAGCAAATTTTGCATTTCCTTTGGAAATCGAGGTCCCAGAGTCTGGAGGAAGACAGGAGAGGCACAGGATCCACGTTGCCTGAAGTCTAGTGTAAAGTTTCCACCATCAGTGATGGTTTGGGGTGCCATGTCATCTGCTGGTGTCGGTCCACTCTGTTTCCTGAGATCCAGGGTCAACGCAGCCGTCTACCAGCAAGTTTTAGAGCACTTCATGCTTCCTGCTGCTGACCTGCTCTATGGAGATGGAGATTTCAGGTTCCAACAGGACTTGGCGCCTGCACACAGCGCAAAATCTACCCGTGCCTGGTTTACGGACCATGGTATTTCTGTTCTAAATTGGCCAGCCAACTCCCCTGACCTTAGCCCCATAGAAAATCTGTGGGGTATTGTGAAAAGGAAGATGCAGAATGCCAGACCCAACAACGCAGAAGAGTTGAAGGCCACTATCAGAGCAACCTGGGCTCTCATAACACCTGAGCAGTGCCAGAAACTCATCGACTCCATGCCACGCCGCATTAATGCAGTAATTGAGGCAAAAGGAGCTCCAACCAAGTATTGAGTATTGTACATGCTCATATTTTTCATTTTCATACTTTTCAGTTGGCCAACATTTCTAAAAAATCCCTTTTTTGTATTAGCCTTAAGTAATATTCTAATTTTGTGACACACAGAATTTTGGATTTTCATTTGTTGCCACTTCAAATCATCAAAATTAAATGAAATAAACATTTGAATGCATCAGTCTGTGTGCAATGAATAAATATAATGTACAAGTTACACCTTTTGAATGCAATTACTGAAATAAATCAAGTTTTTCAAAATATTCTAATTTACTGACTTTTACCTGTATATATATATATATATATATATATATATATATATATATATATATATATATATATATATATATATATATATATATATATATAATCCATTCTTGTCAACGATCTACACAAAATACTCTGCAATATCAAAGTTGAAGAACATTTCTAACATTTCTAACATAAATGAAAAATAAAAAAGAAGTATTCAACCCCCTGAGTCAATACATGTCATCGACACACAATACTCCACAAACTGAAAACATGTTTTTAAAAACTTTTGCACATTTATTGAAAATGAAATACTGAAATATCTTATTTCATACCCTTTAGTTAATACTTTGTAGAATCACCTTTTGCAGCTATTACAGCTGTTAGTCTTTCTGGGTAAGTCTATAAGAGCTTTGCCCACCTTGATTGAACAATATTTCCCCATTATAATTGTTTTAATTCTTCAAGTTCTGTCAAGTTGGTTGTTGATCATTGCTAGACAGCCATTTTCAAATTACAGCCATATTCTAAAAATGATTGCATTTTTAAAAATACTTAGCAATCTACACACAATACCCCATAATGACAAAGCGAAAACAGGTTTTCATAAATTTTTACACATTTATTAGTATTCAGACTCTAAATTGAGCCCAGGTGCATCCTGTTTCCATTGCTCCTCCTTGATGTGTCTACAACTTGATTGGAGTCCACCTGTGGTAAATTCAATTGATTGAACATGATTTGGAAAAGCACACATCTGTCTATATAAGGTCCAACAGTTGACAGTGCATGACAGAGCAAAAACCAAGCCAGGAGGTCGAAGGAATTGTCAGTAGAGCTCCGAGACAGGATTCTGTCGAGGCTCATATCTGAGAAAGGGTACCAAAACATGTCTGCAGCATTGAAGGTCCCCAAGAACACAGTGGCCTCCATCATTCTTAAATGGAAGAAGATTGGAACCACCAAGACTCTTCCTAGAGCTGGCCGCCCGGCCAGACTGAGCAATCGGGGGAGAAGGGCCTTGGTCAGGGAGGTTACCAAGCACCCAGTGGTCACTGACATAGCTCTAGAGTTCCTCTGTGGAGATGGGAGAACCTTCCAGAAGGACAACCATCTCTGCAGCACTCCACCAATCATGCCTTTATGGTAGAGTGGCCAGACAGAAGCCACTCCTCAATTAAAGGCACATGACAGCACACTTGGAGTTTGCCAAAAAGCACATAAAGGACTCTCAGACCATGAGAAACAAGATTCTCTGGTCTGATGAAAGCAAGATTAAACTCTTTGGCCTGAATGCCAAGCGTCACGTCTGGAGGAAACCTGGCACCATCCCTACGGTGAAGCATGGTGGTGGCAGCATCATGCTGTGAGGGTGTTTTTCAGCGGCAGGGACTGGAAGACCAGTCAAGATCGAGACAAAGATGAACGGAGCGAAGTACAGAGAGATCCTTTATGAGAGATCCTTTATGAAAATCTTCTCCAGAGCACTCAGGACCTCAGACTGGGTCGAACTTTCACCTTCCAACAGGACAACGACCCTAAGCACACAGCCAAGATAACGCAGGAGTGACAAGTCTTTGAATGTCCTTGAGTGGCCCAGCCAGAGCCGGACTTGAACCTGATCTAACATCTCTGGAGTGACCTGAAAATAGCTGTGCAGCAATGCCCCCCATCCAACCTGACAGTGCTTGGGGGGATCTGCAGAGAAGAATGGGAGAAACTCCCCAAATAAAGGTGTGCCAAGCTTGTAGCGTCATACACAAGAAGAATCGAGGCTGCAATCGCTGCCAAAGGTGATTCAACAAAGTACTGAGTAAAGGGTCTGAATACTTATGTAAATGTGATATTTCAGTAGTTTTTTATTCTTACATTTGCAAAAATGTCAAATAACCAGTTTTTGCTTTGTCATTATTGGGTATTGTGTGTAGATTGATGAGAAAAACAACAACAATTTTATCCATTTTAGAATAAGGCTGTAACCTAACAAAATGTGGAAAAAGTCAAGGGGTCTGAATACTTTCCAAAGGCACTGTAAGTCAGTTTTGACTGTAACTAGGCCACTCAGAAACATTCAAAGTCGTCTTGGTAAGCAACTCCAATGTATATTTGGCCTTGTGTTTTAGGTTCCTGTCCTGCTTAAAGGTGAATTTGTCTTCCAGTGTCTGTTGGAAAACAGACTGAACCAGGTTTTCCTCTAGGACTTTGCCTGTGCTTAGCTCTATTCAATGTATTTGTATCCTAAAAAACTCACTAGTCCTTGCCGATGACAAGCGTACCCATAACATCATGCAGCCACCACCATGCTTGAAAATATGAAGAGTGGTACTCAGTGATGTGTTGTGTTGGATTTGCCCCAAACATAACGCTTTGTATTCAGGACATAAAGTTCATTGCCAATTTTCTTCCAGTTTTACTTGAGTGCCTTATTGCAAACAGGATGTATGTTTTGGAATATTTGTTATTCTGTACAGGCTTCCTTCTTTTCAATCTGTCATTTAGGTTAGTATTGTCGAATAACTACAATGTTGTTGCTCTATCCTCAGTTTTCGACTATCACAGCTATTTAACTCTGTAACTGTTTTAAAGTCACCATTGGCGTCACGACTTCCTCCGAAGATGCCTCCTCTTCTAGCCACTGCCGCTCCTCATCTCATCATTCCATTTGTTTTGTCTTGTTTATTACACACACCTGGTTCATATCCCCTCATTAGTACCGGTATAAGTGTTCCCTCTGCCCTCGTCTTTGTGTGTGATTAGTTATTGTGGAGGTGACTCTAGCTCGGTGGAGCTACTTTGTATTTTGTATCGCCGGGATATTCACCTGTGTGCCTTATTTTTCTCTGCACTGGAGTGTTTTACGCATTGCTGCGTACCGCTGTGTTCTTGAATAAACCATATATTCTGTGATTTACCCTCCTGCGCTTGACTCCGTCTAAAATCACCCACTACAATTGGCCTCATGGTGAAATCCCTGAGTGGTTTCCTTCCTCTCCGGCAACTGAGTTAGGAAGGACGCCTGTATCTTTGTAGTGACTGGGTGTATTGATACACCATCCAAAGTGTAATTAATAACTTCACCATGCTCAAAGGGATATTCAATGTCTGCTTTTTTCATTTGAACCTCATCTACCGACAGGTGCCCTTCTTTGCGAGGCATTGGAAAACCTCCCTTGTCTTTGTGGTTGAATCTGTGTTTGAAATTCACTGCTCAACTGAGGGATCTTACAGATAATTGTATGTGTGGAGTACAGAGATGAGGTAGTCATTCAAAAATCATGTTACACAGTATTATCACACACAGAGTGAGTCCATGCAACGTATTATGTGTCTTGTTAAGCAAATGTTTACTCCTGAACTTATTTCGGCTTGCCATAACAAAGGGGTTGAATACTTATTGACTGAAGACATTTTAGCTTTTCATTTTTAATTAATTTATAAACATTTCTAAAAACATAATTCCACTTTGACATTGTGGGGTATTGTGTGTATGCCAGTGACACAAAAATGTAATTTAATCAATTTAAATTCAGGCTATAACACAAAAAAAATTGAAATATCATGGGGTGTTAATACTTTCTGTACGCACTGTATAGGCTACATTGAGGTTTTTCTTTCATTATTTTTAGGCTATCTGGCATTAGTGCATAAGCTTAAGCTTTAGAGCCTAACTTTACTCGCACCAAATCGCCTACACGCCAATCGCCAAACGCTTTTGGGAAGGTAATGTCGATTCACTGAGGCAAAAAGGACAATGTCTGAGTTTAATTAAATAACAGAAATGCTGTGAATTGGAGAGTTAGAAATAAAGAGAAGGGAGGGCCAGAAAAGTAATGTTTGGGAAAGATTTGGTGAAGTGGTAAAAGAGGATGATAGCAGTGCCTATGTTATGTGTGATTATTGTGAGGTGCTATACAAATAGGCATATGGCACGTGAAGGGAACTGTAACCTACTGTTCAGATGGGTTAAATGGATTAAATGGAAACTGAAATCTGGATAATGACTGTAGGTCTGTATCCGCTCATATAGGCTTAATATTAACTCCTGCAGAGTTAATCGATTCTTGCAGTAAAATGATACACCAAATGACATCTGTAGAGGTGCTATCTTCATCAGTATCATAAAAGCTGATAGTATTTCAACCACATAAAATATGCATCCAAGCCGAACTGAAATCTTATCAGAAACATGTTGGGACGTTTTCACAGCTTTCTATTTCCTTACAACCGGTCAAACTGATGTCATTTGGAACTTTAGCACAGAAAGTATTTCCAATTATTTTGGGGTTGAGTTATTGCATTTTCTCCCAGGTCCCAAAAAAAAGCAGAGATGACAGAGAAAACTTTACAGATTGAAGCATTCATTCTATCGATTTATGACATTATTCTGGTGAGCAAGGCTTTATTTAGTCTTCTACGGGCAATAAATAATGACAGAAGAGAAGAAGCATGTATCTAATTATAGACAAGTTGACTAACAAATAGCCTACCAAAATGTCAGAAATTATAAGTAGAAACATTTTTAAATTAGGCAACAAAAACAATTCCTGCCCCCCCTGTCAAAAAATCATTCCACCGTTTCTGACTGTAGCCTACAGTACATTTCTGATATTTGCGGGTTAGGGTCATGTGCGGGCCTCAGATTTTCACTTAATCACATATAGTCCGGTGGTTGTGGATGGGTTATTAGCAATTGTGGGCAGGTGCAGGTGAACAAACAGCTGACCTGCGCACCACTAACACACACACACACACACACACACACACACACACACACACCAATATTTGACATTTGTCTCTGTCTGGCTTGGAAAGGTTATAATGTTCCACAGTCCAGTGATAGAGTTGCTGTCACACTCAGTCCAACAGAGTAGTTGGCCATGTCCAAAGGCGTCTAAAGCTGTCCAAAGTAGCTGTAAAATACACCTGGTCAATGATTACTCATTCACCACTGCTCATCTGTCATCATATGGGAATGTATCCGGGTGTACCTTTCATCTTTAGAATGGTCACATTGTTACAATGGGTCTAGTTTCACAGGAAGGCAGATGCCACCACTAGTCAATGTGCTATAATATGCTCCAACCTATATTCCACCCTTTACACTTTGATATTACTGCATCCATCTGGACAATTGATCTGTGTTCCTCCACTACGCCGGCTAAGAAGTGTTCAGACTCCTTTCAGACAGATGATTACATTGTTCAAGGCTCTCCTCTCCTCTACAGACTATAGTCTATAGCACATAACAGTGACTATAGCAGATATAGGAGTAATCACCCGTACTGCTGTTGTAGGGATGATATGGAACACTGAGCAGCATACCTAACCCACCATAAATAACCCTGTCCATCAGAGATGAATATAGCATCTTGTTCAATAATAATAGCACAATGACCTGGTGTCTGCCAGCTGATAGTGGGAAATATTGAGTATAGAACCATCCCATATCCATCACATCAGAAGAAAATGTTAAAATTTCCAATTGAGAAATTACATTGAGGTTTTGTAAACACACAAAGGAGACCAAATACATTTGATCCATCTAAAGTCATCCAGGATATATCTGTATACACACAAACGTAAATGTTTGTCTTCATGTTAGTCAGTCATCATTACCATGCAATTAAACAGCTCACTGGTCCAAACACCTAAGCGTTACAACATTTAATCAGCCATGACTGAAATCTATGTTCACCCGTGTAATGCATTCTCACAGGGACATTAGCACATGCCAGACTAGAGAACACTTTACTAGCTACAGGCAGGATGTTGACATATTCTAAATACGTCAATTTGCAGCATTAATTTGTCAATATGGTGTCAGATAGGGTTGTTTACTTCTAGACAGTTCATTGTCCTGTCCTGTCTCTCCTATAACGTCACTTGAGGGATGGGCACTTTTCTGCTGTGAGTCTAAATGTAAGTATCCTCACCACAGCATGAAACTATTACTAACAGTAGAGAGAAGCCCTGAACTAATGTGACCAGTGTTTGTTTAGATCAGGGGTTTTTTGTGTGTTTTTTTATTGGGCAGATCAGCTTTAAATGTAATGGCAAAATATAGATTTCCGCCTAACTAGACATACCCAAAGGTAACTGCTATTCATGTGTAATTACATGATTGGGACATGCAGAAACTTGGTATATTTGGAAAGAAGACATCTGGGAGATTATGAGGAAATGATCAGAAGATAAATAGGAGTTACGTAGATCAGAATACACAAGATCAAGCACACACAAAATAACAGTTTTTTTATTATATTTTGAAAGTCATCTTTCATTGACAAGCTATAAATGGATTATAGATGACTAGAGCTGGAAACACATCAGATGGCTTCCACAACATGTGAACAATATCCGAAAAAAAATGGGATTGATAGACCTAACAACTAGAAATGGGCAGATGTTTTAGTAAGTGGTGTCAGATGTGGTCACGGGACGTTTCCAAGTGTCCCTAAACCTCTCCAAAGTGGCATATGTCTGTAAATTAGATACTTCCAGTGCTATTACATATTTGCAATCCTTAAATGCTATTTGTTCAGTATATTTTTCAACCGTGCTGTGATGTTTCACAAAAGTTTTGAACCTTTCTATTCTAATAGTTTTTACTGATTGTAAATTAAAGATTACAATTTTTACTAAGATTATTATTATACTATTGATCGATTGACTATGGCTTTTCAAGTCACCCGGCAGTGCTATTTGCAGAGTTAGCTTTTGGTAAATGTTGTGATTTTTCAGCCATTCCTGAACCTGCGACCAAAAACATGCTGCATATGGGCAGTACCAAAACAAGTGATCTATTGATTCTGTCTCTTAGCAGCAAAATATGCAGAGCTGGGATGGTTGTATCCCCCATATACAAAACATTCTATTGATTTTTAATAATGTTGTATTATAATTTACATTGAAAAAGTCTACGTTTTGAATCCGGCGTTGTTTTGTATATCAGTTCGTAAACCATGTGCCATGGAATCGGCACATCAAAAATCTCTTCCCAACTATTTTGCAACCTGTATGGCGCATCTGTAAACGTTTTGGTCTTTAAATGGAACTGGTATGGTTTTTTATTCATCACCATTTTTTTATAACCAATTTTGCTCTTTTATCCAGGGCCGACAGACCTAGTTCCTTAGCTTCTCCCCCTTCCACTTCCTCCTCCAATTATATATGTTTTACTTTTACCCCTTTTTCTCCCCAATTTCAGGGTATCGAATTGGTAGTTACAATTTTGTCTCATTGCTGCAACTCCCCTACGGACTCGGGAGAGCCATGCGTTCTCCGAAACACGACCCTGCCAAGCCACACTGCTTCTTGACACACTGCTTGCTAAACCCGGAAGCCAGCCGCACCAATGTGTCAGAGGAAACACCGTCCAACTGACCACTGAAGTCAGCTTGCAGGCGCCCGGCCCGCCACAAAGAGTCGCTTGAGCACGATGAGACAGGGAATTCCCGTCCGGCCAAACCCTCCGCTAACCCGGACAACGCTGGGCCAATTGTGCGCCCCCTCATGGGTCTCCCGGTCACGGCCGGCTGTGACACAGCCTGGGATCAAACCCGAGGCTGTAGCATTTTTTAAAACAAGCCATAAAAAGCTGGTTGCCATTTCAGTTAAATTCACCAGAAAAGGCTGCTACCTTAGACAGCCGCGCCACTCGGGAGGCTCCTCCTCCATTTTTGTGGTAATGCTGCAATCAGTTGGTTGTAATTTTGGATACAGCAGACGTTTCCATATCTTTTTGTTAGCTGCATGTGTGACACAACTTCACCAGTCCTATTAATGATATCATTAACAAAGAAAATATTGTTCTTAAACATCTTGTCTAAAAATAATGTTTTTTTTATCAATTAGTATATTTGAGTTTAACCATAATATTTGCTGTAATATTTGTTCTGTCTTTTCTGGTGAATTAAACTGAAATGGCAACCAGCTTTCTATGGCTTGTTTTAACAAATTTGAAATTTCTGAGATTATTTCATTTTCAAATAACCGAAAGTGAGAGGTTGTAATCTGAATAAAGGGAAAGTGGCTATTTTTTAACACGGGGTAAGACATTCTTATTAATCTGCAGAAGAACCAGTTCGGATTTACTATAAGTATAACTTTTGTATGATTGAAGCTTTTAGTGAGAGGTTCAATCCTTAATAATATTATCCCACATTTTTCATAGTTTTCTACTACAGTACTTGTCTTATATTATCTCTAATGTATCGTCCATGTAAAAAAAACCTGTCTGATTAGGATGAATAATATCTGACAATACCTTTTTAATTCTTTTGCTCTAATTTTGTCATCACAACACTGACGTGTAAGGGGTCTCCAGTTTTTTAGGTGGACTGGAAACCCTCGTTCAAACAAGATACTTAGTCGTTTGAACAAGATAATTGTTATTTTGTCTAATCAGGCCCCATTTGTTATGCAGGTTGTCAGACCATGTAATGGTTGCTGCAACCATTTATTCACTGATTCCATCCATTGATAAGATTGACAGATCTTTGATAGCCTAAAGCAGGTCTGCTTTTGAATGCCAGAGCATGAGTGTGGAGCGAGGACCAGAGCGTAATTGAGCAGATTTTAAAACTGTTGTCGGCCTTCTCTCCAGCGCCAACTTCGCTCTGTTACTGCTCAGCCACAAGCTTTGGGCACGCTCTGCCTAGAATATTTTGTTTCCATTATCACTATTCTTTTAATTACACCTATTCAGTTGTCATGATTTAGCCTACCCCACCCACAGTAGCCTATATCTAGTTTATACTCTACTTTCTAACATTAGGACATGTAGTTTCTATTTTGAAGGACTTCAAATGTATTAACGGATGTTTTAGGAAGGCAATAGACTCGTTTTTCTTGAAATAGAAACAACATCATATAAATCGATTCAATTCAGCTAAAATATCTTAACTAAATCCTAAGTAATAAAGGCCAGTATCAGCTTATTTTCATAAATAAAAGGGAATAAATAAGCTCAAACTGAGCTATGAAATTATTTGCGCGCATAAGTAAGCCCCAACAAGCTTCACATGTGCATTGAGCGTGGGAAATGCACTCTACAAATGAAATATTATTATTATTATAAAGACCGAAAAATACACATGTAAAAGCTTAATTACATAAGGAAATATTAGTGGGAATATAGCCATAATATGAACAAGAGAATGGAGAATGGAATGTATTTGAAAAGCCTAACATTTCGAAATGCATTGTGATGAAGCCGCCCCTATGTGTGGATGGTATTTCTGAAAAATCTATTACATTTAAGTAAGGACTGGCACAGAGTCCAGTAGGACAGTGTCACAAGGCTACATAGTCATAGGCCTACACTTCACAACTGCTGGAGGGAATACACAGCCATCCTTGATTGTGAATTAAATGTAGAATTAAATGTGTGTGATACAAACAACAGTTTTCCATCAATAGAATCAATGTAGGGACATAGGACAAATTATAGGGTAGCCTACTCTGCTGACTGACAAACAGATTAATAAAAACGACTTTGTCCAATAGAATATGACATTCATCTAAACTTGAGGAGGAAATTATTGTCCAAAAACAAACTTTTAAGTGGCACTGACCCAACAATGATAAAGTGTGAATATGCTCAGTGCGCACTCACCGGGGATATGGCTGATGCGCTCCACTGGTGGCAATAAAATGTTGTTCGCTCAATTAAGTTGACAATATTCATACCTAAAAGACAGATTAGAGTATTTTCATTGTGTTCTCTCTACAGCAATAGCCATATGCTTTCCAAACTATGTTTTCCCGCGATTGTATTTTGAAATATTGCGATATGCAACTCAACAATAATTTATACTGAATACAAATATAAACGCAACATGTAAAGTGTAAGTCCCATGTTTCATGAGCTGAAACAAAAGATCCCAGAACATTTCTGTCACACCCTGGCTCTGGGACTCATTATGTTGAGCCAGGGTGTGTTCATTTCTATGTGTGTATTTCTATGTTGGTGTTCATTCTAGTTTGTTGTATTCTATGTTTGCCTGAGTGACTCCCAATCAGAGGCAACGAGTGTCAGCTGTTGGCTGGTTGTCTCTGATTGGGAGCCATATTTAAACTGTATGTTTTCCCTTTGTGGTTGTGGGTTTTTGTTCTGTGTTCGGTCATTGATACCGTGGACGTCACGAGTCGTGTTTTGTTTTGTATTTTGACGCTTTAACTAATTAAAGTCATGTTTGTTCATCACGCTGCGCCTTGGTCTACTCCTTACCTCGACCTTGACAATTTCCATACACACAAAAAGCTTACTTCTCTCAAATTTTGTGCACAAATGTGTTTATATCCCTGTTAATGAGCATTTCTCTTTTGACAAGACAATCCATCCACCTGACAGGTGTGGCGTATCAAGAAGCTGATTAAACAGCATGATCATTACACAGGTGTATCTTGTGCTGGGGACAATAAAAGGCCACTCTAAAATTTGCAGTTTTGTCACACACAATGCCACAGTTGTCTCAAGTTTTGAGGGAGTGTGAGATTGGCATGCTGACATCAGGAATGTCCACCAGAGCTGTTGCCAGATAATTTAATGTTAATTTCTCTGCCATAAGCCGCCTCCAACATCATTTTAGAGAATTTGGCACTACTTCCAACTGGCCTCACAACTGCAGACCACGTGTAACCACGCCAGCCCAGGACCTCCACATCCGGCTTCTTCACCTGCGGGATCGTCTGAGACCAGCCAACCGGACAGCTGATGAAACTGTGGGTTTGCACAACCAAATAATTTCTGCATAAATTGTCAGAAACCGTCTCAGGGAAGCTCATCTGCATGCTCGTCATTCTCACCAGGGTCTTGACCTGACTGCAGGTCGGCGTCGTAACCGACTTCGATGGCCACTGGCACGCTGGAGAAGTGTGCTCTTCACGGATGAATACCGGGCTGATAGCAGATAGCGTATGAGGCTATCGTGTGGGCAAGCAGTTTGCTGATGTCAATGTTGTGAACAGAGTGCCCTAGGGGTTAGGTATGTGGGGTTAGGTATGTGCAGGCATAATCTACGGACAACGAACACAATTGCATTTTATCGATGGCAATTTCAATGCACAGAGATACCATGATGAGATCCTGAGGCCTATTGTCGTGTCATTCATCCGCTGCCATCACCTCATGTTTCAGCATGATACTCCACGGCCCCATGTTGCAAGGATCTGTACATCATTTTTGGAAGCTGAAAATATCCCAGTTCTTCCATGGCCTGCATATAACCCATTGAACATGTTTGGGATGCTCTGGATTGATGTGTACAACAGCGTGTTCCAGTTCCCGACAATATCTATCAACTTTGCACAGCCATTGAAGAGGAGTGGGACAACATTCCACAGGCCACAATCAACAGCCTGATCAACTCTATGTGAAGGAGGTGTGTCGCGCTGCATGAGGTAAATGGTGGTCACACCAGATACTGACTGGTTTTCTGATCCACACCCTACCTTTTTTTTAAAGGTATCTGTGACCAACAGATGCATGTCTGTATTCCCAGTCATGTGAAATCTATAGATTAGGGCCTAATTAATTGATTTAAATTGACTGATTTCCTTATATGAAGTGTAACTCAGTAAAATGGTTGAAATTGTTGCATGTTGCGTACATTTTTTGGTTCAGTGTATTTGGTATTTGCCGAACAAGCTGCCCAAATTACTCTTGCTGCCTGTCCTTCCGACTGTAGGCAATGAGATTCAAAACTTCTTCTTTTTTAAGAAGCTAATGATCCTCTGTGGCCAAATCATGCTTTAGTAGCCTATTTTTAATTATTATATTGATATTTATCCATCACCAATAAATGAATCAACTTCAGAAATAATAGGCTGGTTTATGCTGTGAATAACATGATTTTATTAGCCTACCAGAATCTCCTACAAAAATAGTTTTGTGATAGGCCTTCAATTAAAAGGTTTAACTTGTTATAGCATACAGTTCACAACAACAGGAAACAATACATTTAATCACCTAAATAAAATGAAGATATAGTAAACTTCAATGATGACACTTCATTTAATCTTTTAAGTGCTGGCTAGTGGTTTACTGAAACATAAGGAAGCTATTAGATTTTCAATAGCACCAATGACCACAACCTATTAATTTGATGATAAGGGAGAACCGTGCATAATGGATGGATTTGGCGGACACGTTGCGAAATAAATCCTCCCATTGCAGGGATCAACTTACTGTGGCAAGCAGTTTTATAGCCTCATGCAGTAGTAGCAGTAATAATAATAATAATAACTATTACTACCTTGCTATTCTGCAAAGGCTGACGTGGACTGATTAGGCTATTTCAAATACTTCAAGCTACAGTCAAAAGCCACCTACTGGGCAAAAACATTTCTGAGGTGCGCACAGATTATTTAGGCAATAATGTTGTGTAGAGTAGTTTTTATTAGCGGGAAGATGTTTAACTAATGTCTAATTAAGTATTTGGTTTAAAAAAGTGTCACAATACATAGGGGCACATTTATCAATCAGGGCATTTGAAGCAGAGCAGAGATATTCATGCCTTCTGCCAAACCTGGTCTGATGTTGCAAAGAAGATTTGTCCTGTCCCTTTGGGGATTTATATAATCAGACAGTATTTTAGGGACTGCAGATTACCGGCGTGGAGCAAATTTTACACACCAATAATATGTGTAATATGTGTAATATGTGTAATATGTGTAATATGAGTGGCGCAGTGGTCTAAGGCACTGCATCGCAGTGCTAACTGTGCCACTAGAGATCCTGGTTCGAATCCAGGCTCTGTCGCAGCCGGCCGCGACCGGGAGACTCATGGGCGGCGCACAATTGGCCCAGCGTCGTCCAGGGTAGGGGAGGGAATGGCCGGCAGGGATGTAGCTTAGTTGATAGAGCATGGCGTTTGCAACGCCAGGGTTGTGGGTTTGATTCCCACGGGGGGCCAGTATAAAAACAAAATGTATTCACTAACTGTAAGTCGCTCTGGATAAGAGCGTCTGCTAAATGACTAAAATGTAATGTAAATGTGTTCTCTTTTGGTGATATCCCCATTGTGCATGCCCTTGGTGACAGCCTGTGCGATTACAGCCTAAATCTGTTTTGTGGGGTATAGACAGTGTAGTCGTGTACAGTAACAGCGCCTATCTTGTCCGCTGGGAGGATGACTATAGATGTGTCATTCTGGAGATTTAAGGCAGGGATCATCAATTAGATTCAACTAGGATCATCAACTACATTCTTGAGCGGATGGTCGGGGGGCAGGAACATCACCATAAATAATTTGTAGACTGCAAATTGATCGCAAGAAGCCCAAACAGATATGTTTGACTAAACATAATCATTTCAAACCTTGTTTACATATGTATACGATCACGTGTCTCTGTATTATGCGTGGGAATACTTGGGAACAGATTTCTTAAATTAAAATCAATTGGAGCTGATTTCCTGGTGTTTTTAGTCTTTTATGTCCAAATATGAAAAAAACTATGGAAACAAATGAAGATCGTAAACTCTTTTTTGCTCAGAAATATTTGGGGAAATAAATAACACCACCAGTTTGGGAACCCTGATATAAGGGCTTGTTTCTCAGAGCAGGTATTCCTGACATTTCCTATTGGCTCTATAAGTCTTTACGCACCAGTCTGTAGTACATACAGTGGCTTGCGAAAGTATTCACCCACCTTGGCATTTTTCCTATTTTGTTGCCTTACAACCTGGAATTAAAATTGATTCATTGGGGGTTTGCATCATTTGATTTACACAACATGCCTACTACCTTGAAGATGCTAAATATGTTTTTTTGTGAAACAAACAAGAAATAAGACAAAAAAACAGAACTTGAATGTGCATAACTATTCACCCCCCCAAAGTCAATACTTTGTAGAGCCACCTTTTGCAGCAATTACAGCTGCAAGTCTCTTGGGGTATGTCTTTATAAGCTTGGCACATCTAGCCACTGGGATTTCTGCCCATTCTTCAAGGCAAAACTGCTCCAGCTCCTTCAAGTTGGATGGGTTCCGCTGGGGTACAGCAATCTTTAAGTCATACCACAGATTCTCAATTGGATTGAGGTCTGGGCTTTGACTAGGCCATTCCAAGACATTTAAATGTTTCCCCTTAAACTACTCGAGTGTTGCTTTAGCAGTATGCTTAGGGTCATTGTCCTGCTGGAAGGTGAACATCCGTCCAAGTCTCAAATATCTGGAAGACTGAAACAGGTTTCCCTCAAGAATTTCCCTGTATTTAGCGCCATCCATCATTCCTTCAATTCTGACCAGTTTCCCAGTCCCTGCCGATGAAAAACATCCCCACAGCATGATGCTGCCACCACCATGCTTAACTGTGGGGATGGTTTTCTCTGGCTGATGAGAGGTGTTGGGTTTGCGCCAGACATAATGTTTTCCTTGATGGCCAAAAAGCTCAATTTTAGTCTCGTCTGACCAGAGTACCTTCTTCGATATGTTTGGGGAGTCTCCCACATGCCTTTTGGCGAACACTTTAAGCAATGGCTTTTTTCTGGCCACTCTTCCGTAAAGCCCAGCTCTGTGAAGTGTATGGCTTAAAGTGGTCCTATGGCCAGATACAGTGGGGAAAAAAAGTATTTAGTCAGCCACCAATTGTGCAAGTTCTCCCACTTAAAAAGATGAGAGAGGCCTGTAATTTTCATCATAGGTACACGTCAACTATGACAGACAAAATGAGGAAAAAAAATCCAGATAATCACATTGTAGGATTTTTAATGAATTTATTTGCAAATTATGGTGGAAAATAAGTATTTGGTCAATAACAAAAGTTTCTCAATACTTTGTTATATACCCTTTGTTGGCAATGACACAGGTCAAACGTTTTATGTAAGTCTTCACAAGGTTTTCACACACTGTTGCTGGTATTTTGGCCCATTCCTCCATGCAGATCTCCTCTAGAGCAGTGATGTTTTGGGGCTGTCGCTGGGCAACACGGACTTTCAACTCCCTCCAAAGATTTTCTATGGGGTTGAGATCTGGAGACTGGCTAGGCCACTCCAGGACCTTGAAATGGTTCTTACGAAGCCACTCCTTCATCGCCCGGGCGGTGTGTTTGGGATCATTGTCATGCTGAAAGACCCAGCCACGTTTTAATCTTCAATGCCCTTGCTGATGGAAGGAGGTTTTCACTCAAAATCTCACGATACATGGCCCCATTCATTCTTTCCTTTACACGGATCAGTCGTCCTGGTCCCTTTGCAGAAAAACAGCCCCAAAGCATGATGTTTCCACCCCCATGCTTCACAGTAGGTATGGTGTTCTTTGGATGCAACTCATCATTCTTTGTCCTCCAAACACGACGAGTTGAGTTTTTACCAAAAAGTTCTATTTTGGTTTCATCTGACCATATGACATTCTCCCAATCCTCTTCTGGATCATCCAAATGCACTCTAGCAAACTTCAGACGGGCCTGGACATGTACTGGCTTAAGCAGGGGGACACGTCTCGCACTGCAGGATTTGAGTCCCTGGCGGCGTAGTGTGTTACTGATGGTAGGCTTTGTTACTTTGGTCTCAGCTCTCTGCAGGTCATTCACTAGGTCCCCCCATGTGGTTCTGGGATTTTTGCTCACCGTTCTTGTGATCATTTTGACCCCACGGTGTGAGATCTTGCGTGGAGCCCCAGATCGAGGGAGATTATCAGTGGTCTTGTATGTCTTCCATTTCCTAATAATTGCTCCCAAAGTTGATTTCTTCAAACCAAGCTGCTTACCTATTGCAGATTCAGTCTTCCCAGCCTGGTGCAGGTCTACAATTTTGTTTCTGGTGTCCTTTGACAGCTCTTTGGTCTTGGCCATAGTGGAGTTTGGAGTGTGACTGTTTGAGGTTGTGGACAGGTGTCTTTTATACTGATAACAAGTTCAAACAGGTGCCATTAATACAGGTAACGAGTGGAGGACAGAGGAGCCTCTTAAAGAAGAAGTCACAGGTCTGTGAGAGCAAGAAATCTTGCTTGTTTGTAGGTGACCAAATACTTATTTTCCACCATAATTTGCAAATAAATTCATTAAAAATCCTACAATGTGATTTTCTGGATTTTTTTTTCTCAATTTGTCTGTCATAGTTGACGTGTACCTATGATGAAAATTACAGGCCTCTCTCATCTTTTTAAGTGGAAGAACTTGCACAATTGGTGGCTGACTAAATACTTTTTTTCCCCACTGTACTCCAATCTCAACTATGGAGCTTTGCAGCTCCTTCAGGGTTATCTTTGGTCTCTTTGTTGTCTCTTTGATTAACGCCCTCCTTGCCTGGTCTGTGAGTTTTGGTGTGCGGCCCTCTCTTGGCAGGTTTGTTGTGGTGCCATATTCTTTCAATTTTTTTATAATGGATTTAATGGTGCTCCGTGGGATGTTCAAAGTTTCTTAGTACTTCTCCACAACTTTGTCCCTGACCTGTTTGGAGAGCTCCTTGGTCTTCATGATGCCGCTTGCTTGGTGGTGCCCCTTGCTTAGTGGTGTTGCAGACTCTGGGGCCTTTCAGAACAGGTGTGTATATACTGAGATCATGTGACACTTAGATTGCACACAGGTGGACTTTATTTAACTAATTATGTGACTTCTGAAGGTAATTGGTTGCACCAGATCTTATTTAGGGGCTTCATAGCAAAGGGGGTGAATACATATGCACGCACCACTTTTCCGTTATTTATTTTTTAGACTTTTTTGAAACAAGTTATTTTTTTCATTTCACTTCACCAATTTGGACTATTTTGTGTATGTCCATTACATGAAATCCAAATAAAATCCATTTAAATTACAGGTTGTAATGCAACAAAATAGGAAAACTGCCAAGGGGGATGAATACTTTTGCAAGGCACTGTACTAGCTAGCATAAAATAGTCAGAACTAGTGTGCTGGTTAGCTTACGTTAGCAGTGGCTGGTGCTGTCTATGATGGATTCTGCAGCAGACAGTACACACAAAGATGTAGCTAGTTAGTTGGCCATCATAATTTGTGGTAATGTTACTTAACTAGCTAACTACTGTTATAGCAAATATACTGGTAAGTCTAGCTAGCTAATAGATGGCCAGCTGCCTTAAGGGCATGAAATGAACACCTGCCAAATGCGAATACATTTTGGCTGAAAGCCAACAAGCATTTGGGAACAATATACAGAGATAAAATATAATTTTACCTATGTCAACTACATTGAAGCATTAATTCTATTGATTTATGACATTCCGGTGAGCATGGGTTTATTTAGTCTTCAGGAGCAACAAGTAATGACAGAAGAGAAGCTGCATGTATCAAATTATAGACAAGTTGACTGACAAATAGCCTACCAAAAGGTCAGAAATAAGTAGAAACATCTAAATAATTCTAAAAAAAATAGTTCTGCCATCTCTGCCTCAAGCCCAGAGAGGTGGATTTTTTAATTAAGACATATCATAACATTGCTTCTCATGTAATGTGTTAACAGGGTTGGGTAGGTTACTTTTTAAATGTGATCTGTTACAGTTACTAGTTACCTGTCTAAAATTATAATCAGTAACGTAACATTTGGATTACCTAAACTCGGTAACGTAATCTGATTACTTTCAGTTACTTTTGGATAACTTCACCCGTAAAACACATAAGAAGAAAAAAAAGATAATTACCAATTTAACAACATTTATTGCAGGATGTTTGAGCCACCAAACAGAGCCACATTAGAACACATCACAAAATATTGTGACAAAAATGTATTTAAGCCCTGTATAACTGCCTCCAACATGCGTCCTTCATCCTGATCTTGTCCATTTACACCTATAAGATCTGATCACAGTCAGACCACAATGCATCTTTTAATCATGTACACCTGTCTAAAAATGTGGGCACAAACACAATGTGCAGGACAAAGGATACATGTTAAAACCAGGTGTAAGTAAAGGCTTAAGTAACACAGCAACATGGATGGTGCTAAACACTTATCCCACGGGACACCAGTAGTATGAAAATGTATGCACTCACTACTGTAAGTCGCTCTGGATAAGAGTGTCTGCTAAATGACTAAAATGAGAAATAGAAATATGAAGAAAACTTTTTTTTTTACAACATGCACAGTGTAATCACACATTTAGTCCACCAAGTAGTTTTTTAAGTTTAAGCAAAATAAGTGCAGCTAGGTGCAATAAATCCACATATCAGACATGGCATTGCAATACGCCTATTCTGAAGCTAGCCTACTCAGATGATTGAAGGCAGAAATTGCTGTTGTATCGCAGCAAGAGGACATGCTCTAGATGAGCATCAGACATCCTGTTTTCGCTGAGGGGTAAACAGGTTTCCACCATAGCACAAAAGGCGCTCAACTGGGGCACTGGAGGGCAGTGTAGTGTTGTACTTCAGAAACAAGTTCCGGACTATGGGGAACGATTTCAAGGAGTCCAAAGACTTGTCTTTGTCTTCGAGGTACTTCTTCACCTCATCCTCTGCAGTGCCACTGGCCCTTGTTGTTGCACCTCCGAACACAAAAAAATGGTCTTCTGACTCATCAGACTCGTTATGTGCTCCCTCATCAACCTCTTCGGAGTGTGTGTTCTCCATAGAAGCTGCTTCTTGAACTAATGTGCTCTGCATCTCCTCTCTCTTTCCAGGGTTTGAGCCAACACAGTCGAAACTTTGGCAAGGTAGCAGTTGCCATTTTTGCTTCATGGGTGCTTAGCATAGGTCCAAACTGGCAGTCTATAGCCTCAATGACCGCAGTGATGATGTGTGCAGAGAATGTCACAAGAGGTACTTTCTCTGGGAGCTTAGACTTCAAGCTTAGGATTGTTAGGATAAGAAAGCCAAGAAAACACTTCTCTCCCTGAAGAAGATCAATAGAGAATGTGAGTAGCACTTTTTCGGTTAATGACTGACGTTAATATGAAAGGTAATTAAGAAAACAGACAATTGTTTCATGGACATTTTTTTTTTCTGCAATCATCCCTTCTAAATTTGAAAGTAATCCTTGAAGTAATTATCAACTTTTTCAAAAGTATCAGTAATCTGATTACAATGTAATCAGTCACTCCCCAACCCTGTGTGTTAATCATTATGTGACTTAACAGTTTATTGCAACTTATGCAATACAGTTACAATATTTGTTTGATTAAATTGGTGCTGCGACTTTGATTGGCTAAAGTTAATAGATTGTATGTTAATATTATCAGGGATCTTATAGAAGATTGTTTTTCTTTATTTCAGATTCAGGGAGTACAAGGCAGGACAGCAGGCACCAGATACTGAACAGATAAGTCTGGCAGCATTTGCACCGAAAATTCAGCTGTACAATCCAAATTCTCCAAGACGACAAGAAATCTACCTGGCCATCATTAACGATTTAATAATTGGCTGCACTCTGCCATTATCGATCGTGGAAAATGACCACTTCAAGCACTGTCTTAAAGTGTTGGACAACAAATACACCACCATTGGAAGAAGGACCATAACGGAGAAACGCATCCCAGTGTTGGTTGGGAAGGTAAAGGACACTATTACAGAGAAGCTTCAGAACCAACCATCAGTGTCCATTACAGCCGACGCATGGTCTGACAGCATCTTTCGCTATTTTTTAGGAGTTACCGCTCAGAGTTATAACCCAAATAAAAATTAGCTGGAGTCCTTCCTCCTAGACTGCAGGCGGTTCACTGGGTGGCATAGCGCAGAAAACATAGCTATAGCTTTTGATGAAATCACCGATGAATATCCCATCACAAATAAAGTAGCTTATGTTATCACAGATAATGCAGAAAATATTAAATGTACTTTAAAAGTGAAGCTGCCACAGCAGGAGGAGCACAGTGAAGACAGTGATGACAGTGATGACAATGAAGTCGCGAACCTGGACGATGAACACCTATGGGATGATGTTTCATGGGATGACGAGAAGAACATTGACCTCCTGAGATCCAGACAGTGACTCTCCTGTTTTGCTCACTCCCTACAGCTAGCGATACATGATGGGATGAAAGAAGTCAAGTCCATTGCACTAGCCATGGCCAAGTCATCAAGGTTCAGTACACTGCTACATAGTAGCACCCCATTTAAAGACAGATTTGAGGCTGTGTTTGGCATGGGAAAGTCTGTCCGGCAGCAAATGCCACTCACTGGAATAACACGTTCAAACAGCTGCAGGCCCTCACAGCTCTTGACCACAAGGTCCTCAGAAATATGTGCAGCATGCACTTCGAGAATGTGGTTTTTACCACTCACGAATGGAACCAACTGAGAGTTGAGTGCAGTTCTTGCACCGTTCTCAGAGGCAATGGAGCTTACAGAAGGATATCAGTCTGTCACCATCAGTATGGTGGTTCCAACTGTCTTGGATCTGAACACTCACCTGCTCCAGATGGAGGAGTCAAGAAGTTGTTGCCGGCCATTAGCCAGGGCCCTTCGACAGTCTCTACAAAAAACATTCTCAGGAATATTTGTGAGAATGAAAATGGCCAAGGAGAGTGAGGGAGAGCAACCTTTTGGCCATGACGTGTACTTCCTTGCCGCCATGATGGATCCACAGTTTGGCCTCAGCTGGGTTGATCTAGATGTTACCAACAATGGAAATGAAACATCGCAGAAGTTCAGAGATGATCTGAAGAGGACATTAATGGGTAGGTTAATCCCATGACTTTTTCTTGATTGTAGACTTCTTTGTGCTCAGAAAAATCTAAAACTTTCATCTTGAGTGGACTATCCCTTTAAATGTATTCAGAATGAAGTCACGCAATTTAAATATTTACAGGATGATATTCTGTGATAGCCTAATCAATTATTTTTATTTTGTTCCTTTATGTTTTCCAGACACCTTGATCACTGAAGTTGAGACCAAGGTGGATGGGGACATGTCACTGGATTTGGTAGCTAGCCCCGATCCATCCAAGGATTCTCCCCCAATCAAATGTCCTCTTCTCCTAGCCTGTTATCAAGCTCACAGGAACGAGCGCCACTCAGCCCGGGACGTAAGCATCTCAACTCAGATAAGCAAATACTTTGATGTCATCCAGGACTTTGACACAGATGCTGCACTCATCTTCTGGGCTAAAAACAAAGACAGATTCCCACATCTACACACATTGGCAATGAAAGTCTTGTCAATCCCTGCCTTCTCAGCACCGGTAGACAGGGTTTTTAGTAGAGCTCATCATGAAACCCCACCGCGCTCGTTTAGGTCACAGATTGGTCACTGCACTTGTATTTATGAAGTGCAATCATGTAGTTGATCTCTGGTAAGAGCCACACCCATCCATTTACTTTCCTCAAGCAATTCAAATTAGGGGCACAAGATGATGTGTGAAATGCATACAATATACAGTTGAAGTTGGAAGTTTACATACACTTAGGTTGGAGTCATTAAAACTTGTTTTTCAACCACTCCACACATTTCTTGTTAACAAACTATAGTTTTGGCAAGTCGGTTAGGACATCTACTTTGTGCATTGCACAAGTAATTTTTCCAACAATTGTTTACAGACAAATTATTTCACTTATAATTCACTGTATCACAATTCCAGTGGGTCAGAAGTTTACATCCACTAAGTTGACTGTGCCTTAAAACAGCTTGGAAAATTCCAGAAAATGATGTCATGGCTTTAGAAGCTTCTGATAGGCTAATTGACATAATTTGAGTCAATTGGAGGTGTACCTGTGGATGTATTTCAAGGCCTACCTTCAAACTGAGTGCCTCTTTGCTTGACATCATGGGAAAATCAAAAGAAATCAGCCAAGACCTCAGAAAAAAATTGTAGACCTCCACAAGTCTGGTTCATCATTGGGAGCAATTTTCAAACACCTGAAGGTACCACGTTCATCTGTACAAACAATAGTACGCAAGTATAAACACCATGGGAACATGCAGACGTCATACCGCTCAGGAAGGAGACGCGTTCTGTCTCCTAGAGATGAACGTACTTTGGTGCGAAAAGTGCAAATCAATCCCAAAACAACAGCAAAGGACCTTGTGAGGATGCTGGAGGAAACAGGTACAAAAGTATTTATATCCAGAGTAAAACAAGACCTATATCGACATAACCTGAAAGGCCGCTCAGCAAGGAAGAAGCCACTGCTCCAAAACCGCCATAAAAAAGCCAGACTACGGTTTGCAACTGCACATGGGGACAAAGATCGTACTTTTTGGAGAAATGTCTTGTTTGGCATAATTACATAAATAGAACTGTTTGGCATAATTACCATCGTTATGTTTGGAGGAAAAAGGGGGTTGCATGCAAGCTGAAGAACACCATCCCAACCGTGAAGCACGGGGGTGGCATCATCATGCTGTGGGGGTACTTTTCTGCAGGAGGGACTGGTGCACTTCACAAAATAGATGGCATCATGAAAAAGGAAAATTATGTGGATATATTGAAGTAACATCTCAAGACATCAGTCAGGAAGTTAAAGCTTGGTCGCAAATGGGTCTTCAAAATGGACAATGATCCCAAGCGTACTTCCAAAGTTGTGGCAAAATGGCTTAAGGACAACAAAATCAAGGTATTGGAGTGCCAATCACAAAGCCCTGACCTCAATCCTATAGAAGATTTGTGGGCAGAACTGAAAAAGTGTGTGCGAGCAAGGAGGCCTACAAACCTGACTCAGTTACACCAGCTCTGTCAGGAGTAATGGGCCAAAATTCACCCAACTTATTGTGGTAAGCCTGTGGAAGGCTACCCGAAACGTTTGACCCAAGTTAAACAATTTAAAGGCAATGCTACCAAATACTAATTGAGTGTATGTAAACTTCTGACCCACTGGGAATGTGATGAAAAAAATAAAAGCTGAAATAAATAATTCTCTCTACTATTATTCTGACATTTCACATTCTTAAAATAAAGTGGTGATCCTAACTGACCTAAGACAGGGAATTTCTACTAGGATTAAATGTAATGAATTGTGAAAAACTGAGATTAAATGTATTTGGCTAATGTGTATGTAAACCTCCGACTTCAACTGTAACTCTCAAACAGCTTGACGTGGTATGAAATGGCTTCATTAAAACTGGTAATGTGATTTGAAATGCCAGCTGTTTGTATGCACAGTATACACTAGCCTGTAAAAAGAAAATATTGGCTTTATGATTTGAAATTATAAGAATGACAAAATATAATATACATTTTATATTTTTAGTTGGTGTTGAAATTACTTCATGAAATCTTTTTCCACTTGTGTTTTATTGATCATCCCAAAGGTGTTTGATGGGGTTGAGGTCAGGGCTCTGTGCAGGCCAGTCAAGTTCTTCCACACCAATCTCGACAAACCATTTATGTATGGCCCAGCATTGTTATGCTGAAACAGGAAAGGGCCTTCCCCAAACTGTTGCCACAAAGTTGGAAGCACAGAATCGTCTGGAATGTCATTGTATGTTGTAGCGTGAAAAACAGCCCCAGACCATTATTCCTCCTCCACCAAACTTTACAGTTGGCATTGGGGCAGGTAGCGTTCTCCTGGCATCCGCCAAACCCCGATTCGTCCAACGGACTGCCAGATGGTGAAGCGTGATTCATCACTCAAGAGAACGCGTTTCCACTGCTCCAAAGTCCAATGGCAGCGAGCTTTCCACCATTCCGGGTTGTGTGCGACTGCTCGGCCTTGGAAACACATTTCATGAAACTCCCGACGAACAGTTCTTGTGGTGACGTTGCTTCCAGAGGCAGTTTAGAACTTGGTAGTGAGTGTTGCAACCGACGACAGACGATTTTAATGCGCTACGCGCTTCAGCACTCGGCTGTCCCGATCTGTGAGCTTGTGTGGCCTACCACTTCGCGGCTGAGCCGTTGTTGCTCCTAGACATTTCCACTTCACAATAACAGCACTTACAGTTGATCAGGGCAGCTCTAGCAGGGCAGAAATTTGATGAACTGACTTGTAGGAAAGGTGGCATCCTATGACGGTGCCACATTTAAAGTCACTGAGCTCTTCAGTACGGGCCATTCTACTGCCAATGTTTGTCTATGGAGATTGCATGGCTGTGTGCTTGATTTTATACACCTGTCAGCAACGGGTGTGACTGAAATAGCCAAATCCACTCATTTGAAGTGGTGTCCACATACTTCTGGCCATGTAGTGTATATGTTTGTAAACTTACCATTAAAAAGTACCATGATGATTGAGTGTCCATATAGCTATACCATGATATTTGCACTGTTAAGCATACTGTAGCTGCGACTGAGTAAACCTCCAATATTCCACCCGCTCAAACCTCCCAAGTTGGGTTGTTGTCCCCTTGACTGGCCTATCACCCCTGTACACATGGATCCTAGGGCCTTTGAGAGATTGGCATCCTTTGAAAAGAGCACAAAGTACCACCTACAGAACCAGATTAGCAGCCAACAGCATTTCTAACGCTTTCACCTCGGTTGTACTGTATATATATATATATATATATATATATATATATATATATATATATACATACACACACACACACACACTACTAGTCCAAAGTTTGGACACACTGTCACGTTGTATAATGATTAGACGACAGGCGCACATAACAGGTTTTTTTATTACTCCACCCAACACAAGGTACGTCATGAAAAACGATGGGGATGAAGCCCAAAACAAACACGTATATATATATAACACCAGGATGTAACCCAAACATAAGAGCGAGGTGTAAACCTCTAACAATACACGGGACGAGACCCGTAATAGCAAGAGCACAATACACGGTACTCACGAGACCAACGGACATGGGACAATAATCGACAAGGACAATGGGGAACAGAAAGCACATATATATATACATACTAATCAGGGGAAATGGGAACCAGGTGTGCGTAATGAGACAAGACAGTCCGGGGTTGGTGGTAATGATCCAGATCAGTGACGCCTAGAATGCCGGTGACGTAGAACTCCGGAACTGGTGAACGGAATGAGCAGCAGTACAGGGGGGATCCGTGACACCCACCTTCTCATTCAAGGGTTTTTCTTTATTTTTACAAATTTTTACATTGTAGAATAATAGTGAAGACATCAAAACTATGAAATAACACATATGGAATCATGTAGTAACCAAAAAAGTGTTAAACTAATATACACTGCTCAAAAAAATAAAGGGAACACTAAAATAACACATCCTAGATCTGAATGAATTCAATAATCTTATTAAATACTTTTTTCTTTACATAGTTGAATGTGCTGACAACAAAATCACACAAAAATTATCAATGGAAATCAAATGTATCAACCCATGGAGGTCTGGATTTGGAGTCACCCTCAAAATTAAAGTGGAAAACCACACTACAGGCTGATCCAACTTTGATGTAATGTCCTTAAAACAAGTCAAAATGAGGCTCAGTAGTGTGTGTGGCCTCCACGTGCCTGTATGACCTCCCTACAACGCCTGGGCACGCTCCTGATGAGGTGGCGGATGGTCTCCTGAGGGATCTCCTCCCAGACCTGGACTAAAGCATCCGCCAACTCCTGGACAGTCTGTGGTGCAACGTGGCATTGGTGGATGGACCAAAACATCAGCCAGGAAGCATAGGAACTGAGAAGTGGTCTGTGGTCACCACCTGCAAAACCAGTCCTTTATTCGGGGTGTCTTGCTAAATGCCTATAATTTCCACCTGTTGTCTATTCCATTTGCACAACAGCATGTGAAATGTATTGTCAATCAGTGTTGCTTCCTAAGTGGACAGTTTGATTGATTTGGAGTTACATTGTGTTGTTTAAGTGTTCCCTTTATTTTTTTGAGCAGTGTATATTAAATATTTGAGATTCTTCAAATAGCCACCCTTTGCCTTGATGACAGCTTTGCACACTCTTGGCATTCTCTAAGCCAGCTTCATGAGGTAGTCACCTGGAATGCATTTCAATTAACAGGTGTGCCTTCTTAAAAGTTAATTTGTGGAATTTATTTACTTCTTAACGCGTCTGAGCCAATCAGTTGTGTTGTGACAATGTAGGTGGGGTATACAGAAGATAGCCCTATATGGTAAAAGACCAAGTCCATATTATGGCAAGAACAGCACAAATAAGCAAAGAGAAACGACAGTCCATCATTACTTTAAGACATGAAGGTCAGTCAATACGCAACATTTCAAGAACTTTTAAAGTTTATTCAAGTGCAGTCGCATAAACCATCAAGCGCTATGATGAACTTGGCTCTCATGAGGACCGCCACAGGAATGGAAGACCCAGAGTTACCTCTGCTGCAGAGGATAAGTTCATTAGATTTACCAGCCTTAGAAATTGCAGCCCAAATAAATGCTTCACAGAGTTCAAGTAACAGACACATCTCAACATCAACTGTTCAGAGGGGACTGTGTGAATCAGGCTTTCATGGTCGATTTGCTGCAAAGAAACCACTACTAAAGGACACCAATAAGAAGAAGAGACTTGATTGGGCCAAGAAACAAGAGCAATTAGACTGGTGGAAATTTGGCCTTTGGTCTGGAGTCCAAATTTGAGATTTTTGGTTCAAACCGCTGTGTCTTTGTGAGACGCAGTGTGGGTGAACAGATGATCTCCGCATGTGTAGTCCCCACCGTAAAGCCTGCAGGAGGAGGTGTTATGGTGTGGGGGTGCTTTGCTGGTGACACTGTCAGTGATTTATTTAGAATTCAAGGCACACTTAACCAGCATGGCTACCACAGCATTCTGCAGCGATACCCCATCCCATCTGGTTTGGGCTTAGTGGGACTATCATTTGTTTTTCAACAGGACAATGACCCAACACACCTCCAGGCTGTGTAAGGGCTATTTTACCAACAAGGAGAGTGATGGAGTGCTGCATCAGATGACCTGGCCTACACAATCCCCCGACCTCAATCCAATTGAGATGGTTTGGGAAGAGTCGGACGGTAGAGTGAAGGAAAAGCAGTCAACAAGTGCTCAGCATATGTGGGAACTCCTTCAAGACTGTTGGAAAAGCATTCCAGTTGAAGCTGGTTGAGAGAATGCCAAGAGTGTGCAAAGCTGTCATCAAGGCAAAGGGTGGCTATTTGAAGAATCTCAAATATAAAATATATTTTGATTTGTTTAACACTTTTTTTGGTTACTACATGATTCCATGTGTTATTGTATATATAGTGTACTTTATAATCACAGTCACTGTGAAATTACCAAACCATATGCAGTGGGGAGAACAAGTATTTGATACACTGCCGATTTTGCAGGTTTTCCTACTTACAAAGCATGTAGAGGTCTGTAATTTTTAACATAGGTACACTTCAACTGTGAGAGACGGAATCTAAAACAAAAATCCAGAAGTAATTAATTTGCATTTTAAGTAATTAATTTGCATTTTATTGCATGACATAAGTATTTGATACATCAGAAAAGCAGAACTTAATATTTGGTACATAAACCTTTGTTTGCAATTACAGAGATCATACGTTTCCTGTAGGTCTTGACCAGGTTTGCACACACTGCAGCAGGGATTTTGGCCCACTCCTCCATACAGACCTTCTCCAGATCCTTCAGGTTTCGGGGCTGTCGCTGGGCAATACGGACTTTCAGCTCCCTCCAAAGATTTTCTATTGGGTTCATGTCTGGAGACTGGCTAGGCCACTCCAGGACCTTGAGATTCCTTAGTTGCCCTGGCTGTGTGTTTCGGGTCGTTGTCATGCTGGAAGACCCAGCCACGACCCAGCTTCAATGCTCTTACTGAGGGAAGGAGGTTGTTGGCCAAGATCTCGCGATACATGGCCCCATCCATCCTCCCCTCAATACGGTTTTCTTTGAGACTGTGGTCCCAGCTCTCTTCAGGTCATTGACCAGGTCCTGCCGTGTAGTTCTGGGCTGATCCCTCACCATCCTCATGATCATTGATGCCCCACGAGGTGAGATCTTGCATGGAGCCCCAGACCGAGGGTGATTGACCGTCATCTTGAACTTCTTCCATTTTCTAATAATTGCGCCAACACCAAGCTGCTTGCCTATTGTCCTGTAGCCCATCCCAGCCTTGTGCAGGTCTACAATTTTATCCCGGATGTCCTTACACAGCTCTCTGGTCTTGGCCATTGTGGATAGGTTGGAGTCTGTTTGATTGAGTGTGTGGACAGGTGTCTTTTATACAGGTAACGAGTTCAAACAGGTGCAGTTAATACAGGTAATGAGTGGAGAACAGGAGGGCTTCTTAAAGAAAAACTAACAGGTCTGTGAGAGCCAGAATTCTTACTGGTTGGTAGGTGATCAAATACTTATGTCATGCAATAAAATGCTAATTAATTACTTAAAAATCATGCAATGTGATTTTCTGGATTTTTGTTTTAGATTCCGTCTCTCACAGTTGAAGTGTACCTATGATTAAAAAAATACAGACCTCTACATGCTTTGTAAGTAGGAAAACCTGCAAAATCGGCAGTGTATCAAATACTTGTTCTCCCCACTGTATATATATTGAAAAATCTTGAATATCTTAATTAATTCAAAGAATTGACAAATAATATACTTAATAATGCAGGCACTTCCTTCGAAGTATTGTTACCTATAACAAGGACTGGCAGTAGAAAATCTAAAGCAGTTGTTATTCATTTTATATTACAGTTTCCATCCTATACTGTCCCTAACATCATTACCCCATAGCAACAGATGTGGGATGCATACATGCACACACCCCACCCCTACCACACAAACACCTCTACTCCTCTCTCCCCTTCCACCCATAGACCAACCAACACCCCCCCCCACACACACACATACATACACACTCAAACACGACCACAAGCTCAATTGTTCCATCCTGAGCCCAAATCTAGAGTAGACTTGATGTGTGAATGCGTATCCAGTTGTAGCTGTTTGAGAACGTATGCCAAATTAGAACGGGACGATTTGATTAACCATTGCCTAGTCCTTTCCGATGGAGCTCGTAAACCCCCCCTACCCCCAGCATACACACACAGATCAGTGTTGCCTAGATCAGTGTTGCAGTTGTTGTGATATGTTGGATTGGGGCTGCCCAAACCAAAACAGTTTAAAGTGGATTTTTGTTCATAGTATGTTGAGACATATGAAGGGGGTTGGGGGGATACAGAACGTTTTATTACTGGTTTGTTCTGATCATTTTAATGAAAAGATATGGCTTTTGATTACCTGTAAGGCACACACACACACATACATGAATGCAAGTACGCACACACACACGCACAACAGCCCAAATTATTCTGGGATGCAGATCCATAAAAACTGGTAGATGTCTCGTCTCTGATTTGAATCACCAAAGACTTGGCCGTTACAAATGTTGCAGGCACTGCATGAATTGTGTGAGAGAATGTTACTCACCAGAAAACAGCCATTGACGTTGACAGCAGTTGAATAGGCGCAAAGGAAACACAAATTAATTGAAAGGGGAGAGTCATTGGTAAATAATGAAAATCACAAGGGTGGAAGGATTTTGTTTTTAAATCACAAGAAAGAAAAAAAAGACAAACGTATATTCTTCCATCACCTCCACTCTGTAGTGGAAGTGATGGAACATTCTCTTGAGTTTCATGAATTCATGAAAAGTCAATTAAATTTGTTTTAGCTATGTCTGGCAAGCTATTTCATAGAAACAATGCAAACTGTCCTTAAAAAATTATAATAGTATGGTAATTTCACAGTGATTGTGATTATAAAGTACACTATATAAACAAAAGTATATGGACACCCCCTCAAATTAGTGGATTCGGCTATTTCAGCCACACCCGTTGCTAACAGGTGCATAAAATCGAGCGCAGAGCCATGCAATCTCCACAGAGAAACATTGGCAATAGAATGAGCTTAGTGACTTTCAACGTGGCACCGTAATATGATGCCACCTTTCTAACAAGTCAGTTCATCAAATTTCTGCCCTGCTAGAGCTGCTCCGGTCAACTGTAAGTGCTGTTATTGTGAAGTGGAAACATGTAGGAGCAACATCGGCTCAGCCGCGAAGTGTTAGGCCACACAAGCTCACAGAACAGGACCGCCGAGTGCTGAAGCACATACATTGTCTTGCGAAAGTATTCACCCCCCTTGGCATTTTACCTATATTGTTGCCTTACAACTTGGAATTAAAATTGATTTTAAGGGGGTTTGTATCATATGATTTACACAACATGCCTTCCACTTTGAAGATGCAAAATATTTTTTATTGTGAAACAAACAAGAAATAAGACAAAAAAACAGAAAACTTGAGTGTGCATAACTATTCCCCCCAAAGTCAATACTTTGTAGAGCCACCTTTTGCAGCAATTACAGCTGCAAGTCTCTTGGGGTATGTCTCTATAAGCTTGGAACACCTAGCCACTGGGATTTTTAAACATTCTTCAAGGCAAAACTGCTCCAGCTCCTTCAAGATGGATGGGTTCCGCTGGTGTACAACAATCTTTAAGTCATACCACAGATTCTCAATTGGATTGAGGTCTGGGCTTTGACTAGGCCATTCCAAGACATGTAAATGTTTCCCCTTACACCACTCGAGTGTTGCTTTAGCAGTATGCTTAGGGTCATTGTCCTGCTGGAAGGTGAACCTCCGTACCAGTCTCATATCTCTGGAAGACTGAAACAGGTTTCCCTCAAGAATTTCCCTGTATTTAGCGCCATCCATCATTTCTTCAATTCTGGCCAGTTTCCCAGTCCCTGCCGATGAAAAACATCCCCACAGCATGATGCTGCCACCACCATGCTTCACTGTGGGGTTGGTGTTCTCGGGGTGATGAGAGGTGTTGGGTTTGCGCCAGACACAGCATTTTCCTTGATGGCCAAAAAGCTTAATTTTAGTCTCATCTGAATAGAGTACCTTCTTCCTAATGTTTGGGGAGTCTCCCACATGGCTTTTGGCGAACACCAAACGTGTTTGCTTGTTTTTTTATTTAAGCAATGGCTTTTTTTCTGGCCACTCTTCTGTAAAGCCCAGCTCTGTGGAGTGTACGGCTTAAAGTGGTCCTATGGACAGATACTCCAATCTCCGCTGTGGAGCTTTGCAGCTCCTTCAGGGTTATCTTTGGTCTCTTTGTTGCCTCTCTGATTAATGCCCTCCTTGCCTAGTCTGTGAGTTTTGGTTGGCGGCCCTCTCTTGGCAGGTTTGTTGTGGTGCCATACTCTTTCCATTTTTTAATAATGGATTTAATGGTGCTCCGTGGGATGTTCAAAGTTTCTGATATTTTTTTATAACCCAACCCTGATCTGTACTTCTCCACAACTTTGTCCCTGACCTGTTTGGAGAGCTCCTTGGTCTTCATGGTGCCGCTTGCTTGGTGGTGCCCCTTGCTTAGTGGTGTTGCAGACTCTGGGGCCTTTCAGAACAGGTGTATATATACTGATATCATGTGACAGATCATGTGACACTTAAGATTGTACACAGGTGGACTTTATTTAACTAATCTGAAGGTAATTGGTTGCACCAGATCTTATTTAGGGGCTTCATAGCAAAGGGGGTGAATTCATATGCACGCACCACTTTTCCGTTATTTAATTTGTATAATTTTTTGAAACAAGTAATTATTTTCATTTCACTTCACCAATTTTGACTATTTTGTGTAGGTCCATTATATGAAATCCAAATAAAAATCCATTTAAATTACAGGTTGTAATGCAACTAAATAGGAAAAACGCCAAGGGGATGAACACTTTTGCAAGGCACTGTAGCGCGTAAAAATCGTCTGTCCTCGGTTGCAACACTCACTACCGAGTTACAAACTGCCTCAAGAAGCAACGTCAGCACAATAACTGTTCGTCGTGAGCTTCATGAAATGGATTTCCATGGCCGAGCAGCTGCACACAAGCCTAAGATCACCATGCGCAAATTCAAGCGTCGGCTGGAGTGGTGTAAAGCTCGCCACCATTGGACTCTGGAGCAGTGGAAAGCATTCTCTGGAGTGATGAATCACGCTTCACCGTCTGGCAGTCTGACGGACTAATCTGGGTTTGGCGGATGCCAGGTGAACGCTACCTGCCCGAATTCATAGTGCCAACTGTAAAGTTTGGTGGAGGAGGAATAATGGTCTGGTGCTGTTTTTCATGGTTCGGGCTAGGCCCCTTAGATCCAGTGAAGGGAAATCTTAACACTACAGCATACAGTGACATTCTAGACGATTCTGTGCTTCCAACTTTGTGGCAACAGTTTGGGGAAGGTCGTTTCCTGTTTTTGGGGGTGGGGTATTTTATTATGATCCCCATTAGCAGTGAGAAAGCCACAGCTAATCTTCCTGGGCTACACACAGAACATGAAACATGACATAATACAGAACATTAATAGACAAGAACAGCTCAAGGACAGAATTACATGCATTTAAAAACAGCACACATAGCCTACATATTAATACATACTGTACACACACAAAATCTAGGTCAAATAGGGGAGAGGCATTGTGCCGTGAGGTGTTGCTTTATCTGTTTTTTTAAACCAGGTTTGCTGTTCATTTGAGCAATTTGAGATGGAACAGAGTTCCATGCAATAATGGCTCTATATAATACTGTACGCTTTCTTGAATTTGTTCTGGATTTGGGGACTATGAAAAGACCCAAAGAAGGTGGCATGTCTGGTGGGGTAAGTGTGTGTGTCAGAGCTGTGCGTAAGTTGACTATGCAAACAATTTGGAATTCTCAACACATTAATGTTTCTTATACAAAGAAGAAGTGATGCAGTCAGTCTCTCCTCAACTCTTAGCCAAAAGAGACTGGCATACATAGTAGAGCATGACAATACCCCAGTGCACAAAGCGAGGACTATGCCCCTGTGCACAAAGGGAAGTCCATACAGAAATGGTTTGTCGAGATGTGGAAGAACTTAACTGGCCTGCACAGAGCCCAGACCTCAACCCCATCGAACACCTTTGGGATGAATTGGAACTCCAACTGCGAGCAAGGCCTAATCGCCCAACATCAGTGCACAACCTCACTAATGCTCTTGTGGCTAAATGGAAGCAAGTCCCCGCAGCAATGTTCCAACATCTAGTGGAAAGTCTTCCCAGAAGAGTGGAGGCTGTTATAGCAGCAAAGGGGGGACCAACTCCATATTAATGCCAATGATTTTGGAATGAGATTTTCGACGAGCTTTTGGTCATAAGCTGTTGTTGCTCTTAGGCGTTTCCACTTCACAATAACAGCACTTACAGTTGACCGGGGCAGCTCTAGCAAGGAAGGAATTTGACTAACTGACTTGTTGGAAAGGTGGCATCCTAGTCACTGAGCTCTTCAGTAAGGCCATTCTACTGCCAATGTTTGTCTATGGAGATTGCAATATTTTTTATTATTATTTAATTGTAATTTTTGTGTCAACAATCTAAGTAAAATTCTCTAATGTCAAAGTGGAACAAAAGTAAAATAAAATAAAATAAACATTAATATATCTTGATTAGATAGGTATTGAACCCCATGAGTCAATACATGTTAGAATCACCATTGGCAGCGATTAGAGCTGTGAGTCTTTCTGGGTAAGTCTCTAAGAGCTTTCCACAACTGGATTGTGCAACACTTGCACATTATTATTTTCAAAATTCTTCAGGTTCTGTATAATTGCTTGTTGATCATTGCTAGACAACCATTTTCAAGTCTTGCCATGGATTTTCAAGCCTATTGAAGTCAAAACTGTAACTCGGTCACTCACAAACATTCACTGTTTTCTTGGTAAGCAACTGTAGATTTGGGCCTTGTGTTTTAGGTTATTGTCCTGCTGAAATGTGAATTAATCTCCCAGTGTCTGCTGGAAAGCAGACTGAACCAGGTTTTCCTCTAGGATTTTGCCTGTGCTTACGCCGATTAAAAGCATACCCATAACATGATGCAGCCACCACTATGCTTGAAAATATGGAGAGTGGTACTCAGTAATGTGTTGTATTGGATTTGTCCCAAACATAACACTTTGTATTCAGGGCAAAAAGTGAATTGCTTTGCCAAATTTTTTGCAGTATTGCTTTAGTGCCTTGTTGCAAATAGGATGCATGTTTTGGAATATTTTTTATTCTGTATAGGCTTCCTTCTTTTCACTCTGTCAGTTAGGTTAGTATTGTGGAGTAACTACAATGTTGTTGATCCATCCTCAGTTTTCTCCTATCCAACCATTAAACTCCATTGGCCTCATGCTGAAATCCCTGAGCGGGTTCTACTAACATATGGAATTGTTTTAAGTTGGTCATACCATGGATCATTTAGCTATTGAAATTAGAATTTTAGTACCTCTGTAGGTATTCATTTTTTTTTACAAAAATAATTTCATAAAATATTGAATTTGGCCTTTACTACTATAGCCAATAGAAACCCATTGAATAACACATTCATAAATGGCAAAACAGACAGTCAAAAGAGAAATAATAAGGAATAAGGTTTTGAAGTGTCTGTCATATATCTAGAAGATCTAAGAAAGCTCAGGAAATATTTTGGGTTTTTAGGACACATATTTAACCCCTTTCTTTTGCTGGCACAAAACTACCTCCATACTTCCTTTTTTTTTTTTTACCGATACCAGGTTACCTTCAGACGAGTCCTGCGTGGCATCTGGGGGTTGTAGGAGAACACCATCGTGTTTGCGAGAGTCCTATCTTTTCATAGTGGTCATATTAGTTAGTAGGCCAAAGCCATTTTTGCTTTCGTGCATTTCATTGCTCCTCGCCTTATCAAGAAAAAAAACTTGTCATGAGGGGAATGTATTTAGGTGTAAAGAGCTATACAGGCCTGTTTCGTCTATCACCATGGAATGAATGCATTGGGTAGGAGCCGTGACAGGCTGATATTGAGCAGGCTGTTTATCTTGATTCAGCTGTCATCTCCTAAATTAGGTGTCAATTCAGACATGGGTCCTCATCCCATGGTGTCACTCGCAGGTTTACAGGGGAATAGAAAGGAGTGTAAACTCATGGAGCGGAAGGGAAGGTATGGATACTGACATTTCCTGAGACCACTTCAGTGTGTCACCATGCAGTGTGTTGACAGTGTTCCAAATAGACTACTTAGAGCGGGGAGATTCTATCTTGGTCCTGGGAACCCATTGGGGTCGGGTACACATGTTTTATTCCAGCCCAGCACTAAGAACCATGATTCAGCTAATCAACACTGGTTTAGAGGCATATTTTATAATGCAGGTATGTATTCATGAAAAACTGCATAAACTAAGCCTAAGGTGTAAGTGTTACGGAACCTTTGATTGAATTTGGCCCAAGGTCATTTCAGTTCAGAGTAAAATAAAATCTGATTGGAATATATCAGAACCCAGTCTTCCAGCTGTTTGGGCAATCAGCTACAGTGGTCATGTGATATGTGTGCGTCATATTTAACTCTGGGACCAGCCACCCTGGGGACTGGTGGTACTGTAGATTGGAGAAGGTAGAGAAATATAATGGGAGACAAGGCCACATCATAGCTCTGCTAGCTGAATAATGGTGCCAGCAATGACAGAGACTAAGGTGCCAATTCAATCAAATGAAGAGAAAACACAGGTAAAGGACAGCGCACTAAAGAATACTCATGCCGGAGTTACCTTTTGAACTAGGTAAATTACACACGTTTTTACATACGTTTATCAAGGTCTATCACTGTAATCCCTATCACCCTTATTAGGGTTTGTTTTGTGAGTCTTGTTTACTCAACCATAGAGATTCAAAAGTAAATTAACTCAACTAACCTGCATGCTGACATTGTGGTCCTTTTTTAAAGTAGAAGGATAACTTTGTGATTTGACAAAACTTCCCTAATGGACTTGCAGGGAGAGACTACTGCAATAATTGTTTCATTCCAGTTGAACACCGTCCCGCTGGCTCAGAGCAAAGTGTGAAAAAAGAAAAGCATACAACAACAAGACATGACGCCTGGAGCACTGCTGTTAAAGGGGGCAATCAGCAGTTGCTACATCCATTATGGGACTTATAAATTAATGATATGAACCCATTGATTCTTGAAAAATATAACTTATAAATGCTTCATGAGCTTAGTTCAACTGTTGAACCCCATCAGAACCCAAAATATAAGCTTTTTTTACTCCAATATTTGCAAACAAAGTAAATGTAATCAAACACTGTATAGCCTAAACGCATGGTTAAAACTATAATTTTAATATCATATGATGGTCAGTCCTTGCATCCATAGCTCTGTCTATGAATTTGATAGTGGTTTCATTTCTCAAGCCCCATTCCTCGCTTTTTATCGAAACAGTGGCGGAGAGAGCACTTTGTTATTGTTTCAACTGCGGATTGCCGCTTTAAAGGAAAACTCCACCTAAAAACTATATTTTGGTATTTGTTTCATTAGTCCATTGTTAACATAGTCCCAAAATGTTTTGCTTGTCAGCAATTAGGTTTTTGTAATGATGCAAAACGCAGCATCATATGATGCATCATACGGGGATGATTTCTGTATTTTGAAAGTTAGATATCTTGAAAACTTGATTGCTGACTAGAAAAACATTTTAGGATTATGTCAACAACGGACTAATGAAACAAATACCAAAATATAGTTTTTGGGAAGTGCAAGTCCATTAAGAAATTGCCTTCTGTTTAAAAAAGTTATAATACATTTCTCATTGCTCCTGGTCACAGAGGAACTTTTCCATCTTGTTTTGCACAATGTTTTCTTCAGTGTTTACTTACTTCCTACTTGAATTGTAATTTCACAAATAATGGTGGAAATTCATTTTTGTGGATCAAGACATGCCAGGAGAAAAGTAAATGAGTGTACCAGTATCACATCTCTGTCGCAACAGCTAAAGGGAATTGGGTGTTTGAAGTTTTGGCAGTTTATTTACAAGAGAGGAAATGTAATTTAACCAACCGACCTGTAGTGTTTTTCAAGTCCTGCCATCGGAGATACTTTCCCAAGGAAATATAACATATTTTCACTGCAGCCCTCCAGTCCTTGTTGAAGACTGAATGCAGCCCCCAGGGCAAAATGTGTTCGACACCCCTGCTCTACACCTATGGTGTATGCTAGATTAGAACAGAGGCTTGAGAGGTGAGCAGCTGAGCCGTCCCCTTTAGGGCAGTCAAACACCTATCGGACAGCAGCTTCCCTGTTCCCTTTTCCTCTATTGATTGACCTTTAAATGGGAGGCAGGCACTGGCAGATTGAAGACTGAAGCGGTCCATCACAAACACCTTTCCTCTAACCCCAATAGATCTGTACTCATGTCACAACATGCCTCTCCAGCCAACACACAATGGGTCAACAAATCTTGTAAAAAGGTTAAGAAGCTTTTCCGTAAATGCATTCAATGCATGCCAGTAAGTCAGGTGTTTACTCAGGTGCTTGAGTTCATTGACATGAAAAAACAAAAATGTACTAGCAGCAGGAGTTGAGGAATCCTGCAGTTTATTCCTATGTGCTAATCTTCTTTGAACTTTTTATTATCCCTAACAGCGTTGCATTATTCATAATAATGCCAGAATGTAAATTGTAGGATTTATTATGGCCTCATGCATAAAATTACTCCTGATAGCACGCCAGAAAATATAACTTTTGCTATCTGTTTGGGGAAAACTAGAAGAAAGAAGAACTAGCAATGAACACTATGTACGGTGATGGCACACCACAGCGGGGGTATCAATATTACATAAAGCATGTTGACAAAGTTCACGGCTTGTGTATAACAACATGCCAGAGACTTCTCACACAAACAAATGTGATGACGATTCTCTACTTAGCCTATCTAGGCTTTGTTGACCAAGGCATGTTCGGTTGGTACTATAGCCAATCTCCCATGATGCCTTTGCTGCTGTGTACTCTGATAAACATGCCACCGCGGCGGCTGACTGATTGTGAAATTTGTAGGTGATGCGTGTCGCCTGGATGAGGGCATCTGCTTTGCAAATAAATAATGAAATCACACAGAATGGCTGGTCTCTCGACATGAATTATCCTTTGCTCAGCTGCCTGTCACAGTAGCTCCGTAGTTATGAGGAAAAAGCTACACAGAGATGTTCTTGAGCTACAGCTCGCCCCATGCCGCTGTTATGTAATCCCCGAGTAAAATATTCATCAAGCTGCTCTGGACCACATCGGTATGCAGGGGAGATGCTGAGGAAGCAGTTTTCTTTCAACCCTGCTAACTGCACATGGGTGGCTGCTACTGGGAGAGAGTTGCGTGCAAATGGGCCTCATTGTCTGTGGGAGTGTGTGGGAGGGAAATGGGGGGTAGGTGTGGGTGGAGTGTGTGTGTGTTTGTTTGTTTTCCATCTTGACTGACCTAGTCAGGACCAGACATAGTATTGTAAAGTATGTGTACTTAGAGAAGAGTACATTGCATTACAGTGCATTGATCCGAATGGTTCATCCCTTTAGTTTTGCATTGGAAGATGACTCTATAAATGGAGCCTTGCTAGCAAGGGCCTTCTGGTGAGTAGGCATTAACGTTGGCCCTCACCCGCCATCAACAGGCCTGACCTTTATATCATCCATTCGCCTCCAGCAGACACACACGCACACAAACGCCCATAACTCAAGACCCGTTACACTGGACCACTCTCCACTCTCCATCTGTTGTTTACTGTTAAACCTATACATGATGATCACTGCTTTACAGTCATGTCAGGGACTTTCTTTATGTTACTTCCTTGTAGGTTATTATTCAATTGAGTGAGTGATGGTGGATATAGGCTCTGTGAATCAATGGCGGTCGATGCCGTTTAAGATGAGGGAGGACGATTTTGTTTTTCTCATGAGCGTCGCCTTATTTCCATTATAGCATATTGGATGACTGTCATTCACATTCCATTCACCCAGTTCAATGTAACATCGATAGGTTTAGTCTACTACATGATACTCAAATGTTCCCTATAAACCATCATGAGGTTGCTACAACCTAGCCTATGAATGAAAGTTTACAACGTAGGTGCACACAGGTCAAGAGAAAAATTTGAGGTGACACACAGTGACACATTCAATACTGCCTTGCACACTCTTGCCTGCATCTAGCTGATCTATGGTGTAATCATTAGTACAAGTCGCAAACGAGAGTTCCTATTTGTCACGCCCTGGCTCTGGGGACTATGTTATGTTGAGCCAGGGTGTGTAAGTCTATGTTGAATTTTCTATGTTGGTCTGAGTGACTCCCAATCAGAGGCAACGAGTGTCAGCTGGGTGTCTCTGATTGGGAGCCATATTTAACTGTTTGTCTTGCACTTTGTGTTTTGTGGTTTCTTGTTCCTTTTGGTTTGTGTATCGAAGGACTTCACGTTTCGTTCTTTGTTTTGATCGTGTGATCTAGTCAATAAATATAAATATGTTCACCCGCAACGCTGCGCCTTGGTCCTCTCTGTTCGACGAGCGTGACACTATTGGACAAATCCTGGTATGTTTATCCCCGTTTTGTTCCGTTTGCTTCTGTTTAAGAAACATTTTACAACAGAATCTGCGGAATTAATACACCCTTGATCACACGTAAACACAGTTCACTTTCATAGCAGCCACGTTGTGTTCCTTCTCGCATCTATGCGCTCTCGTCCCCTCACCTTTTCCCGTCGCTTGTGGACTTCAATGCACAATACATCAGCTGTATGTGACCAGGGGAAAATAAACTTTCCAAGCCAAACCATATTATAACCTCTACACACAGCCTACATCGTTGTCACCATATTAGCTAAAGTAACATCATCGGCTACACAATGGTGCTACCCTACAGAGTGCTGTTGAGGCTACTGTAGACCTTCATTGCAAAACTGTGTTTTAATCAATTATTTGGTGACGTGAATTTGTTTAGTATAGTTTTCACTGAGGAGGATGGTCCTCCCCTTCCTCCTCTGAGGAGCCTCCACTGCTGTGAATACCTCTGATGTTCAGCAGTGAGACCAAAAGGCGTCAGCATGCTTCAGTTCAGCTGGCCCCTAGCCAAACTCGGCTAGCTGAACTGAACGAGTGTGCTCGCACACTCCCTTAAAAGATATTCGCTTGAAAAATTAAAAAAAAACATCAATAGTACTGTTTGTCCATTTTGAGAAGCCATAGCCAGTATACACTTCCTCAAAATAGTCAGAATTAATCTAAGATAATTCAAGAAGTCTGTCATTATTCTGACATTTTTGCCGAAGAGATCTTAGTCGCACAATTTTACATATAACTAAGATGTTTGGTGCAGTATTTCTTAATGAAAAAATGTGCATGAAAACGAGTCATCTCTCGTTGAATGACAACAAAGACTTTATTGAAGAATCCCTACTGTTGACCAATCACCGATGAAGCGACGTAGACTTTGGCTCCGAACTTCAGCTTGCCTAGAAATTATTTTGTGTGCACGAACAACCGAAAAAACCCTCGCCGAAGTCCAAAACGAACAGAAACGTCACAAAATGTCATCATAATATATGCACGAACTCTACTGAACCGTTTCGGCTGGTAAGCATGCGGACGCCTTAAGACAGCAGGCACTGTACTGTAGTTATCCCTGTTAATGAGGAGTGTTGACTCAACATGTGGCCAACTTCAGGTCCCTCAACACATTCGGATCAAACTCTACCTACCTCATACGACTGTTTGATTATGCAGCGAGGTTGATGGGGGTCATGTAGAAATAGTAGGAGAGTAAAGGGGGTAGAGGGAGAAGAGATCAGAGTGAGACAAATTAAATATGTAGGGCTACCTCCTATATGCGGTAATGAAGAGTGGAAGAGTGTTAATGATGCAGGACTTCCAAAAGGCTTCCCTGTGCGAATGGGATCAGAGACCGCTGTCAGAGATGCTCATTACTGCACATTACGTGTAAGAAGTGTGTGTGTGCCTATGTATGAGCATCCCATCATGCTGGGCTCACTCAGGGCTATGCTTACAGCCAGGCTGAGGAGGATGGAGGATGGAGAATACACCCCTCTTGGTTGGTACTGTATAGACCTGTGATGGTGGAATCAGCCGGGAGCGTTCAAGGTGCTTATGGCAGCACATAAGCCCCAGGACAGTCACAGCCACGTCCCTCACACTCCCTGCCACATCCACAACTACAGTATAGGGAGGGATCTGACAGAGAAGAAATTGTTGGAAGTGGCTGTCATATTTTGTCATGAATTACCAGGCTAAAATCAAATCTAATTGTATTTGTCACATGCGCCCAATACAACAGGTGTAGATCTTACTGTGAAATGCTTAATTACGAGCCCTTAACCAACAATGAAATATATATAAAAAATAATTGTTAAACCAAAGGAAAAGGAAAAATATTAACACAATAAAATAGCAATAACGAGGCTATATACAAGGGGTACCGGTACTGAGTCAAGGTGCAGGGCTACAGGGTAGATGAGGTAATTGAGGTAACATGTAGGTAGGGGTAAACTGACTAGGCATAGATAATAACAGAGAGTAGCAGCAACATATATGAAGAGTGTGAAGGAATGTGAATGTGTGTGTGTGTGTGTTTAACTATTCTTGTGGGGACCAGAAGTCCCCAAAAGAATAGTAAACAAACAAAAATGTAACTAACTGGGGACATTTTGTTGGTCCCCACAAGGTCAAATGCTGTTTCTAGGGGGTTTAGGGTTAAGGTTAGAATTAGTGTTAGGGTTAGGAGATAGGGTTAGTTTTAGGGTTAGGGTTAAGGTTAGGTTTTTGGGTTAAGGTTAGGGTTAGGGTTAAGGTTAGGGTTAGGGTAAGGGTACGGGTTAGGGTTAGGTTTGGGGTTAGGGAAAATAGGATTTTTAATGGGACTGAATTGTATGTCAATATGCATGTGTGTGTGTGTGTGTGTGCGTGTTGGAGTGTCAATGTAGTATGGGTGACTGTGTGGTTAGAGTCCAGTGAGTAAGAGTGTGGTTAGAGCCCATGTAAGAGAGTTGGTGCAATTTCTTTTACAATATACAAATAAAATAAGGGGGTCAATGCAAATAGTCTGGGTAGCCATTTTATTAACTGTTCAGCAGTCTTATGGCTTGGGGGTTGAAGCTATTAAGGAGCCCTTTGGTCCCAGACTTGGCGCTCCAGTACCGCTTGCCGTGCGGTAGCAGAGAGAACAATCTATGACTTGGGTGGCTGGAGTCTAACAATTTTTAGGGCCTTCCTAACACCGCCTGGTATAGAGGTCCTGGATGGCAGGGAGCTCGACCCCAGTGACGTACTGGGCATTAAGCACTACCCTCTGTAGTGCCTTGCAGTCGGATGCTGAGCAGTTGCCATACCAAGCGGTGATGCAGCCAGTCAGCATGCTCTCAATGGTGCAGCTGTACAATGTTTTGAGGATCTGCGGTCCCATGCCAAATCTTTTCTTTTCTTAGTCCTGTATTGACGCTTTGCCTGTTTGATGGTTCTTCGGAGTGCGTAGCGGGATTTCTTATAAGCGTCCGAATTAGTGTCCCGCTCCTTGAAAGCGGTAGCTCTAGCCTTTAGCTCAGTGCGGATGTTGCCTGTAAACCATGGCTTCTGGTTAGGATATGTCCGTACATCCGCTTCATCAGGCCACTTCCATATTGAGCATTGGTACTTCCTGTTTGTGTTTTTGTTGGTAAGCAGGAATCGGGAGGACAGAGTTCTGGTCAGATTTGCCAAATGGAGGGCAAGGGAGAGCTTATGTAATATGTAATACAATGGTCACAATTAGCGAGATGTTTAGTAATAGATATGCAAAATATCCAATTAGTCTTAAAACACAGCCTGAATGCATGACTTCCAAGAGAGTAAAGGCACAGCATTTCTTATCAAAAGGAAGAAATGACTCAATGAGCCAACACCACCAATCAAACCTGGGCAACAGAAGACGCAGCATAAACAGATCAGAGAAAGCAATTAAGAAGCTACATGAATGCAGTGAAGTTATTTCCAGGGCTGGGTGGTCTGGGCTTATAAATCAGTGAAACCATGGGACTTGGTATGTGCTATGAACAAGGACAGCATGTGGATGAAAATGACTTTCCCTATCATGGGGGGCGATCAAAGTAATGAATCCAGGTCGAAAGAGAAACTGTTATTGTTCTATGAGGAGACAATGAAATCAACTAATGTTGCATCCTATTATTTAGTTGAGAGCATAGAGATCTCATCTCCTATCTTTGCATGTGGGCCATCTATCCAAGTCTATGGGTTAGAGGTAATAGTTGTGACAATTCAGCAGTCCTCAGGGTAGATTGAGATGGCATTACTTTAGGATTATTGGAACTATGGTGTGGAGGCAGAGATTTAACCAGTATTAGTCATATTAGTCATTTAGCAGACGCTCTTATCCAGAGTGAATTACAGTAGAGTGCATACATTTTCATACTTTTTTTTCATACTGGTCCCCTTGGGAATCGAACCCACAACCCTGGCGTTACAAACTCTACCAACTGAGCCACACATGTCTCTGTCATTATTCAAGCTCTTCTTTCCAAATATCAGGGAACCAAATTGTGTTAGAACAGAGAATGAGGATAACATTCCCAACTAGAGCTAACATGGAACAAATGCCACAGTGTACATACATCCGACACCCACTCCAACACTGTAAACACTACAACGTGCATACATCAGATACTCACTCCAACACTGCAAACAAACCACAACCACACACACAAGTAGTAAATCACCACCAAGGTGTGGTCCTTACCTTGAAGAGCCGCAGTATATTGGCCACCATGATGGACACAGAGCTGGACGAGGCTCCGATGACTCCCACCACCCTCTCAGGCTTGGTGATGATGGGTGCCCCCCCGCCCAGACACTTGACGTCTGTCCCATCCTTCTCGATGAGGGCCTGGACGAAGGTGAGCGACTGCTCCAGGGCGTGGGTATCCCGGGAACACGTGTCCAGGATGCGCGCCCCCAGCGTGATGTTGGGAAGCAGGGAATGGTCGTTGTTGATACGGTCCAGGGCGAACAGCATGGCCTCCAGACGATGGATCCCCTTCTCCTTCTTCAGCTCCCCGCAGGCCTTGCCTTCGTTGCCCCTGGAGTGCACGGGGAACAGGCCTCCCAGGGAGATATCCCCGTCTATGCGGATGGAGTTGAGGTGTGCGCCGCTCGAGACTTTGGGTTTAGCAGCTTGGGCGGCCGTGAGAGAGCAGTAGAGGAGGAGTAAGAGCCTGATCAGGCTGCCTCTGTGACAGATCCTGCCAGTCCGATGCAGAGCACATCCCTGGGGCTGAGACACCATGACCACAGCCCAGACACACTCTAGAACCCAGCGGAATCAGGAACACAAAGAACACTAGTCTACTCTATATCCAGAGGGTTAATCTTAATAATACCTCTTGAAGCAGTGGGCACAGAACAGGCGTCCTCTCATGTTGCTTTGCTCTTAGAAGCACTCAATTATAATAGGAGCATGAATTTAGATGGCTCTTCAAAGGATATATCCTCTTCCTTTCTTATATATGCATCTCCTTCTTTCCTCCTCACTCCATGGTCTGACCAACGTGGTGGGCACTCCTCTGCCCACTGTACTCCTCTGCCCACTGTTACTCACCACCCTGCCTATGGATGATACCTCACAGGGGGCATTAAGAAGAACAAAGGTGAATTATAAACTATTTTCTCGCTTTCTCCCTCCAACCTCAATCAGTTTTTAATCTCTCTCCTTCCCTTGGTGGTTTCAGGCCGCTCGGCTCAGGTCTCTGGGCTGCTGAGTGAATTCCTGCAAGATAAAGCAGAGTAGAAGCAATGAGACCTACCACCCAGAGTGGCAGAGGGGCAAAAGATGAAAGAAAGAATTTGTGTTGCTTTGAGCTTGTCACTGCTTTCTTTGTCTGTCTAAACTCCTTTCGCTGCGATCATGTGTGGAATGATGAGATGATTGTTTCTCTCAAACGCTGTCTTTCAATCTCACACGCTCTCTCTCCCTCCTCCCCCTCTCTCTCTCTTCTCCCTCCCTTCTCACCTCTCCGTATTGAATTTAAAAGGGTTGCCATGGACTCCCAAGGTCGAAAGGCAGCTCCCACACGCCTCTTTTCAACATACTCAATAGGAAATGTTGCCTACTATACTACATGTTAGTCATTTAGCAGACGCTCTTACCAAGAGTGACATACAGTTAGTGAGTGCATACATCTTTTTATTTTTTCATACTGGTCCCCCGTGGGAATCAAACCCACAACCCTGGCGTTGCAAGCTCCATGCTCTACCAACTGAGCTACACGGGACTAATGTGTCTACCGTTGTTAGCTTGCAACATTTTGTGTATGATGTGTATGAAAATGTATTCACTCACTAACTGTAAGTCGCTCTGGATAAGAGTGTCTGCTAAATGACTAAAATGTAAATGTAAAATGTGTAATAATGTCTTGATTACATGTCCAAGATCTCTTTAGGCCCTTACAGTAAGTCCTTAAAGTGGCACTCCAGTCTCCTTTTCACCTCAATGATTACCTCTTTTTACCTCTTTTGCTCCTCTATTGTTCCCGCAAGCAAGAGGGGGGCCGATTACATCACATCAGACCAACTCCTTGAATGACCTACTCCTTGAAGTTTGCAGTTGTGTCTAAAAAACACTATTTTGCTCAAGACGTGTTTTAGTTATTTATCCTTAAGTGTACATTACTGTATTTATACCTGTGATATTGTTTTTCAACAGGAGAAATAGCTTGAGTGCTTCTTTGAATCAGATATTTTGTTGGTGACTCTCTCATCCATACAATTCTATTGTTTCTGTTGATGATAACCTTTCCCTGACCTTTCCCGATATTCAAAGATGACACTAAAAGGCAAAATCAGACCAACATGTTAAGAGTGTCTTTTATACAAATTCACCATGCTATTGACACCTTATCCCTTCTGTTGGATGACATATCAGAGAGGAGGCAGATATTGGATGAATCATCACACTTTCTCCTCCTTTTCTATTCTTCCATCAGCCTGTTTCCCACTCCTTTCTTCCCTACACCCACAACGCTGGCATATCTGAGACTGTACCTTGGATGGCATAAAACCGTAGGGATGGTTTCTCAGAAGAGACTGAAATTGTAATTATGACATTACTACAGAAGGAGAGCTGCTTTGATACAGGAGTAGGTAAGAGGGGAAATGTCCCCAGAAAACTACCGCATCCTAGTTAAACCCATAGTGTGACATGGTTCTTTAACTCTACATGCCCACAGTCACTTGTGTGAAGAAAGAGTTCCAAGCTAGCCCAGATTGGATTCAATTCCATCTTTATGCTCCTTATCATTTTCAGCTAATGAGTTGGTTTAACGTGACTTTAGTACTGTCACACAAATCCTACTGAAGGACAGTGTAGAATAAGTGTGTCATTGGACAAGTAGAATAACCTCTATTCATTGATCTGGAGCAGCGTTTCCCAAACTCAGTCCTGGGGGCCCCAAGGGGTGTAGATGTATTTTTTGGCCTAGTCCTAGACAGCTGATTAAAATCATCAAAGTTTGATGATGAGTTCATTATTCTGTTCTGGAGAACAAGGCTTTCTGAAGAATTTGGTGCTTTCACCAAATTGTGTCGAAAAACGGTTCATTACTTAGAGCTTTTCACAAAATGCATATTAAGGGCATCTGGTCAGTAATAAATAGCAGCTTCTGGTGTTCATATAGAACAGGGATGTGCAACTGGCGGCCCTGTAGGCCGGCGGATCAATATCCCAAAATGTAACTCAGTCAGGGTCTCAACTTACGTGGTCTCAACTTAATGTTGCGAGTTAAAATAGTAGAATACACAAGGTAAAATTGAAAAATTGAAAATGTTCCATACGCACAAAAAGCTTATTTCTCTCAAATTGTGTGTACAAATGTGTTATATCCCTGTTAGTGAGCATTTCTCCTTTGCCAAGATAATCCATCCATCTGACAGGTGTGGCATATCAAGAAGCTGATTAAACAGCATGATCATTACACAGGTGCACCTTGTGCGTTATTGAGATACTGTGACGAGACCCTGAGGCCAATTGTCGTGCCATTCATCTGCCGCCATCACCTCATGTTTCAGCATCATAATGCAGGGCCCCATGTCGCAAGGATCTGTACATTCCACAGGCCACAATCAACAGCCTGATCAACTCTATTCAAAGGAAATGTGTCGCACTGCATGAGGTAAATTATGGTCACACCAGACACTGACTGGTTTTCTGATCCACGCCTCTACCTTTTTTGTAAGGTATCTGTGACCAACAGATGTATATAATGCATTAGGAAAACATTTCTGGTACCCTTCCCCAGATCTGTGCCTCGACACAATCCTGTCTCGGAGCTCTACGGACAATTCCTTCGATCTCATGGCTTGGTTTTTGCTCTGACATGCACTGTCAACTGTGGGACCTTATATAGACAGTGTGTGCATTTCTAAATCATGTCCAGTCAATTGAATTTACCAGAGTTGGACTCCAATCAAGTTGTAGAAACATCTCAAGGATAATCAATGGAAACAGGATGCACCTGAGCTCAATTTAGAGTCTCATAGCAAAGGATATGAATACTAATGTAAATAAGGTATTTCTGTAAAAAAAAAATCCATTTATTTTTCGCTTTGTCATTATGGGGTATTGTGTGTAGATTGCTGAGGAACATTTGTTATTTAATCCATTTTAGATTAAGGCTGTAACGTAACAAAATGTGGAAAAAGTCAAGGGGTCTGAATACTTTCCTAAGGCACTGTAGATAATTACCACTACTGTATGCTCTCCTGTTTCAAATGGATAGTTCTTGTATCGAGAGAGAAAAACGAAATGATAAAACACATCTGCAAATTGACATCAGGTTTGACAGGATTAGCCTTTTTATATTTCACCCACTTTTAACCTATGCTTTCTCTACCAACTCAGTGATCTTGTGGTTAGAGTGTCTGCCTTGAGTTTGGAAGGTTGGGAGTTTGATCCCTGGCTGAGTCATTGTGACACGATGCGTCTCTGCTTAGCACTAAGGAGATAGATTGGGGGTAAGGCTCTGCGATAGACTTGTGTCCTGTCCAGGGGGTGTACTTGAAGCCTTGTTCAAGGCTACTTACTTACTTCTTTACCATTTCTCTCGCAAATGGTTGCTGTCCTGTATGTTCCTGACACTGTTCAGTCTTGGCAACAGGAGCAGTAATGGCATCTGAAGGAACAATCTCCCAGCATACACCTACACAATAGAGGTGAAGGTGCTGGTTTTGCCAGAGGAGTGGGTTAGTCAGACGATGGACTGCTGCACCAAGGGCCGAGGTTCATTGTGAGCATATTGGAAGTGACAAGGTCCTTTGAATGCACTGAACTATCTGCTAGTGAGTGGAGTAATTTCTCAGAGTTCACCGCAGATTCCCTTTAAATGCAGCAGAAAGAGAAGGGAGGGAGAACCCAGGAAGCCCTACCCCCAACTGACTGTCAACCACACATCCACAGCACAGCACACCTAACTAAATCTAAAGAAGGATAATAACGGAATAGTATTCTAGAAATTCAAACAGCTTTTACCTACACTATAGATAGATTATATAGTATTTGGGTAGCAATAAGAGAAGAAAGGTCCTGAGGAAGATTCATGTTATTGTGGTGAGCAATGCCTCTGGTATCAAACTATTGTGTTAAAGGAGAGGTCTCTAAAGGGGTACAAATATGTCAGATATTCTCCATTTATAATTTGCTAAATGAAGAGGTGAGAGAAGTATGGTCATATTTCATTGTGTTTAAATTAGCTCTGGGATCACGAGAGTGCATCAAACAATATTGTCGACATCAGAATTCCCCTTTGTTGTCTCCCAGATTAAGATGGATATGAAGTAATAATCCCAATGTGATTGTGGTGAGAGTGTTTTATGCTCACAGTCTGCAGTTTTGACAGTCAGGACTGTTTACTTGGCCTGGCCTTGAATGTCTGTATCTCTGAACCCTCTTAATATCAACCCACCGTCACAGAGTCGCCAGAGACCAGGAAAAATCCCATTTCAATCATCAGTCTGGGATTGGGATAATCACAGGCCAGTGGGATTATGGAACGGAAAAATTTGAATCAAACCGTATAAACAGTGGTAAACTGGAATGAGAATATTAGAAATTGGCATATTTAATACAATTACCATATTCTTAATGGTATGAGCTGTGTACAATAGCTGTTATTATGATATTTTGATATTAACATTAAGTTAACATTAAGATAAGATGCTTAGAATGTTATTACCATATGTTTACAGTACATCTCGGGTATGGTTTTGGTTTACTAATGAGGTGGTATATCGCTCAGACGAATCAGTCTCCCACACTGAGAAGGCAGATACAAAGACTGTGTTTGAGGTGAACAAATGTGTCAATATTTGCAGACAGCCCCAAAGTCAGAGCAGTAAATATGCTCTGCTAAATAGTAAATTGAGTAAAACAACAGAAATGTATCATAGCCACAAAATGTCACAGACCGCTGTGGGAATTATGTGGGATTCATATCAAAAGAATAACCTTTACTCAAGTTTAGAGGCAATGTTTGTAATATAGACTGGATTCATTTGAAAAGGGCACAAAATAACCTTTAGGCAAGAGTAACACGTGTGCTATTGTATACGGCCTCATAACTAATAATGGTGATTGAGCATTCAACACCTCATGCCTGGCTGGGCTGACAAGAATGGCCTGTTGGATAGTGTTTACTTGTTCATTTGGATTCCCATGAGCTACTCTTCTTATGCTGATGATCACCATAATGGTGTGCTTTTGAATTTCATATTTGATATTTGCACTTTAGATATTGACATGCAATGCCACAGCTGTATTATGGGGGGTGGGGGATTGCTCCTTGGGAGGACCTTTACCCCTTGACTACGTTTTTCAGTAGGCAATATCCAATCCCAAAAACATTTCCCTCTTCTAGAATTGGTTAGAGACGTATAGACCATGGAATGGAAAAAAACAACGTTCCTCCTCAACACTTTTCTCAATCTGTCTGCTTTAGAAAATGCACTAAACTTCAAAGTACCCGCACGTGTTTCCTTTGAAGTAGCTGTATTTCTCACAAACAGAACATGTACTTCAGACCATCCCCTCAACAACAAAAAATCATTCCAACTTACACTTCAAAAGGAAGATGTTTCAGCACCCCAGTCCAAACGGTTTGGCATGCGGTACAGAAAATCCATAAATGGCGACACCTGAAGCAAATCTATATTTTTGTTGTATTATTTCCCTCTCCCTTCTCTAAAAGCTGTGTAGCTTTTAGAGAAGGGAAATGGGGAAATGGGTGCATGGGGAAAGCAAGCAGCCAGTGAGAGGCTCTTTCGGATGTGCTGTAGCTTCTCCAGACACAGGCAGACAGACGGCAGGAGGAGCTGTCTAATTGACACTCCAGAATGTTGACGCTCCAACTGCCGATCAATAGGAAGGTCTGAGACTGCCCTGAAGGAAGAAGTTAATGGGTGGAGAGGGAGAGAGCATGGCTGCACATGAAGGGTTGGAGAGATTAGAACATGCTACTATGATATTTTCATTCTGGATATGATTGATTTTAGAGCCTGCAGGGCTGGTTTCGACTTGGTTTTTCTTGGTGGACAGTTGGAAATGTGGAGTGGGGGTCAGAGGTTGCATATGGGCGAATGGTTTACAACTTGATATAGTCTTGACAACAGAATATAATGGAGGTTTGGTGAATAAGGTTACTGCTTGGCAACTGCTTGTTGTAAGGTTCTGTATTTGTTTTCTTAGTTCACCTTGTGTTCTTGTACGTAGCCCTGTTTCTTTGTGTTCTTGAACGTAGCCCTGTCTTTCATTTTTGTTCATTGATTTCACCTGTGTTAGTTACTCACCTGGTCTCATCAGCTCCATATTTAGTTCAGTTCTTTATGTTTGTGCCTTGTGAGGTATTGTTTGTTTTGACTCGACTAAGACTTTTTATAGCTTGTTTGTGAGAACCAGTTTTAGCCTTCAGTCCTAGTTTTGATTCTCCTGCCTGTTTGCCTGCCTGTGACCACGATTCCTGCCTTCTGCGAAGGTGAAATAAACACCTGCCTCGCTCTGCGCGTGAATCTACACCTTTCTCTCCCTGAGTATTCATTACACTTGTATAAGACAATGTCGACACATCCTTTAACACATCTTTAACATCTGGGTTCATTGTTGTCTCACAGTAGTTTCTCAACCATCATTATATGGTTGGCCAATGACAGTGAAGCAATATAAACTATCTAGATTCAGGCATTTTGTATCATGACTGATATACAGTACAACCAAATAGGTATGTTGGCATGTTGGTGATCCTAAACAGAGTAGAATAAAGGTCCTCCTAGACACTGATCTAAGATCAGTTTTTTTACCCTCTAATGGTTAAGGTTATGATTTGGTGAGGGTAAGCTGATCCTAGATATGTGCCGGGCAACTTCTACCCGGAGACAAGCATCAACACAGCGAGTGGATGACAGCCTTTTCAGTAGAGCTTCTGTCCATTCCCAGTAAATCCCTGTACTTAGTCGCACACAGAGACACAGCAAGCTGAGCAGTAGATCCAGTGACAGTTATGATTTATTTAGAGCCTGGAAAATATGTTAAACGTCAGGAAGATATTATATTATGCATCAGCCGACTCTTGTGGTCATTTATTTCCCCTTGATGGGAAACCCTTAGGAAACACTGGCACGATTTGTCTCTGAAAATAACAACTTTGTGACAGCCATACCAAATAGGAGTTCCAGTTATGTGCTGTATATGGAAGATATTTGTTTCTCCAAATTCATGCAAGGAAAGCCTATTAAAACGACAATTTGAAACAAGTATTTATGGCGCACAATGTAATGGGGTTGTTTGTAGGATAAGTCTGCACTAAAAAGAGGATATTGAGGGTGGGAAAAGGAAATGACTGACTGAAAGAGAGCCCTTTCTAAATGTTCTGTTTACTCTCATAGAATTATTTCCCCTGTAATGGAGGGATATATTCATTTAACTGTGTCTGGTGGAAGATAAATGGTCTGAAATGTAAGAACTAACCCAGATTTCACTCACCCTAAGAGTGCTGTAGGATGGGTGCATCACACTGCATTAAGAGAGGGATAGAATAAAAGCATGGAGAGAGGGATGGAGAAAGGAATCATAGGGGGATAGATAGCAGAAAGAGGGGTAATGTGGAAGTTTGCTAAGTACCCATTACTGACTCCATCTGTCATGACTATCCCACTTCAAACTCCTTTATATCCTCTTTTTCAGTTCCTTTTTTCTTGTGCAGTCTTTCCTTTTAGAAATAAGAAAAATGGTCTACATTCTAAGCCTACATCAGGGCCGGCGTTATGGGCTGCCCCATTCCTCCTTGCCCGTCCAAATAAAATATAGAAATATTGATCATTTATTTGACAGAGACGCGCGCCGACAGAAATATTCATACATTTCAGATAAAGCATCAGAGCGAGCGAAACAGCGCCCCTCCATATGTGTAGACCATGTATCTGATGCTGTCTGGACCAAAGGAGTATAGCCTGTCATACTTTTTCTGGCCAGACAGCATCAGATACATGGCCTACATATAGTCAGACAGAGGGGCGCTGTTTCACTCGCTAGTGTCAGCAGAAAGGAAGAGGCGAAGCGAGAGGGTTCACTCTCACCAAAATCTGTTCTGAATAAGCCCAATGCGTTTCTATGGGCGTAATATCCAGATCTAAGTTTGTCGCCTGCATTCCCACTTTTGGGACAACGACCCGCATTGTTAGGGCGGAGACATGAGCATCTCGTCATTATATACAGATCTCTGGTTTCAGCCACTTGCGAATTGGAAAGGAAAGTTGGCGGGTGCATAGTACACTGTTTGAATGCTGGCTTCCCCAAAAGTAAATTGATGTTTTGCCAAAATTATATAATTACTCCTGTCTAAGTTTCATATGTGTATCGACCAAAAAGGAGAGCATAGATTCCAGCTGTCATGGGGATACTAGAAAGTGGTCGACATGTCAGATGGTGGCCATCTGCCCGGTGACCTATAATGATTGGTGCATGGATGGATCTGTGTGTGAAAGCTGCTCTGTGAACAATGCCATGTGAATGAATCTGGGTCGTTCCACTAAATGTGTCCCTTTTGGGTAGTATATCAAATCAAATCAAATGTTTATTGGCCACATGCGCCGAATACAACAGTGAAATGCTTACTTACTGGCCTTAACGAACAATGCATTAATTGTTTTATGAAAAAGTAAAATAAAACAACAACAACAAAAAATAAACGGTAGGGAGGCTATATATACAGGGGGGTACCGGTGCAGAGTCAATGTGCGGGGGCACCGGCTAGTTGACGTAATATCTACATGTGGGTAGAGTTAAAGTGAATATGCATAAATAATTAACAGAGTAGCAGCAGAGTAAAAAGATTGGGTGGGGGTGGGGGGGCAGTGCAAAAGTCCAGGTAGCCATGATTAGCTGTTCAGGAGTCTTATGGCTTGGGGGTAGAAGCTGTTGAGAAGTCTTTTGGACCTAGACTTGGCACTCCGGTACCGCTTGCTGTGCGGTAGCAGAGAGAACAGTCTATGACTAGGGTGGCTGGAGTCTTTGACAATTTTGAGGGCTTTCCTCTGACACCTCCTGGTATAGAGGTCCTGGATGGCAGGAAGCTTGGCCCCAGTGATGTACTGGGCCGTACGCACTACCCTCTGTAGTGCCTTGCGGTCGGAGTCCGAGCAGTTGCCATACCAGGCGGTGATGCAATCAGTCAGGATGCTCTCGATGGTGCAGCTGTATAATTTTTTGAGGATCTGAGGACCCATGCCAAACCTTTTCAGTCTCCTGAGGGGGAATAGGCTTTGTCGTGCCGTCTTCACGACTGTCTTGGTGTGTTTGGACCATGATAGTTCGTTGGTGATGTGGACACCAAGGAACTTGAAGCTCTCAACCTGTTCCACTACAGCCCTGTCGATGAGAATGGGGGCGTGCTCAGTTCTCTTTTTTTTCCTGTAGTCCACAATCATCTCCTTTGTCTTGGTCACATTGAGAGAGATGTTGTTACCCTGGCACCACACGGCCAGGTCTCTGACATCCTCCCTATAGGCTGTCAAATCTATGTCGGTGACCAGAGGGGCCCCCGTGTTAAGGATCAGTGTGGCAGATGTGTTGTTACCTACCCTTACCACCTGGGGGCGGCCCGTCAGGAAGTCCAGGATCCAGTTGCAGAGGGAGGTGTTTAGTCCCAGGATCCTTAGCTTAGTGATGAGCTTTGAGGGCACTATGGTGTTGAATGCTGAGCTGTAGTCAATGAATAGCATGCTCACGTAGGTGTTCCTCTTGTCCAGGTGGGAAAGGGCAGTGTGGAGTGCAATAGAGATTGCATGATCTGTGGATCTGTTGGGGCGGTATGCAAATTGGAGTGGGTCTAGGGTTTCTGGGATGATGGTGTCGATGTGAGCCATGACCAGCCTTTCAAAGCACTTCATGGCTCCAGACGTCAGTGCTACGGGTCGGTAGGATATCTTAGTGTCCTTGGGCACGGGGACTATGGTGGTCTGCTTGAAACATGTTGGTATTACAGACTCTGTCAGTGAAGACGCTTGCCAGTTGGTCAGCACATGCTCGGAGTACATGTCCTGGTAATCCGTCTGGCCCTGCAGCCTTGTGAATGTTGACCTGCATAAAAGTCTTACTCACATTGGCTACGGAGAGCGTGATCACATAGTCATCCGGAACAGCTGGTGCTCTCATGCATGCTTCAGTGTTGCTTGCCTCGAAGCGAGCATAGAAGTGGTTTAGCTCGTCTGGAAATCTTGTGTCACTGGGCAGCTTGCGGCTGTGCTTCCCTTTGTAGTCTGTAATCGTTTTCAAGCCCTGCCACATCTGACGAGCGTCAGAGCCGGTGTAGTACGACTCAATCTTAGTCCTGTTTTGACTCTTTGCCTGTTTGATGGTTCATCGGAGGGCATAGCGGGATTTCTTATAAGCGTCTGGGTTAGAGTCCCGCTCCTTGAAAACGGCAGCTCTACCCTTTAGCTCAGTGCGGATGTTGCCTGTAATCCATGGCTTCTGGTTGGGGTATGTACGTACGGTCACTGTGGGGACGACGACATCGATGCACTTATTGATGAAGCCAGTGACTGATGTGGTGTACTCCTCAATGCTATCTGAATAATGTCGGAACATGTCCCAGTCTGTGCTAGCAAAACAGTCATGTAGCTTAGCATCTGCGTCATTTGACCACTTTTTTATTAACCGAGTCACTGGTGCTTCCTGCTTTAGTTTTTCCTTATAAGCAGGAATCAGGAGGATAGAGTTATGGTCAGATTTGCCAAATGGAGGGCGAGGGAGAGCTTTGTATGAGTCTCTATGTGTGGAGTAAAGGTGGTCTAGAGTTTTTTTTCCTCTGGTTGCACATTTAACATGCTGGTAGAAATGAGGTAGAACGGATTTAAGTTTCCATGCATTAAAGTCCCCGGCCACTAGGAGCGCTGCCTCTGGATGAGCGTTTTCCTGTTCACTTACGGCCTTATACAGCTCATCCAGTGCAATCTTAATGCCAACATTGGTTTGTGGTGGTAAATAGACAGCTATGAAAAATATAGATGAAAACTCTCTTGGTAAATAGTGTGGTCTACAGCTTATCATAAGATACTACCTCAGGCGAGCAAAACCTCGAGACTTCCTTGGTATTTGATTTTGTGCACCAGCTGTTGTTTACAAATATACACAGACCGCCACCCCTTGTCTTACCGGAGTCAGCCGTTCTATCCTGCCGATGTAGCGTATAGCCCGCTAGTTGTATGTTGTCCATGTTGTCGTTCAGTCACGACTTGTGAAACATAAGATATTACAGTTTTTAATGTCCCGTTGGTAGGATAACCGTAATCTTAGGTCATTAATTATTCTCAAATGATTGAACATTGGCTAATAGGATTGATGGAAGAGGCAGTTTACTCGCGCGCCGTCGGATCCTTACAAGGCACCCCGACCAACATTGTAGTGGCCTCCCTCTTGATGGCCGAGAAAAACATTTTAGTTTTAAAGTTAATTTCCTGCAATACTACACATTTTGCAATGGGACAAAGAGAAAATGTTGCAGTTTTACAGCTAATTTCCTGCAATTCTACCCATTTTGCCATGGGGTGGAGAGAAATGTTTGCAGATTTAAAGCTAAGGGACAGTTTGAAATTTACTGGAGTGGGTTGTCAATTTTTTTTGCTTTGGGGAGGGTTCTGTGGTTTTTTATTGGCCACAGGAGAGGGTAGTGAGTTTTGTCCCTGGTTTACATTCCCTCTTTTGCACGTTTTACTATGTAATTTCTTCCATCCTAGCCAAATTTCCTCATCTGCTTTCATGCGCCTCCCCTATATCAAAGTGTTTTGGTACATCCCTTATGCACTACGCTTTTCAGCGCGCTACCTTTTACTATACAAAACATTAAGAACACCTGCTCTTTCCATGACATAGACTGACCAGGTGAATCCAGGTGAAAGCTATGATCGCTTATTGATGTCACTTGTTGAATCCACTTCAATCAGTGTAGATGAGGAGACAGCTTAAAGAAGGAGTTTTAAGCCTTGAGACAATTGAGACATGGATTGTGTAAGTGTGCCATTCAGAGGGTGAATAGGCAAGACAAAATATTTAAGTGCTTTTGAACGGGGTATGGTAGTAGGTGCCAGGCGCACCGGTTTGTGTCAAGAACTGTGACGCTGCTGGGTTTTTCACGCTCAACAAGTTTCCTGTGTGTATCAAGAATGGTTCACCACCAAAAGGTCCTCCAGACAACTTGACACAACTTTGAGAAGCATTGGAGTGAACATGGGCCAGCATCCCTGTGGAACGCTTTTGACACATTATCAATATTAGGAAAGTGTTCCTAATGTTTGGTATACTCAGTGTTGTCTACCAGTCTAACTGTCTATCCTGTCCTCTATCCACCATTCATAATGACAATAGCGGTAGGTGGATTGTTTGTCCAGATCTGCAATAGGCTAACTACACTGAACAAGCTCTGTCAGGTTGGATGGGGAGCATCACGGCACAGCTATTTTCAGGTCTCTCCAGAGATGTTAGATCGGGTTCAAGTCCGGGCTCTGGCTGGGCCACTCAAGGACATTCAGAGACTTGTCCCGAAGCCACTCCTGCGTTGTCTTGCTTTGTCTTGGCTGTGTGTGCTTAGGGTCGTTGTCCTGTTGGAAGGTGAACCTTCGCCTCAGTCTGAGTTCCTGAGCGCTCTGGAGCAGCTTTTCATCAAGGATCTCTCTGTCATCTTTCCCTCGATCCTGACTAGTCTCCCAGACCCTGCCGCTGAAAAACATCCCCACAGCATGATGCTGCCACCACCATGCTTCACCGTGGGGATGGTGCCAGGTATGCTCCAACTGTAGCTCAGTTGGTAGAGCATGGCGCTTGCAACGCCAGGGTTGTGGGTTCGTTTCCCACAGGGGGCCAGTATGAAAATGTATGGACTCACTAACTGTAAGTCGCTCTGGATAAGAGTGTCTGCTAAATGACTGAAATGTAAATGAAATGTAATGTGACGCTTGGCATTCAGGCCAAAGAGTTCAATCTTGGTTTCATCAGACCTTAGAATCTTGTTTCTCATGGTCTGAGAGTCCTTTAGGTGCCTTTTGGCAAACTCCAAGCGGGCTGTCATGCCTTTTAGGCCACTCTACCATAAAGGCCTGATTGGTGGAGTGCTGCAGAGATGGTTGTCCTTCTGGAAGGTTCTCCCATCTCCTCAGAGGAACTCTGGAGCGCTGTCAGAGTGCCATCGGATTCTTGGTCACCTCCCTGACCAAGGCCCCCAATTGCTCAGTTTGGCCGGGCAGCCAGCTCTAGGAAGAGTCTTGGTGGTTCATCCATTTAAGAATGATGGAGGCCACTGTGTTCTTGGGGACCTTCAATGCTGCAGAAATTGTTTGGTACCCCTTCCCCAGATCTGTGCCTCGACACAATCCTGTCTCGGAGCTCTACGGACAATTCCTTCGATCTCATAGCTTAGGTTTTGCTCTGACATGCACTGTCAACTGTGGGACCTTATATAGACAGGTATGTGCCTTTCCAAATCATGTCCAATCAATTTAATTTACCAAAGATGGACTCCAATCAAGTTGTTGAAACATCTCAAGGACGTTTATTTTTTTTATACATTTGCAAAAATTCCTAAAAACCTGTTTTCCCTTTGTCATTATGGGGTATTGTGTGTAGATTGATGAGGACATTTTTTTTATTTAATCCATTTTCGAATAAGGCTGTAACGTAACAAAATGTGGAAAAAGGGAAGGGGTCGGAATACTTTTCGAATGCACTGTATGTGCCTCCTCTCCAATCCGAGCGGCTATTCCTCGCGCAACTACAACCTATAGCCTAAATATGTGTCATTTAACTTTTAAAATGTATTACCTTTTATATGTGCCATAAACACAACCAGTTACAATGTTTAAAACTGATTAGGCTACTTCAAGAGTCTCCTGTAGGCATGCGCACATTCATCCCAAATATAATTCCATTATCCTCAAAATGGCTTGATATTAACACCTTAAAAACTCTGGCAAGTGCGCTAGTCCAGTGTCACTAAGATTATGCCTGCACATCATGGTTCACCAGCAGCCCCAAACATCTAAAGAATAAGCTACCAGCCAAAACAAGCTTGTAAGAATTGTACTTAAACTCGTACTCATCTGGAGGTCGAGCATTTTAAGCAGCTGGGCTGGCTATCTGTGGAAAAAAGAGTAGTATTCATTCAACTTGGTTTGATCCACTGAATTTTCAAGGACTCGGCCCCAAGGTACCTATCCAACAATTTTAATATGTTAGAGATGTCCACCAGCATAATACCAGCACAAGAGACTCTAATATTCACTGTTTTAAATATAAGACTATACAGTTTATTGTAAGAAAAAATATATATACCGGCACTGTTGAGTAAAACAAACTACCACAGCCATACCAACCATAACCACTTTTAAAAAGAAAGTCAAAAGCTGGCTAATGTGTGTTGGCTAATGTTTGTTTGCTGTTGTATTTGTGCTGTTGCCAGTGTCTTCTGTCTGTGTTGTCCGTTTTGTCTTAAATTGTTGTTGTTTTTAACACCCGTCCCCACAGATGGTAAGTCGCTCTGGATCAGAGCGTCTGCTAAATGACTAAAATGTAAATGTAATGGTCTTTGCCTCTTGCCAAGCCCTAAGTAAGCATTTCACTGTAATGTCTGCACCTGTTGTATTCGGTGCATGTGACCAATAACATTTGATTTGATTTGATTTGATAAGTGACCGCTTATGTCAGTTATGCCTGGAGAATGGCCCCGCTCGACCCACTCAGTTTTCCACACACCCCAAACACCAGAAAATTGCCCAAAAAAAGTAGGACAAGCTCACCTATTCATTTTTCAAGAATTATTTCGAAAGAAACATTGAACATCTAAGTCAAATCATAGTGTAAGCTATGATTTGACTTAGATGTTCAATGTTTCTTTCGAAATAATTATTGAAAAATGAATAGTTTCACCATATTAAAAACGAGAGTTCAGTTCAAGTAACAGGGTTGACCTTAAAATGAGGGTCATGTTGTTTTCTTCCCTTAAAATGAATCACTAATTACATTAAATAATAATCTTCAGAATGACTTTGTCAAAGCAACAAAATAACTAGGGCTTTACAATGATGGTGAAAACTTGGGAGAAATGTTGGGGGTAAGTGGGTTAAAATCTTCAGAGAAGTCACAGAGAGTGTACAGAGGGACCAGGGCTGTAACTACATATGATGACACCAAGGTCCGGATCTCGGTAATGTTTTCTCATTTGAAAAACAAATAAATAATAAAAATATATATGTTGTACAGAAATAAAATCAATTACGGGTCAACATCAAAATACTGTATTGCTCCCAGCGTTCAAATCTCAGAGCGCTTATATTCTTGATCTGACTGAGTTTTAATCACACCTGCCTCTTTGCGAATGAGTGGAATCATGAACAGTGGTTTATTCAGTATGTTCGTTGCGTCCCCCGGATTTGACTCCCGGATTTGCCTTTTTAGCAGCACATTCACCACTCTCTCAAATGGCTAACTCTGCCCTCTCGCGGCACAGGCTGAGGGCCCGAGACGTGAAAAAACTACCCCAGCTTGGAGTCGCTCAAGTGGGCAACTTGACGATGCTGACAGTGTGTTTGCGAGATGCCGGACAAAAGGCAATTTAAAAACCCGCCCGTGACTCCTGGCGTGTCTACAGGAATCCGCAGAACAAACAAAAACCAACTCTCTGAGAATGGTAAATAGTAGCTTATACAGGGGCTTGCGAAAGTATTCACCCCCCCTGGCATTTTTCCTATTTTGTTACCTTACAACCTGGAATTAAAATTGATTTTTGGGGGGTTTGTATCATATGATTTACACAACATGCCTTCCACTTTGAAGATGCAAAATATTTTTTCTTGTGAAACAAACAAGAAATAAGACTAAAATATAGAAAACTTGAGCGTCTACAACCACCTCTCTCTTTGTCCAGAAATATACACAAATCAGCTTTTTACAGCAAACTGAGTCGGTCTTGTGACATTTGTTTTCAATAGATACAAAATACTATGGAGGTGGATTGTGTCTTTTTACAAAAATGTGAGTGATGTGACATCCCCAATGAATATTGAAAGCCTGTCATGTGTACTGAGTAGCTGCCACAACATTGAATATTTCATCAGAGGTTGAGAGTGTGTTATACGTACATTAATATGAAACATGGCCTCTGCCACATTTGTACTGAAAGACTTAGAAATTCAGGACCTGATGATTGTCTCATCACACACCTTCCAGTGAAGGCTTTTAATGAAAGGTGTACATCATCACCCGGTCAGCAACAATGTGAGTGTGACAGGTCGAGGCCCTTAGTCCGCCTCAGGGGACCTCTGCTTAGCTGCCACCTAGAATTTTCAGCTCTGCCCTTTTTTAAACGAGAGTTGTTCCAGACCTTAAAAGGACAGGAGAAGGATGGACAAGGGTACAGACAGGAGAGCCACAGACAGTAGCACCAATGGGGGTTCCAGTCATTCTTCCCTTAAAAAATTGGTTGAGTGACATTTGTGTCTGGATCCTGAATAACGTTCTGCTCCGTGGTCGCGAGTCATCATGACATGTTTCCTGCCCTAAACATGAATCAGGGCAGTACTTTCACCATCACTTAGCTCCATTGCCCATCCATTGCCCATGCATAGCCTGCTCAGTTCTGTTCCTCCAGTCCTCGAAAGGCCCTCAAAGGTCAACATGGCAGAGATGACTGCCCTTTCTCTCCTCTCCTCTCCCCTCTCCCCTCTCTATGCACGCTGTGAACGAGTGCCTCCGCTCTGGACCCATTTGCCTGCCTGCATGGCTGGGCCCTGATCGCAGGCATAGGGGGATTACAGTAATGCTAGCTGACATCCTGAGAAGCCAGAGATTGCTTCAAGGACTTTGTGGGTGGGCGGGAGTGGCAGAGAGGTGGGGTTTGTTTGGGGGCATGGTGGGGGGCGGTGGGTGAGGGACCTTTAACAGCCTTTTAAAAGCTCTGAAAGGGGCCAGTCTGACGGCAACCACTCACGGGCGGAATCGCTGACAGGGCAACGAGCGATGCAGCGGGTGGGTGGACGGAGTTCTGAGTTCTGATGTCCTAGAATCCCATGGATGAAGATCATCATCATGGGGCCTTTGCTGCGATCCCCCGACATGATGCGCTAAACCGAGCCACGGCCTGTTCTCCCCACATCCATCACTCAGACGCGGGCATTACAGGAGCATCATGGCTAAAACTAACAAACTGGCTAATAGCTTCTACCCCCAGACCATCAGACTGCTGAATAGACACCACTAGTCACTAGACACCCACTCTCGGAAGTACCAATCAAAAGTGTCTGTTGTAGGCAGACAGGTGGACTGGCGAATGAGGTGAGACCCTCACTTCCATAAAAGGAGCAACTCTCCTGCCCTCTGGTTATTCTCGCTTCTCTGAGTGTCACTAATCTAGCTCTCCTCAGATCGACTGGATTTCCTGATTGCCTGCTTAATCTGCTCACAAGCAAACCGTGAAGGATATCGCTGCAAAGGGTATGTCATCAGACCCTGTCGAGAGGTTGAGTACTTACCTGAAAGTTTTGTTTTAGAGTAGAAATTCAATTTCTACTTCTCAGTCTCCGTTGGTAGCTATTGAGACTTGGTTATCCCACCATGCAAGGCTAACTTGGATAGCTTACTGGCTAGCTTGAATGCTTCGTGGAATACAACACTGAGTATTGCGTGAAAGACCCTGTTGTTCCGGATATGTGATCTCGCTCTTCGTGGCCGATGTGAGTATAACTTTTAAACAGGTTAACACTCGCAAGGATGCTGGGCCACACGGAATACCAGGGCGCGTTTTTAAAGCATGCACAGACCAGCTGGCAAGTGTCTTCACAGACATTTTCAATCTCTCCTTGTCCCAGTCTGTAATCCCAACATTAAAACTGACCACCATTGTCCCTATTCCCAAGAACTCCAAGGTAACCTGCCTAAATGACTATCGCCCTGCAGCACTCAAATCTGTAATTATTAAATGGTTTGAAAGGCTGGTCATGACAAACATCATCACCGTCATCTCAGACACCCTTGACCCACTCAAATTCGCATACCGCCCCAGATCCAAAGATGACGCAGTCTCAATTGCACTTCACACTGCCATCTCCGACCTGGACAAGAGGGGAAATGCTGTTCATAGACTACAGTTCAGCATTCAACACCATAATCCCCTCCAAGCTCATCGCCAAGCTGGAGTCCCTGGGACTGAACACCTCCCTCTGCAACTAAATCCTGGACTTCCTGACGGGCCGGCCCCAGGTGGTGAGGGTAGGCAACAACACCTCCACCACGTTGACCCTCAACATGGGGGACGCTCAGGGGTGTGTGCTTAGTCCCCTCCTGTATTCCCTGTTCACCCACGACTGCATGGCCATGCACGACTCCAACACCAACATGAAGTTTGCTGATGACACAACGGTGGTAGGCCTGATCACAGACAGCGATGAGACAGCCTACAGGGAGGAGGTCAGAGACTTAGCAGTGTGGTGCCAGGACAACAACCTCTCCCTCAACATCAGTAAGACCAAGGAGCTGATCGTGGACTACAGGAGAAAAGGGGGACAGCACACCCCCATCCACATCGACAGAGCTGTAGTGGAGTTGTCGTGAGCTTCAAGTTCCTTGGCGTCCACATCACTAAGGACTTAACATGGTCCACACACACCCGCACAGTCATAAAGAGGGTTACGACAGCACCTCTTCTCACTCAGGAGGCTGAAAATATTTGGCATGGGCCCTCATCAAAATGTTCTACAGCTGTCTCGACTGGCTGCATCAAATCAAATCAAATTGTATTTGTCACATGCGCCAAATACAACAGGTGAAATGCTTACTTACAATCCCTTAACCAACATTGCAGTTTTAAGAAAGAATACCAAAACAAAAAAAACAAAAAAAAATACAATATAAAATAATATGAAATAAAAGTAACAAGCAGCAGTAAAAATAACAATAGCGAGGCTATATACAGGGGGTACCGGTACCGAGTCAATGTGTGTGGGCACCGGTTAGTCGAGGTAATTGGGGTAATATGTACATGTAGGTAGAGTTATTAAAGTGACTATGCATAGATAATAAACAGAGAGTAGCAGCAGCGTAAAAGATGGGTGGGGGGGCAATGCAAATAGTCTGGGTAGCCATTTGATTAGATGTTCAGGAGTCTTATGGCTTGGTGGTAGAAGCTGTTTAGAAGCCTCTTGGACCTATACTTGGCGCTCCGGTACCGCTTTCCGTGTGGTATCAGAGAGAACAGTCTATGACTAGGGTGGCTGGAGTCTTTAACCATTTTTAGGGCCTTTCTCTGACACCGCCTGGTATAGAGGTCCTGGATGACAGGAAGCTTGGCCCCAGTGATGTACTGGGCCGTACGCACTACTCTCTGTAGTTGCCATACCAGGCAGTGATGCAACCAGTCAGGATGCTCTCGATGGTGCAGATGTAGAACCATTTGAGGATCTGAGGACCCACGCCAAATATCACGCTCTCTGTTTTTAGAGTTGGTGCGTTTTTGTCGTGGAGAAGTGGTGTGACTCTACAGATTATACACTCCACGGTCCCTATGTTCCTTCCAGGATCTTTTGGACAGAGAGAAGGTTCATCTTGTTAAGGTCCTTTTGTCGCTTTCTCGGCCTGCCCAGGTCCCGACACGGGTACAGTTTATCCATAACTGTGAAGTAGTCTCTAAGGGGGGTGCGTCGCTAACGTCAAGTCTCTAAGCTTTTAACTCGCCCTGGGACGTGACTATTGTACTTTTTTTTTTAAATACAGCTGAAAAGCGTGGAGACGTCATATTCCTCCTTCTTTTGCTTAACTACTGCCCTTATCAAAACTAAGCATATGGGTGGACTGTGCTCTACCAGCCACTGTTCACGCCCACAGTCTGCCGAGGGTGTTTTCAGGTTAATGTACCTACAGTAATCCCATATTTGGCCCGGGTCAACTTTTTCCCCATTGTTGCCTTCCTAGAAGGGTGACCCCATCGTTGTCCAGTACGTGTGGTTCGCACCTACTTTACTTGCAGGAGAGTTCGGGCAAGGGCAATCTTTTTGTAGGCAGTTGTGTTCTTTTGATTGAATATATTTGCAATTTTGACAGTATAATATCGTTTTGGAAAACGCATTTACTGTTTTGAAAAAGGGCACAGAGTTCTGTGTCTTGTGCTTTGAAAATCGACAACATATTTCCAAAAAATGCTTGTACGCGATAGAGAAGAAACGAATAAACACCCCAGAATCAATTTGAAACATAATGATGAAAGAGCTCCTTTCTTATTATTGTTATTTCTCCCGCCACTCTTTTCTGACTTCCAATTGTGTTCTGTTCTCTCATCTCTCCGCTAAAGATGGAGAACGGCTTTAGAGTGAGAATGAGAGAAACGCCAGACACTCCATGTGAAGGCAGTAGGGCTGTGGGGGTTTGGCGGGGTGTAGAGCCGATCGGAGGAGATCACATCAGTGGCACTGAACACATCAGAAAACACTGCTGTAGGCAAGCATAATGTGAGTCGTTGGTATGCATGATGTTAAATAGATCATGAAAATGCTATTTTTATGACTACGATTTAGCTTTTCATTAATCCTGGAGCTGAACCTGCCTCCGCAAAACAACAAGAGCATCCCTTAGGGGAAAGACAGAGAGAACACCCACGGTGGGATAGAAGGATCTGAGCTTTCAAACATGACTCTCTCTCTCTCTCTCGCAGTCCCATCCTAAGTGTGCGCGTGTGAGTGAGCGCGTGTGAGTGAGCGCGTGTGAGTGAGCGCGTGTGAGTGTGCGCGCGTGCGTGTGTGCGCGTGTGTGTGCGTGTGTATGTGTGTGAGCAAGAGAGAGAGCACGAGTGTGGGTGGCTGTGATTGAGACAGATATTCACATAACTTCAATCATGGCCTTGCTTTAATGTGCATGTTCTATAGGGGTATAGGCCTTCTCTGAAGACACACATGATCAATTTAAACGCTTTTGAATCAATTTCACCTTATGATGACACCCACGTATTAGGCTACGGCTTAAAGGATACAACACATGCTCTTCCTGAATAGTATCTCATATGAATCCTCAAATTATTATTTTTAAACCATTTCTGTGAAAATGATTTAACAGAGTAATGATTTATGAAAAGAAGAAGGTCCTGATCAATATTAACTGATGGACTTCCTCTTTCCTCTATAAAAGTAATATCTTGACGTCCAACTCAACTATATTTACATTTACATAATTTAGCAGACGCTCTTATCCAGAGCGACTTACAACCAATTTTTTTTTTTATGGGGGGGTGGGGGAGGAGGGGGTTGAAGGATTACTTTATACTATTCCAGGTATTCCTGAAAGAAGTAGGGTTTCAAGTGTCTCCGGAAGGTGGTCAGTGACTCCACTGTCCTGGCGTCGTGGGGGAGCTTGTTCCACCATTGGGGTGCCAGAGCAGCGAATAGCTTTGACTGGGCTGAGCGGGAACTATGCTTCGGTAGAGGTAGGGGAGATAGCAGGCCAGAGGTGGATGAATGTAGTGCCCTCGTTTGGGTGTAGGGTCTGATCAGAGCCTGAATGTAAGGAGGTGCCATTCCCCTCTCAGCTCCGTAGGCAAGCACCATGGTCTTGTAGTAGATGCAAGCCTCAACTGGAAGCCAGTGGAGTGTGCGGTGGAGCGGGGTGACATGAGAGAACTTGGGAAGGTTGAACACCAGACGGGCTGCAGCGTTCTGGATAAGTTGTAGGGGTTTAATGGCACAGGCAAGGAGCCCAGCCAACAGCGAGTTGCAGTAATCCAGATGGGAGATGACAAGTGCCTGGAGTAGGACCTGTGCCGCTTTCTGTGTAAGGTAGGGTCGTACTCTGCAAATGTTGTAGAGCATGAACCTGCAGGATCGGGTCACCGCTTTAACGTTAGCGGAGAACGACAGGGTGTTGTCCAGGGTCACGCCAAGGCTCTTTGCACTCTGGGAGGAGGACACAATGGAGTTGTCAACCGTGATGGCGAGATCATGGAGCGGGCAGTCCTTCCCCGGGAGGAAGAGCAGCTCCGTCTTGCCGAGGTTCAGCTTGAGGTGGTGATCCGACATCCACACTGATATGTCTGCCAGACATGCAGAGATGCGATTCGCCACCTGGTGAATTGTGTGTCGTCTGCGTAGCAATGATAGGAGAGACCATGTAAGGATATGACAGAGCCAAGTGACTTGGTGTATAGAGAGAATAGGAGAGGGCCTAGAACTGAGCCCTGGGGGACACCAGTGGTGAGAGCACGTGGTGCGGAGACAGATTCTCGCCACGCCACCTGGTAGGAGCGACCTGTGAGGTAGGACGCAATCCAAGAGTGAGCAGCGCCGGAGATGCCCAACTCTGAGAGGGTGGAGAGGAGGATCTGATGGTTCACAGTATCAAAGGCAGCGGATAGGTCTAGAAGGATAAGAGTAGAGGAGAGAGAGTTAGCTTTAGCAGTGCGGAGAGCCTCTGTGACACAGAGAAGAGCAGTCTCAGTTGAATGACCAATCTTGAAACCTGACTGATTTGGATCAAGAAGGTCATTCTGAGAGAGATAGCAAGAGAGTTGGCTAGAGATGGCACGCTCAAGAGTTTTGGAGAGAAAAGAAAGAAGGGATACTGGTCTGTAGTTGTTGACATCGGAGGGATCGAGTGTAGGTTTTTTGAGGAGGGGTGCAACTCTCACTCTCTTGAAGACGGAAGGGACATGGTCAGCGGTCAAGGATGAGTTGATGAGCGTGGTGAGGTAAGGGAGGAGGTCTCCGGAAATGGTCTGGAGAAGAGAGGAGGGGATAGGGTCAAGCGGGCAGGTTGTTGGGTGGCTGGCCGTCACAAGTCGCAAGATTTCATCTGGAGATAGAAGGGAGAAAGAAGTAAAAGCATAGGGTAGGGCAGTGTGAGCAGGACCAGCGGTGTCATTTGACTTAATAAATGATGATCGGATGTCGTCAACCTTCTTTTCAAAATGGTTGACGAAGTCATCCACAGAGTGAGAGGAGGGAGGGGGATGAGGAGGATTCAGCAGTGAGGAGAAGGTGGCAAAGAGCTTCCTAGGGTTAGAGGCAGAAGCTTGAAATTTAGAGTGGTAGAAAGTGGCTTTAGCAGCGGAAACAGAGGAAGATAATGTAGAGAGGAGGGAGTGAAAAGATGACAGGTCCGCAGGGAGTCTAGTTTTCCTCCATTTCCGCAATGAGTCGTTAAGCCACGGAGCAAGAGGTGAGGACCGAGCCGGCCGGAAGGATAGGGGACATAGAGTCAAAAGATGCAGAAAGGGAGGAGAGGAGGGTTGAGGAGGCAGAATCAGGAGATCAGAGGGAGAAGGATTTAGCAGAGGGAAGAGATGATAGGATGGAAGAGGAGAGTAGCGGGAGAGAGAGAGCGAAGGTTGCGACAGCACATTACCATCTGAGTAGGGGCAGAGTGAGTAGTGTTGGAGGAGAGCGAGAGAGAAAAGGATACAAAGTAGTGGTCGGAGACTTGGAGGGGAGTTGCAGTGAGATTAGTAGAAGAACAGCATTTAGTAAAGATGAGGTCAAGCGTATTGCCTGCCTTGTGAGTAGAGGGGGACGGTGAGAGGGTGAGGTCAAAAGAGGAAAGGAGTGGAAAGAAGGAGGCAGAGAGAAATGAGTCAAAGGCAGACGTAGGGAGGTTAAAGTCACCCAGAACTGTGAGGGGTGAGCCATCCTCAGGAAAGGAACTTATCAAGGCGTCAAGCTCATTGATGAACTCTCCAAGGGAACCTGGAGGGCGATAAATGACAAGGATGTTAAGCTTGAATGGGCTAGTGACTGTGACAGCATGGAATTCAAATGAGGAGATAGACAGATGGGTCAGGGGAAAAAGAGAGAATGTCCACTTGGGAGAGATGAGGATTCCTGTGCCACTGCTGCGCTGACCAGATGCTCTCGGGGTATGCGAGAACACATGGTCAGACGAGGAAAGAGCAGTAGGAGTAGCAGTGTTTTCTGTGGTAATCCATGTTTCCGTCAGCGCCCTGCCTGTGCCATTAAACCCCTGCAACTCATCCAGAATGCCGTAGCCCGTCTGGTGTTCAACCTTCCCAAGTTCTCTCACGTCACCCCGCTCCTCCGCACACTCCACTGGCTTCCAGTTGATGCTCGCATCTGCTACAAGACCATGGTGCTTGCCTACGGAGCTGTGAGGGGAACGGCACCTCCGTACCTTCAGGCTCTCATCAGTCCCTACACCCAAACGAGGGCATTGCGTTCATCCACCTCTGGCCTGCTGGCCCCCCTAACTCTGCGGAAGCACAGTTCCCGCTCAGCCCAGTCAAAACTGTTCGCTGCTCTGGCACCCCAATGGTGGAACAAGCTCCCTCACGACGCCAGGACAGCGGAGTCACTCACCACCTTCCGGAGACACTTGAAACCCCACCTCTTTAAGGAATACCTGGGATAGGATAAAGTAATCCTTCTACCCCCCCTTACCCCACCCCAAAGAAAGAAAAAAAAAAATTATAACATATTGTAAAGTGGTTATCCCACTGGCTATAATGTGAATGCACCAATTTGTAAGTCGCTCTGGATAAGAGCGTCTGCTAAATGACGTAAATGTAAATGTAAGAAGTCGAGGGACTGGATGGTAGCATAGGCTGAGATGAACTCTGCCTTGTTGGCCGCAGAACGGCAGTTCCAGAGGCTGCCAGAGACCTGGAACTCCACGTGGGTCGTGCACGCAGGGACCACCAGATTAGAGTGGCAGCAGCCACGTGGTGTGAAGCGTTTGTATGGCCTGTGCAGAGAGGAGGGAACAGGGATAGACAGACACATAGTTGACAGGCTACAGAAAAAGGCTACAATAATGCAAAGGAGATCGGAATGAAATGAACTAAACATCTGGAAAAGCGAGAGAGCAGGGCCTCCCTCACTTACGTTTCACTGAAACACTCAAATATAACTCTCTCAACTTCCACTTTAGAAATTAGAATTGTTGTAAACTACAGCGGTTCAATGTTTTCTAGGAATAGACTCTAACTTAGTTTATTCAGCTAGCTAACTTGGTGCAGTATTCTTCCGTGAAAACCGTCCAGGGCACCGAATCCTATGACGCCATAGCCAACTAGCATGCCATCCTCCAATAACATGGTTTAGCACCAATACTCTGTTACAAAAAACCACCAGTGTGTTAACACGCCAAGTAGATCATTTGTGTCCGTGTCTAACGTTGTGTAAAGTTTTGGGTTAGTTTTGACAGTTTGAGTGAGTACGTCGTCAACTTATTCAGCCAGTTAGTTAGCTAGAATAGTTAGCATACTAGCTAGCCATTGCTCTCTGCCAACGAACCAACCCCTCTTCCCACGGCACGAACACACAGAGAGAGCCAAGCTAACGTTAACTAGTCACCCATGTCCCGAATTCCCTTGAACGACTCTGGTTACCAGTATGTAAAAACAAAACAAAAATAAATGTACGTTATAACTTACCCTTAGTAGCTACTGTTAGCCAGTTAAGTGCAAAGCTAGCCACTGAATCGATTCAGCCAGTTCGCGTCTGTCCCAACGGAGAGAAAGCGTCTCCAAATATTACAGCTAGGTCGTTCCAGCTATTGTTTAGTTAGCTATCCAGGTAGCAACAAGCTAGCTACATTTAGAGTACAGTAGCTACTAACTACCTAACGTTAACGCTTCAGATAATGAGGTTAGAAAAACAGCTGAATTGTAGGTAGCTAGCTGGCATAATTACAGGTACTCTTAAGCGTGAAATAACATTGGAAACAACTATCCACAGTTGCTAATAGTTACCAGTAGCTACCCACTAGCTAGCTAGCTTTATTGGTCCAGGTAGTGGGTTAGCTAGCCTCGTGCTTCACCGGGCTCAGCCGAATACAATACTTACCTAAAATAATTACCTACAATAACCTACAATAACTACCTAGATAAACTACCTACAATACCTAACTACAATACCTACCTACAATCTAAATACATGGTTTAAGCTTTACTCGACACCATATAAGAAGCCAAGCTTACCTCCCGCTAGAGAGAGACACAACCTCACCGGACGCTCTCCACAGACAGATGGCAAAGGCTGTGTTGTTAGTTCAGTCATGCAGTCCTACTACAGTATAAACAACATATGTGCCTGTATAGCACTGTAGATCACTGTAAAGTAGACCACTGGTTGTGGAGTGTTGTGCAACACTGTGACTGAATGAATCACAGCCCCACCATGAGCACGACTGTGTATTTGCGGCAGTGTGTGTGTTTATGTCTGTCTACATTTGGTGGAATGGATAGGCCAGTGTAGCTGGGGGACATGTGTGTGTGTACTGTGTGCATGATGTAGGATCTTAATTCGAGCCAGTTTGCTACAGCAGGGAAATAATCCTGCAGCAACAGGAAATGTGAATTATTATGTGGATTATAATTAATGGACATTTTTGTAGGGGTTGATTCATTTTTCGTAAAATCAGGTCTGAAATGTCAAAGTGGAAATTACAAACTTCAGAATCCTTTTCAAACCTCAAATACACTACGTTTTCCTGCAACAGGGTAATCAAATTAAGATCCTACATGTGTGTGCTGTGAAGCCCAGATCCAATCTGAATACGGCCTCATTCCGAAGCTGTCATCCTGTCATCCACGGTAAGGAGCAATACAATCTAATCAGTTGCTGCTCACATAATTCAATGAATCATCAGAGGGCATCAGACAAATCTAAACCTCACCCTGGCCTCAATTATGCTGTGTGACTCCTCTCAGACATGGCGGTTATAAGGCTTCTCCTCTTAAATCTCCAACCCCAACACCACCACCATCATATAACCCGCCCATGCGTGAGCTTCCTTCCCCTCCCCAGGTAATGTAATCCTGACATCTGAGATAATAATTATAGTTAGAGCGAGAGCGAGAGTGTCAGAATGTCAAGTTATTCTGGGTGACAGACACTGTTGCTAAAATAGAACCTAAACTAACTTTACTCTTAACCTGCAATTGCTACATACATTTTTTGACTTTTAAATTAAATATACCCATTCATTCTTGAAGAAAATAACTTATACAGTGCCTTCAGAAAGTATTCACACCCCTTGACTTATTTCACATACTGAATTTTAAATGGGTTCAATTGAGATTTTGTGTCACTGACCTACACACAATAGCCCATAATGTCAAAGTGGAATTATGTTTTTAGAAATGTGTACAAACTAGTTAAAAATGAAAAGCTGAAATGTCTTGAGTCAATAAGTACTCAAACCCTTTGTTATGGCAAGCCTGAATAAGTTCAGGAGTAAAGAGTTGCATAAAAAGTCACATAATAAGTTGCATGGACTCACTTTGTGTGCAATAATAGTGTTTAACCTTTTACTGCAGTGGGCTAAATCAGGGTCACACAGAGTGTTTCTTGGTAGTCTTAAACAAATCTACAGTACTTTGAATCCAAAGTATACACCTCACACACATGGTTATGGGCTTAAAAAAAAGAAGCCACCTGTACCAAGTCAGATATAAAGTTGAAATGTATTCAATTTTGAGTTTGCATCCCAATATTACACTTTATAAACATCACAGACTGAAAGACTGAAATATAACATAACCGTTTGACATAGGAACACCAGATTTTCGGCTGTAAAAAAATAAATAAAAGTGTATTAATTATTAAATTAATAACATTTCACCATTGAGGCAACTAGTCATTTGTCTGCAGGAAAGGGCTACCATGATTTTCTAATGATTACCTAATCTCTGTGCCCCACACATACAATTATCTGTAAGGTACCTCAGTCAAGCAATGAATTTCAAACACAGATTCAACCACAAAGACCAGGGAGGTTTTCCAATGCCTTGCAAAGAAGGGCACATATTGGTAGATGGGTAAAAATAAAAGTAGTCTATAAAAGAGGGAAACCTGGTTCAGTCTGCTTTCCAACAGACACTGGGCGACAAATTAATCTTTCAGCAGGACAATAACCTAAAACACAAGGCCAGTTGCTTACCAAGATGACATTGAATCTTCCTGAGTGGCCTAATTACAGTTTTTACTTAAATCTGTTGAAAATCTATGGCAAGACTTGAAAATGGCTGTCTATCAAGGATCAACAACCAACCAACTTCAATAATTTAAAAAAAATATTGTACAATCCAGGTGTGCAAAGCTCTTAGAGTCTTACCAAGAAAGACAGCTGTAATTGCTGTCAAAGGTGATTCTAACATGTATTGACTCAGGGGTGTGAATAGTTACGTAAATTAGATATTTCATTTGTAATACATTTGCAAAAACGTGTGTCTGTCTCTGTGTGTGTGTGTGTGTGTGTGTGTGTGTGTGTGTGTGTGTGTGTGTGTGTGTGCATAGAGTCAGTGCAAGATGGGATCAATGCAGATCTGGTAACCATAAAGCCAGTCAAGACGGTCTCGATAGTACAGCTGTATAACTTTTTGAGGATCCGAGGGCACATGCCAAATCTTTTCAGCCTCCTGAGGGAGAAGAGGTGCTGTCACGCCTTCTTCACGACTGTGAGGGTGTGTGTGGACCATGTTAAGTCCCTGGTAATGTGAACACCAAGGAACTTGCCGCTCTCGGCCCACTCCACTACAGCCCTGTGGATGGGGGCATAATCTCCCCTCTTTCTCCTGTAGTCCACAATCAGTTCCTTGGTCTTACTAATGTTGAGGGAGAGGCTGTTGTCCTGGCACCACACTGCCAAGTCTCTGACCTCCTCCCTGTAGGCTGTCTCATCGCCGTTAGTGATCAGGCCTACAACACCAACTTGATGATGGCGTTGGAGTCGTGCGTGGCCACGCAGTTGAGGGTGAGCAGGAAGTACAGGAGGGGACTAACCACACAGCCCTGAGGGGCCTCCGTGTTGAGGGTCAGCATGGCAGAGGTGTTGTTGCCTACCCTCACCACCTGGGACCGGCCCGTCAGAAAGTCCAGGATCCAGTTGCAGATGGAGGTGTTCAATCCCAGGGTCCCGAGCTTCGTGATGCGCTTGGATGGGACTATGGTATTGAATGCTGAGCTGTAGTCTATGAACAGCATTCTCACAGTTATTTCCTCTCTTGTCCAGGTGGGAGAGAGCAGTGTGTAGTGCAATTGAGATTGCATCATCTGTGGATCTGTTGAGGTGGTATGCGAATTGGAGTGGGTCTAGGGTGTCTGGGATGATGGTGTTGATGTGTGTCATGACCAGCATTTCAAAGCACATCATAATTACCGATGTGAGTACTACAGGGCGATAGTCATTTAGGCAGGATACCTTGGGGCTCTTGGGAACAGGGACAATAGTGGTCACCTTGAAACATGTTGGGATTACAGACTGAGACAAGGAGAGATTGAAAATGTCTGTGAACAGCGAGATCACACAGTCTTCCGGAACAACAGGGGCTTGTTTTCCTCGAAGCGAGCATAAAAGACATTTAGCTCGTTTTGGAGTTCTGCATCCCTGGGCATCTCACGGCATCTCTTTTTCATGTTTGATTTCTTGTCGGAGGTCGTAGCAGGCCTTCTTGTATGCATCCATGTCCGTATCCTGTTCCTTGTAAGCGGTAGCTCTAGCCATTAGCCCAGCGTGGATACTGCCTGTAATCCATGGTTTTTGGTTTGGATACGTTCGTATAGTCACTAGTGGGACGACGTCGTCTATGCACTTATTGATGAAGCCTGTGACTGATGTGGTAAAGTCCTCAATGCCATTGGATGAATCCCGGAACATATCCCTGTCTGTGCTAGCAAAACAGTCTTGTAGACTCCCGTCTGCTTCATCTGACCACTTCTACATTAAGCGCATCACTGGTACTATATGTTTGAGTTTTTGTTTGTAAACAGGAAGCAGGAAGATTTGTGTTCTGATTTGTCAAAGGAAAGGGAGGGCCTTGTATGCGTTTCTGTGGGTAGAATAAATGTGGTCTAGAGGTTTAGTGCCCCTAGTGGCGCAGGAGACGTGTTGGTGGAAGTGAGATAGAACGTGTTTAAGTCTCCCCTCATTAAAGTCTTCCCACCAAAAAAGTATCCCCACCAGAAATGCTGCGTCAGGGTTTCTTGTTTGTTTATGGCCCAATACATTTTGTTGAGCGCCAAAGTGGTGTTGGCTTGTGGATGGATGTAGACAGCCGTGATAATTACTGATGAGAACTCCCTTGGTAGACAAAAAGGTTTGCAGCTTATCATGAGGTATTCTATCTATGAGTCATTCTAATTAGCTTCAAAACATGGTTAAAACTATCATTTTGATATCATGGATGGTCAGTCCTGTCATTCATAGCTCTGTCTATTAATTTGAGATGGTTACATTTCTCCAGCCTCATCCCTCAGTTGTTTACTGAAACAGTGGCAGGGTGACTTTGTTATTGTTTTAACTGCAGATTGCCCCTTTAACTCTCTGGTTGGAATTTAATTAATTACTCTTTAGACAGCAGAAATAAAAAACTAATCAGAACATATTAGGTTGAGTTATTATCCTTAGTGCCCATGAATAAGACTCCTCTGTGGGTTATCTATTGCGTTATTGCATGCAATTCCAGTCCTGCAAGGACAGAATAATAACAAGGTTTCTGATGGCTAACAAGCATTTTCAATAGTATGAACTTTATGCATTGCAGAAGAAACAATCCAATCTGAATCCATGTCACAGACAGTGTTACAATGAATAGATAGAGAATTCATAGAGGATAGTGTGACACGCAGGGAATATCCAGAACTGGTCTGATACGATCAGTGCCTTAGCCACGGCTCTCATTTTAGCTCCTATTCTTTGGCATAATTATTTTTCCTGTGATAGAGTGGTGAAATTTCAACGACTCCATTTCAGGACGTCTGTTCCTTTGAGATTGAGAAGACACCCTTTGTTGTTATTGGGAAAGTCTTATTTTTTCAATTGCCAGAGCAACTTATGAATACATATTATCTTGCTGCTACTTTTTACATTCAACCATTGTCAGTGTGAGTGTTAATGTGTTGTGACCTGATGTTATGGTTGTAGTTAATTCAACAACAATAAACAAATCTCCATTAATCATTTAGACGTTTGAGCTGGGTTATCAGTGGAAGTGAAGTGTCTTTTGCTTGACGCCGATGTGCTCTAAATGTTTATTTGACGGTATTAAAGGTGAATGGGACTTGGGGAAGTGTTGAGAGTCAGATGCAAGGTGATGGCTTACTCTTGTGCGATGTGTATAATCCAGCGAGCTAGTGCACTCATTTCACAGTCCATTTCACACCTGTCAGCCCTAGGAGAATGCTTCATGTACAATGACTCAGGAAATACTCTTAATATTCTTGAGGGCCTTTCTGCATATATTTTAGGTTCTGTTTCTTTATCCACTGTTTGTATGAATGAATCCTCTCAGGAGTCAGGACATTCTGCCTAGTTTATAGTGAAGGGGCAAGTCACTCTACATCACAGACGGTGTAGACAGAGAGCAAGACTGCACTTAGGCGTGTTGCATTCTACAAACCTCACTAGGCTGGCAATATGGAATGGTCAAAGTGTTTTTAGTAGTAGATGCCCACAGAAAACTCAACTCCTGATCCAGAACACCTTGAAATTAATGGCATGGTCACGGAACTTACAAAGGACACATACAGACTAGTGGTGCGCGGGTCAACTGTTTGTTCACCCGCACCCGCCTGCAATAACCCATCCGCAACCACCCGACTATATGTGAAAATCTGAGGCCCGCGCGCATCCCTAACCTGTAAATATAGAAAATGCGCTAAAGGCTACAGTCAAAGATGGCAGAACAATTTTTTTGACAGGGGGTGCAGGATTTTATTTTGCCTGGATACAGTATGTTTCTGCTTATAATTTCCAACATTTTGATAGGCTATTTGTTAGTCAACTTGTCTATAATTAGATACATGTAGGTTCTCTTTTGTCATTATATGTTGCCCTTGAAGACTAAATAAACCCTTGTTTAACAAAATAATGTAATAGATTGATAGAATAAATGCTTTAATCTAGTTGACATCGGTAAAGTTCTCTGTCATCTTTCGCGGCACAAAGACATTTAGGGACTGGGGAGAAAATACAATGCAAAAAATTTGCTAAATGTCCAAATGAGGTCAGTTGTAAGGAAAATGTGAAACATCCCAACATGTTTCTGATTCAGTTATGCTTATTTTATGTGGTTGAACTCCTATCAGCTTTCATGATGCTTTTATGATGAAGACATCACCTCTACAGATGGTATCTAACTGAGCATTGCATCTCTCAAGATGCAGAAAGAAAGAAATCATATTTCTCCACTTCTGTTCCCGAGTAAAAATTTTGCCTACTTTTACTGCAACAAATGCTTGTGATAGGCAATGGAAATCCCCTTCCTTAAAGACGGAACAACATCGCTCCAGGGGAAGTCCTGGGCCTGTTTTTTGGAAATCCACAGATTTGTTTATAGTATTTCTTTCTTCTTTAAGAAACTCACAAACTAGCTTAGGCAGGCTCTGTGAGCCGAAGGAAAACACAAGGACCATATTTCTTATATTTTATATAAAATCCCAAGCATACGCAACAAGAAAGTATCTGTTGAAAATGTGCAAGCGTTGATTCTACTTGGAATTGTAATAATACAATAAATGTTAATTAATGCGATTTATTCACTTCAAATAAATGGATGTCCTCGACACATGACCACTCCGAACCAGATAGAAATGTCAAACAGAAATAACACCCTCTATTAAGAGGGCATTCGGAAAGTATTCAGACCACTTGACTTTTTCCACATTTTGTTACGTTACAGCCTTATTCTAAAATTAATAAAATAGTTTTTTCCCCTCATCAATCTACACACAATACCCCATAATGACAAACAGGTTTTTAGAAATGTTTGGAAATGTATAAAAAATTAAAAACTGAAATATGAATATACATAGGTATTCAGCCCCTTTACTCAGTACTTTGTTGAAGCACCTTTGGCAGCGATTACAGCCTCGAGTCTACTTGGGTATGATGTGTCGTGGAAAAGTATCACTAAATCAAAGTTTTTCCAGAGTTTTTGTAGAATCAAGATAGACTTTATTACATAGAGCAACAAAAGCCGAGCTGGTCTGCAGAGCAACTAACTCACAACACTCGGCCCTCAGTTTATATACAACATCTATTCCTGCTCATTCTACATACTTTTTAGCTTAAACCCTCCCAGTTCAGTTCTCCACCATTGTCTCCAAACTTTCATATTTTGACCGCTCCGCCCACTCTCTTACTTGATGATAGTGGCGAAATCTGACTTCTCCTCCTATATTTAATTAGTTTATTTTTATTTATTTTTATTTAACCAGATAAGCCAGTTGAGAACAAGTTCTAATTTACAACTGCGACCTGGCCAAGATAAAGCAAAGCAGTGCAATAAAAACAAGAACAACACAGAGTTACATATGGAATAAACGAAACATACAGTCAATAACACAATAGAAAATATATATACAGTGTGTGCAAATGTAGTAAGTTATGGAGGTAAGACAATAAATAGGCCATAGTGCAAAATAATTACAATTTAGTATTAACACTGGAGTGATAGATGTGCAGAGGATGATGTACAAATAGAGATACTGGGGTGCAAATAGCAAAAACAAATAACAATGTAAATAACAATATGGGGATGAGGTAGTTGGGTGGGCTAATTACAGATGGGCTGTGTACAGGTGCAGTGATCGGTAAGCTGCTCTGACAACTGATGCTTAAAGTTAGTGAGGGAGATAAGTGTCTCCAGCTTCAGAGATATTTGCAGTTCGTTCCAGTCATTTGCAGCAGAGAACTGGAACGAATGGCGGCCAAATGAGCTGTTGGCTTTGGGGATGACCAGTGAGATATACCTGCTGGAACGCATACTACGGGTGGGTGTTGCTATGATGACCAATGAGCTAAGATAAGGCAGGGATTTGCCTAGAAGAGATTTATAGATGACCTGGAGCCAGTGGGTTTGGCGACGAATATGTAGTGAGGGCCAGCCAACGAGAGCGTACAGGTCACAATGGTGGGTAGTATATGGGGCTTTGGTGACAAAATGGATGGCACTGTGATAGACTACATCCAATTTGCTGAGTAGAGTGTTGGAAGCTATTTTGTAAATGACATCGCCGAAGTCAAGGATCGGTAGGATAGTCAGTTTTACGAGGGCATGTTTAGCAGCATGAGTGAAGGAGGCTTTGTTGCGAAATAGGAAGCCGATTCTAGATTTAACTTTGGATTGGAGATGCTTAATGTGAGTCTGGAAGGAGAGTTTATGGTCTAACCAGACACCTAGGTATTTGTAGTTGTCCACATATTCTAAGTCAGACCCACCGAGAGTAGTGATTCTAGTCGGGCGGGCGGGTGCAAGCAGCGTTTGATTGAAGAGCATGCATTTCGTTTTACTAGCGTTTAAGAGCAGTTGGAGGCCACGGAAGGAGTGTTGTATGGCATTGAAGCTCATTTGGAGGTTTGTTAACACAGTGTCCAATGAAGGGCCAGATGTATACAAAATGGTGTTGTCTGCGTAGAGGTGGATCTGAGAGTCACCAGCAGCAAGAGCGACATCATTGATATACACAGAGAATAGAGTCGGCCCGAGAATTGAACCCTGTGGCACCCCCATAGAGACTGCCAGAGATCCAGACAACAGGCCCTCCGATTTGACACATTGAACTCTATCTGAGAAGTAGTTGGTGAACCAGGCGAGGCAGTAATTTGAGAAACCGAGGCTATTTTGTCAATCACCGCATTCTTATTGACAGACTGAGTCAAAAGCCTTGGCCAGGTCGATAAAGACGGCTACACAGTACTGCAGTACTGTCTGTTATCGATCACGGTTATTATATCGTTTAGGACCTTGAGCGTGGCTGAGGTGCACCCATGACCAGCTCGGAAACCAGATTGCATAGCGGAGAAGGTACGGTGGGATTCGAAATGGTCGGTGATCTGTTTGTTAACTTGGCTTTCAAATACTTTCGAAAGGCAGGGCAGGATGGATATAGGTTTGTAACAGTTTGGATCTAGAGTGTCACCCCCTTTGAAGAGGGGGATGACCGCGGCAGCTTTCCAATCTCTGGGGATCTCAGACGATACGAAAGAGAGGTTGAATAGGCTAGTAATAGGGGTTGCGACAATTTCAGCTGCTAATTTTAGAAAGAAAGGGTCCAGATTGTCTAGCCCAGCTGATTTGTAGGGGTCCATATTTTGCAGCTCTTTCAGGACATCAGCTATCTGAATTTGGGTGAAGGAGAAGCAGGGGGGGCATGGGCAAGTTGCAGCGGAGGGTGCAGAGCTGGTGGCCGGGGTAGGGGTAGCCAAGTGGAAAGCATGGCCAGCCGTAGCAAAATGCTTATTGAAATTCTCGATTATCGTAGATTTATCGGTGGTGACAGTGTTTCCTAGCCTCAGTGCAGTGGGTAGTTGGGAGGAGGTGCTCTTAAAAAAAAAACAAAAAAAACAGGCTATTTATACGAGGACACAACAGAATACACGACCACACTGCTATGCCATCTTGGATTCAGTTTGGATACAATGGTGGCCAAACCAAGCTTTCTCATGTAAAAAATAACAGAGTCATCTCCCGGCTCTGCTCTGTTTAAAAAGTTGTGAGTTCCGAGATGCTGTTCTGCACACCACTGCTGTACTGCGCCGTTATGTGGCTTTTTGTGGCCGCCTGTTAGCTTGCACGATTCTTGCCTTTCTCCTTCGACCTCTCATCAACCATGAGCTGTTTTCGCCCACAGGACGGACGCTGACTGGATGTTTTTTGCACCATTAGCAACATTTTGGGTTAACCCTAGACACTGTCGTGCGTGAAAAGCCCAGGAGGCCGGCCGTTTCTGAGATACTGGAACCGGCGTACCTGGCACAGACCGTTTTGCCCATTTAAAAGTTCAATCAAACAGTAACTGAATGCCTAGATGCCTGTCTGCCTGCTTTAAATAGCAAGCCACGGCCACTGGACTCACTGTCCGTAGGAGCAAACCATTTTCGTGAATGGGGTGGTGTATCTAATTAACTGGTTACAATAACACTGTGAAATTGTGAACATTATGATAATGTACTTTTAGTGAAAGAGCTGTTTGAAAAGACCACCTGAAATTTCAGCTAATTTAGCGTGGGTGGGGTTTTGGACCGCCTGGCGACATCACTGGGATAAGTGAATCTCTCTGCCAATAACAGCTCGTTTTCAGGTTACATATCCCTCCCATTAGGTCCCTCACTCAGACCACTCCCATACAGTCCTAGCTAAATTCTTGCTTGAGAAATTAAAAAGCTATTTTTGTTCCTTTTTGACTATTTGAATAGAAAACAATCACAGCAAGGTACTTAATTGTTACCGAGAAAATATTTGATATTGACATAAAAACAGCTGCAGTGGACCTTTAAGAATTCTTGGTCGTAAAAAGGCTTATTTCCACTGAAAGTTGGCATTATCATAGGATGATGTTGGTAAGCAAATTAATGTGCAAACCCAATGTGCAAACATTTTCAAGAGACTGTTTTCAAGAGACTGTTTTTTTATGACTACACAGTAAATCAACGGTAGTTGAAATCACAGTGTTAAGAAAATGTGGTTTAAATTGACTCTACTGGGAGTTATCTTAACCCTCAAGAGAGTGATACTCTTCCTGGAGTTAGTGTTGATAACTGGCATGGCCGGCTCTAGCCTTTTGTGGGTTCTAGGCAAGATTTGGTTGTGGGGGGGGGTTAAATAACTGGCTAGACTAACTTACCAATCTAAAAATTGTTAACTAATTGAGTGACCGTCAGTGACTGACAAAACAAGAGGAAAACTGCTGATGCACAAGCAACTTGCACCTTGTGTATTCTACTATTCTAACTCTCAACAGTAACCTGAGACCCCGACTGAGTTCCTAAAATAAAAATAGAAAGGGGGGCAATAAGTGACCGCTTATGTCGCTTATGCCTGGAGCCGGCCCTGATAACTGGAGTTCATTGGGAGGGAGTACTTTTAACTTCATTAAGAGTAATCAGAGACAGGGGGTGTTTCTCAATATGCATACTACTGTGCTCCACACTCTCATGCTCCAAGTGCATTCTCCGAGGACGTTCTCTTGAGTATGTTCTTGTGAGGGCGAGTGTGGAGAATGCATAAAACATTACATTTGAGAAGCACTCACACTCCCCCTACTGTATTACCTCACACTGCACCTCCCCATTCACTGAACCTTCTTCCAGCCAGGATAACGGCAACAATGGAGACAAAACAAGATATACACAAATAGGGGCCTCATTGTCATATTTCCCAGAATACTCTGTTGATTGTTTCAATACACAAAGATAAGAAACATACATTTTATAAACTATTACAATCTGTAAGTGGTTTAATTTATATCAACCAGTTAGTGAGATAGTTGATACAGTTTGCAGTGCATTTGGAAAGTATTCAGACCCCTTCACTTTTTCCACATTTTGTTACATTACAGCCTTATTCTAAAAATTATTAAATGGATTTTTTTTCCTCATCAATCTACACACAATACCCCATAATGACAAAGCAAAAACAGGTTTAGACATTTTTACACAAGAAAATAATTATAATACTGAAAAATCACATTTCCATAAGTATTCAGACCCTTTACTCAGTACTTTGTTGAAGCACCTTTGGCAGCGATTACAGCCTTCAGTCTTCTTGGGTATGACGCTACAAGCTTGGCACACCTGTATTTGGGGAGTTTCTCCCATTCTCCTCTGCTGATCCTTTCAAGCTCTGTGAGGTTGGATGGGGAGCGTCGCTGCACAGCTATTTTCAGGTCTCTACAGAGATGTTCGATTGGGTTGAAGTCCGGGCTCTGGCTGAGCCACTCAATGACATTCAGAGACTTGTCCCGAAGCCACTCCTACGTTGTCTTGGCTGTGTGCTTAGGGTCGTTGTCCTGTTGGAAGGTGAACCGTCGCCCCAGTCTGATGTCATGTGCGCTCTGGAGCAGGTTTTCATAAAGGATCTCGCTGTACTTTACTCTGTTCATCTTTCTCTCGATCCTGACTAGTCTCCCAGTCCCTGCCACTGAAAAACATCCCCATAGCATGACGCTGCCACCACCATGCTTCAACGTAGGGATGGTATTGGCCAGGTGATGAGCGGTGCCAGGTTTCTTCCAGACGTGATGCTTGGCATTCAGGCCAAAGAGTTCAATCTTGGTTTCATCAGAACAGAGAATCTTGTTTCTCATGGTATGAGAGTACTTTAGGTGCCTTTTGGCGAACTCCAAGCGGGCTGTCATGTGCCTTTTACTGAGGAGTGGCTTTCGTCTAACAACTCTACCATAAAGGCCTGGTGGAGTGCTGCAGAGATGGTTGTCCTTCTGAAAGGTTCTCCCATCTCCTCAGGGGAACTCTGGAGCTCGGTCAAAGTGACCATCGGGATCTTGGTCACCTCCCTTGCTCAGTTTGGCCGGGCGGCCAACTCTAGGAAGAGTCTTGGTGGTTCCAAACCTCTTCCATTTAAGAATGATGGACGCCACTGTGTTCTTTGGGATCTTCAATGCTGCACACATGTTTTGGTACACTTCCTCAGATCTGTGCATCAACACAATTCTGTCTCGGAGCTCTACGGACAATTCCTTCGACCTCATCGCTTGGTTTTTGCTCTGACGTGCACTGTCACCTGTGGGACCTTATATAGACAGGTGTGTACCTTTCCAAATCATGTCCAATCAATTGAATTTACCACAGGTGGACTCCAATCAAGTTGTAGAAACATCTCAAGGATGATCAATGGAAACAGGATGCACCTGAGCTCAATTTCGAGTCTCATAGCAAAGGGTCTGAATACTTATGTAAATAAGGTATTTCTGTTTTTTATTTTTAATACATTTACAAACATTTCTAAAAACCTGTTTTCACTTTGTCATCATGGGGTATTGTGTGTAGGTTGAATAGAAAACAATCACAGCAAGGTACTTAATTGTTTTAGAATAAGGCTGTAACGTAACAAAATGTGGAAAAGGTTAAGGGGTCTGAATACTTTCCGAATGCACTGTATATAGTGTAGGTAGTCTTCATCTACTGTATTTCTTCCCTACTCTGACAGGCATTGTAAGTGTAAATTATGAGTGATGTAAAAGTGCTGGATATCTTCCTGTAAATTGGCTTCCAACAGAAGTTGGATATCACAATGCAAATAACCATAATGTGACACATTAAGTCTTTGCATCCTTATAACTCAAAGGAAGTACACTGATAGAGAAATGTCATTGATTGTTAATTCAAAACAACACAGAAATGTATAAAATGACAAGGGAGTTTATTAAAAAACGACACTGAAAAGATTAAAATGTCAATTGGAGTTACATTTAAGCAACTATATGAGAGTTAAAAATTTACTCAATGTCATTTTAACTCCCAAAATATTATCAACATATTGACCAGAGTATTTCTAACACCAAATGGGTGGGGGTGACCATATAAACCCCAACATAGTGTTACATTTGACTCCATAGGAGTTGACCAAAAATATATGGACACCTGCTCATCGAACATCTCATTCCAAACTGATGGGCATTAATATGGAGTTGGTCCCCCCTTTGCTGCTATAACAGCCTCCACTCTTCTGGGAAGGCTTTCCACTAGATGTTGGAACATTGCTGCGGGGACTTGCTTCCATTCAGCCACAAGGTCGGGCACTGATGTTGTTCCAATTCATCACAAAGGTGTTCGATGGGGTTGAGGTCAGTGCTCTTTTGCAGGACAGTCAAGTTCATCCACATCGATCTCGACAAACCATTTCTGTATGGACCTCGCTTTGTGCACGGGGGCATTGTCATGCTGAAACAGGAAAGGGCCTTCCCCAAACTGTTGCCACAAAGTTGGAAGCACAGAATGGTCTAGAATGTAATTGTATGTTGTAGCATTAAGATTTCCCTTCACTGGAACTAAGGGGCCTAGCCCGAACCATAAAAAACTTGCCAAGACCATTATTCCTCCTCCACCAAACTTTACAGTTGGCACTATGCATTGGGACAGGTAGCGTTCTCCTGGCATCCGCCAAATCCAGATTCGTCCGTCGGACTGCCAGCTGGTGAAGCATGAATCATCACTCCAGAGAACGCGTTTCCTCTGCTCCAGAGTCCAATGGCGGCGAGTGTTACACCACTCCAGCCGACGCTTGGCATTGCGTATGGTGATCTTAGGCTCGGCCATGGAAACCCATTTCATGAAGCTCCCAACGAACAGTGGCAGTTTGGAACTCGTAGTGAATGTTGCAACCGAGAACAGATCATTTGGCGGTCCCGTTCTGTGAGCTTGTGTGGCCTACCACTTCGCGGCTGAGCCGTTGTTGCTCTTAGACGTTTCCACTTCACAATAACAGCACTTACAGTTGACCGGGGCAGCTCTAGCAGGGCAGAAATTTGACGAACTGACTTGTTGGAAAGGTGGCATCCTATGATGGTGCCACGTTGAAAGTCACTGAGCTCTTCAGTAAGGCCATTCTACTGCCAATGTTTCTCTATGGAGATTGCATGGCTGTGTGCTCGATTTTGTACACCTGTCAGCTGTTGAACATCTACACTGGAAAATAATTCTAACACTATTTGCGTCCCCGCGGGATCTTTCTCCTGCATGATCCAAGTTATAGCAAGATCTTTCTCCTGCATGATCCAAGTTATTGCAAGGATGCATATGATGGGGTATAGTGCTCTTTAGAAGGCACCTCACATAGCCTACTGAATAGAAGAGTCAGTTGCTCATACAATTTCATAGTGGGTCAAAAGTATACACTGATTTGTTGTTCTTTATCCCACAAAGGCATGCATAAAGCAATGTAATTTCTCTTTTTCACATGGTGAAAAAGATTTATCATTGTCTCTGCAGTCTGGATCATTTCCATGTGGTAGGCTACGGGTGAGGACACAGACCTGCACACACGCATTAAACAATCAATGTTTGCCTACAATGTTCGGGGCGTTGCACTTCTAGGGATACATATACACCACATCATAATATTTCGACGTTAATGTGCATTTATGTGCCTATATTTTTGCAATTTTGTCATTATAGTAAAAATCATTACACAAACTCTTAGGCGACAACACTTCTGTTTGTCTAAAGAATTGTGTTCAGTTAATTTGAGCATATAGAGCGTGGGCGTACATCAAATAAGTACATTTAAATAAATAAAATGTGAATAATTCGTATGAATTCCTTTGTCTATCATCTACGTTATCTTTGCATTTCAAAGTTGACCCATTTTATGGCTACTCACCCCTTTATCCTTCTCTGGCAGAATCTTCTCGGTGTGAACTGACCCATATCCAATGCACAAACATGTTGATGTGAGAATAAAGGAAAATGTTGTTCCTGTTGGTAATATGGTGTAGATTAGGCCACTTGAAGAATGTCCTCCACCTCACTTCCAAAAAACTCCTTCCTCCATCGTTTGAAATATCCCAAAGAAATCCATGCGTTTGCTGTCTCGATTCCAAAGCCGCTCGAGCGCTGTCCAGTGGAAAGTGGTGCTAAAAGACTTGACTCGCCTAACTTTCGTTGCCTGCTGCTAATTGCCGATAAATCGAATTGACCAATGGACTTTGTAGCCGTTATGCTACAGTCAATTATTAGCTTTAAAGAACAAATATGGACATTTCCTAATAATAAAGATGACTGAGAAGCAAACATTGCACGCCCGCGGAATGGAGACAGCACCCTCGAATCGATGGAGTGCACTCAGCACCCACTGAATTCATTTGATCATAATGCAAAGCAGCAAAATGCACATTTCATTGTGGTAAAATCATTGTTATCAATGCCGGTTCAATACCGCTGCTGAGAACCGGATAAAAAGCACAAATATTTAGCAATTACACACCAGTTACACCACATGCAGAGAAAGAGTGCGCCATGCACTTAATGGTGCTGATATTCTTTCTGATTTAGGCAACGTCGATTTGACCACCTGCTACATTAGGGCTTCACTTCATTTCAGACTTGACGTTCACTGAGTTTACTTGTTTTGGAGTTATGCCCAAATGCTGCAAACGTTGAAAATGTATAAGGATATTACTCAAAAGCTGTGTAGCTGACACAGCGCATCGTCACGCGCAGGAAGCTTTACAATAAACACGTGAGAGACAATTGCTTCCCCTGCCTCAATACATATGCTAGATTATCATTTTTGAAAACCTAAATAGACAATTAATCGCTATGTTTTTGACATGCACATTATATTTAGGCCTACATCCTCATTTATCCACCGTGCATAAATGTCTTACTAAATTCTGGGGCAAGTGAGATTCTATGATTTGCTTGCGACACAAATTATTGGAATTTATCAAACTGTCGCATGCAACATATACACATGTTTTCAATGATTAATCAGAGCCATAATACATTTTTGTCATTTAGCAGACGCTCTTATCCAGCGCGACTTACAGTTAGTGAGTGCATAGATTTTTTTTTTATACTGGCCCCCCTGGGAATCAAACCCACAACCCTGGCGTTACAAACGCCATGCTCTACCAACTGAGCTACACGGGACTATGACAACAATTTAGCTTTCCTCTCAAATACAGTACAGTAGCCTATAAACATCCTGATTCCGTGGGTGAGATCCTTAAATCGTACATATCTGTTGCTTCACAGTGTACAGAAAATTATCAACACCTGCTCTTTCCATGACATAGACTGACCAGGTGAATCCAGATGAAAGCTATGATCCCTTGTTGATGTCACTTGTTAAATCCACTTCAATCAGTGTAGATGAAGGGTTAAAGAAGGATTTTTAAGCCTTGAGACATTTGAGACATGGATTGCGAATGTGTGCCATTCAGAGGGTGAAGACAAAACATTTAAGTGCCTTTAAACGGGGTATGGTAGCAGGTGCCAGGCACACTGGTTTGAGTGTGTCAGGAACTGCAATGCTGCAGGGTTTTTCATGCTCAACAGTTTCAACAGTGTGTATCAAGAATGGTCCACCACCCAACCAACTTGAAACAACTGTGGGAAGCATTGAAGTCAACATGGGCCAGCATCCCTGTGGAACGCTTTTGCCACCTTGTAGAGTCCATGCCCTGACGAATTGAGGCTGTTCTGACGGAAAAGGGGGGGGGTGCAACTCAGTATTAGGAAGGTGTTCTTAATGTTTTGTACACTCAGTGTATATTTGTGCTTCGTGAACGAGCGCTACGCCTGAGCAGACCTCTTCATACTTGTGTGACACCTTTGAATGTGGGTTAAAAGGGAAATAAAAGTATTATCTGAGTTTTCCCCTGCCTACCGGAGTAATCCTTGCTAGCTAGAGGGAGCGACACAGGTAGACGGTGTCCCTCGCTCCCGCCTGTCCTCACCGTTTTTAACAAAACTACGGGAAAACAGTGCCCGACAGGCGGGGGCAAAGGACAATGTCTAGTACCGGTAGCACAGAAGCCAGAAGGCTGGGGCGACACCATGAACTAGCTAGCCTGATAGTTAGCGACACCGTGTGCTTGCTAGTTATCTAGCTAGCACACAGTGTCACTCCCGCCTGCTGAGTACCGGTCCTCCTCAGGACTAGCTGGCTAAGCTAGCACACTACGCTCCCGCCTGCCGAACACCTGCCCTCGCCGTCTTTAACATAACTGGGGGAAAACAGTGCCCGACAGGTGCTAACCTTATGCCTAACCCTAACCTTAAAATAAGACCAAAAAGCAAATATCCAATGGAAACCGTTGTGCCTGTTGTTCATACGCGTATCTGGCCTCTCATTAGCTAGAATGGTCCCAACTGAGCTGACATTTATTTTCAGTGTTAGAGCGGCCACAAGATTATCTGGTCAATATCAAATAAAATAAAATAAAATAAAATTTTATTGGCCACATGCGCCGAATACAACAGGTGCAGACATTACAGTGAAATGCTTACTTACAGCCCTTAACCAACAGTGCATTTATTTTTAAATAAAAAAGTAAAATAAAACAACAACAAAAAAGGGTTGAGAAAAAAAGAGCAGAAGTAAAATAAAAGAACAGTAGGGAGGCTATATATACAGGGGGGTACCGGTGCAGAGTCAATGTGCGGGGGCACCGGCTAGTTGAGGTAGTTGAATTAATATGTACATGTGGGTAAAGTTAAAGTGACTATGCATAAATAATTAACAGAGTAGCAGCAGCGTAAAAAGATGGGGTGGAGGGTGGGGGGGGGGGGGGGCAGTGCAAATAGTCCGGGTAGCCATGATTAGCTGTTCAGGAGTCTTATGGCTTGGGGGTAGAAGCTGTTGAGAAGTCTTTTGGACCTAGACTTGGCACTCCGGTACCGCTTGCCGTGCGGTAGTCTATGACTAGGGTGGCTGGAGTCTTTGACAATTTTGAGGGCCTTCCTCTGATACCGCCTGGTATAGAGGTCCTAGATATATAATGGATAGTCTGCGATCTGTCTAACCACAAGGCGTTTGATAGTTTTTCTAGGCCGGGAACAAAAGGCGGTATTTCCATGTTTTTAAATGTGACGCTTCTCAGCTGACTCAAACAGGCGCTGCATTGCCAATGCGGTGTTTGCTATATATTGTGGATGCTGCATTTTCCTATTGCTGAAGATGCTGTTTTTTGATTGTGATGAAATGATCAAGCCAAATCAAGGGTTGCAAAAAGTTATTTTGACATGGAGATGTTTTGGTTTATGATGCACTGCATTTGCCTTCTTTAGAATAAACCATTTGAAGTTTGACCAGAATTAACTTTGCAGGAATTTTCTCTGTACGCATTTCTGCTGATTGTTTGGGGAATTGTTGGTGTGCTCACCTCAGGGCTTGTAAGATGGTCATGTCTAGATGGGATACAGCTTTTGTTAAATTGAGGTCAAAAGTATACTTATTTTTTTGCATTTTAGCTAACCCTTTCCTAACCTTAACCTAAATATCCTAACCTGCTACGTTCATTGTCCTAACCTGCTGCATAAGATCTCCTGAACCTGCTACGAAAAGTCAATTTTGACAAAAGCTTTATCCCTTCTAGACAAAACCTTGTAAGATGGACCTGATTAAGTCTGTCGCATGCTTCCCAGTCCAAACAGTTTGCTTTTATATTATGACAACATTTAGTGACATTTTTGTTTGTTTTGGAGTTCGCTCACACAACATTTTTGGCATGTTCGAGCGGATCATTTTTGTCAAGTCACCGCCTCTCAAAGTGTGTTGCATTCTGGGGCAAACAATTGTCCGACTTGCGCCTACATGTCGACTGAATGAACTACAAAAAATCATGTGATCAAAGGTCAATAAGTTTTGACTGCAGTTGACTGCAAGTTCCTGCAGTTGCTCTTCACCAACTTCATCCTGCAGCCATCACCTGCATTGTGCGAGGCTCTGTTGTCAACCAATCATTATGGTGTTTTTGTTTGACCCACGCAAACGTGACCAAAGAAATGACTGAAATAGGAACCAATTTGCTTCGATACATGTGTACAGCAAATATATACAAATAAATGTGATATCTGAGACTCTCTCTCACTAATTGATTGTATAATGTAAATATGATTTCAGTTTGCGAGTGTGTGATATGGGTGTTGGAGACATGTTTATTTCGACATGATAAAGAAACCTTTTATAAACAATGGCAACACCGCCATGTTGATCTGAGCCTTGCTGTTGTAAAACCACATTAGTTTCCGACTTTTGGCTGTCGCTGATACACCTCCCCTGACTTCACTCCTCGGCTTTCGTCTACAGTCGGTTGCTTTAGCCTTACCACTCAAATGCGCTCTTTTTCTTGAGAGGAGTCGAAGTTCGGTAGCCAAAGTCTAGGCCCGTTCGTCGGTGAATTGGTCAACAGTACTACTCCTAGTAGGAGTGGGAACTCTGGACGGGATTCTTCAATAAAGTGTTTGTTGTCATTCAACGAGAGACGACTAGTTTTTATGCACATTTTTTCACTTAAGAAATACTGCACCAAACATCTTAGTTAGATGTCAAATTTCGTGTCAATGACCTCCTCTGCAAAAACGTCAAAATTAATGACAGATTTCTTGATTTATCTTAGATTCATTCTGACTATTTGAGGAATATGTTGTTGCTATGGCATCTCAAGAGGGACAAACAGTAATATTGCCGTTTTTTCCTCATTTTTCAATCGAAGGTCTTTTAAGGGTGTATGCGAGGCAAAGACATTTGCTTCGCCTAGCCGAGTTCTGCTAGGCGCAAACCGAACCTTGTATGCAGGCGCCTTTAGAAGGCATGCACCCTGCCGCCCTCATGCTTGCCTGGTTTTATGCTGCGTTCATAACCAAGTGGGAAGGTAGAAACTACCAGTTGTGAAGTCATAAGTACGAGTTGGGTGCATTCATGTGCTTTGAACTCGTTGAGAAAAGCTGATTGGCTAATGACAAACAAGCTGCATCAACCACAAACTAAAAGTACAGCAAACAAATTATAGTGTTTAAAAACCATATAAATAGATTGCTTTTTATATTATTAAATAATGGTTTGCTGTTGCATTTAATTGCCGAAAATGCTGCTATCGAGGTCATTTCCTTATTATGTGACGTCAAAGTTCATCATGTGGGAGGGGTCGGAGCTCAGGGATGACGGAGGAGTTTCCCACTAGTAATTACCAGTTGGAGGGCCGTTCAACTGTTTTTTTCCCAGTCGTATGTGATAAATACCACTTTTCCACTTGGTTATGAACACAGCATCATAATCGACCATAGAGATGGCTAAAAGGCATTGCACACCTGCCACAGACGACCTTGCTCCTCCAGAGACCATAAAGATAGATAGAGAGCACACCTGCCACGAGTGTTCCAGTAACAAAGACAATGGTAATATAATAGCTTAATTGCATTCCCACGTTTTTTAACCCTTTCTTTCCCTTTACACATACAGCATAATAATCCTGTCACAGGATTTTTCCAATTTGCCATTCCTGAGGTCCCTGCAGACTCTTAGTCCAAATAAGGAGATACCCTCAAGATACAGTACTTGAAACCATCTGTTCCTCAAATTGAAGCCCAAGAGATCCAATAAAAAAATGGGTCCGTCTACATTATAGCTGAATATATCGTTGTATTTCTCTATGTTTATGCCACTGCTTTCTTAGAAAAAGACAGTGAACAGACAACTCACCATAGTAAAATAGCATAATATGTTAGCTCTGCATTTCTCATGAAAGGGCTTCATACATTGGGCCTATATTTTAACCCTGTGTGTTCATTAACCGGTAACATGTGTGCCTGCCTGTGAGTAGTCTCCCTAGGTAGACTTGTTTCCTCCCACAATCTATCAGTGCTACGGCATACGAGTCTGCAAATTAGGATGAGGAAGAGAGTTGGGACGCCTGGCTTTCCCCACGTCACTACCTACATCCCATTTTTGCTGTTTGTTCCTTAGTTAAACATTCCTGTGGAAACAAAGTTGTTGCTAGCACGATGGAGATCACAGAGGCTCTGTTTAATGAGTGCATTTCACTACTTTGCATCAATACCTTAACTAAAACCACTGAAAAGGTGAGGAGTATGTAATTGAGATTCTCCCAGAGAATCTCCTTATAGCTACATCCCACTGGGAAAAAACTGGTTGTATCAACGTTGTTTCCACGTCATTTCAACCAAAAATTTAAATGTGATGACGATGAACCAACGTGGAAAACGTATTGGATTTTTTACAATATATTTATTGGTATTTTTTACAGTTTAACAATCATCAGCAAAATATGACACAGATAATGCTCCATTATTCCTCCCACCTACACATAACAGCAGGCTACATGGGAGCACATCGTGCAAAACCCTTCCCTCCCCAACACATGAACACCCCCCTCCCTCCCCTCTGCCGGTATTGGCTTCAATGATTTAAAAAAATACTAGAAAATAAATGTTTCTGCACAAAAACAAATAATAATAATAATAATAATAATACATTAATTAAGAAACTGCTGAAAGTCCCCCCAGACATCAGTAAATTCAAAGGGTTTATTACGTAAATTGTATGTAATTTTTTCAGATGGATTATAGGAAGTTAGTTATTTTAGCCACATCGGCTTGCTTGGCTGAGTGTCACTCTTCCATAGAAAAGCTGTGCATTCATTGGCTGCAATGACTGCCAATTTAATTAATCTGATTTTGCTACCAATATTAACTGAAAGAACAGAGTCATCTCCAAGAAGAATAAGGGAAGGATCTAGTGGTGCAGTCATGTTAGTGACCTGTGATAAGATCTTCCCAATAATTGCCTAGTTCAGGACAGGACAAAAACATATGCATAAGTGTGCCCACCCCTGTTTTACACCTTGGGCAGCATTTTGAATATTTAGAATTTATCTTATACATTTACATTTACATCATTTAGCAGACACTCTTATCCAGAGCGACTTACAAATTGGTGCATTCAACTTATAGCCAGTGGGACAACCACTTTTCTTCTTTTTTTATGGGGGGGTGGGGGAGGGGGGGGGGGTAGAAGGATTACTTATACTATTCCAGGTATACAGTGTCTCTGGTGTAAAGTAGACCCTATGTAAAATATTGAAATGCATCAACTTGTGCCTTGTGTTAAATGAAAAACACTTGGCATCTAAAAAGAGCTTTACCCATTTCTCATCCTCAAGGACCAAGGTCATCATACCACTTCATGCAAGCCTTCAGAGCTTCATCGTTCCCCGACAGAGCTTGAAACCTTTTACCCCTTTCCTCTCCAGCCACAGTTTATCAGTTGTAGGTTTACTCATGGGCTGAATCCTACCTCCATGTTGAGTGGCAATATAAAACCTGTAGGTACTTGAAGAAATTAGTTTGAGGTAACTAAAAATGAGATGCAAGTTGTTGAAAGGATAGTAGTTCACCTTCTCTATACAGATGACCAAATGTTTTACTTCCTTTGTTGAACCAAGAAAATGTAATACCATCTCTCAGGGCTTTGGGTAAGATTATTATAGAAAGGTGTTTGTTCATATATAGACCTATGCCTTTCTGTTTGTTTATAGACTTCAATCAATATATGTAGAGTGTTTTTAATTAAAGGGTTGTTTATGAGACCTAGCAAAGCTTTACGTGGGCTTATATAAGGTACAGATCCCAATGAACCAGAGGAAATACACTCTTCCTCTATCTGTCTCCAAGAGGATGAACTTGTTGTATTTTGCCATACCCACACAGCCTTTGACTGAGATGCCCAGTAATACAACTGGAAGTCAGGTAGAGTATAGGAAGTCAGGTATAAGGTGAATGCACCTATTTGTAAGTCGCTCTGGATAAGAGCGTCTGCTAAATGACGTAAATGTAAATGTAAATGTAGAGTAAGCCCTCCTTCTGAGTATGGTTTTCATAAAGTTGTGAGTTTCACTCCTTGGGGTTTCCCTTTCCACATAAATGAAGAGACCTTCCTATTAAGTTGTTTGAAAAAAACTTTGGGAATACGAAAAGGCAAAGTTTGAAAAATAATTTTGGTAATATATTCATCTTTACACAATTGACCCGCCTAATAAGATAAGTTGGTAAATCCCACCATCTATCCAATTCTTCCCCAACCTTTTTGACAAGTGGAGTATAGTTCAGTTGATTACATTTACGTCATTTAGCAGACGCTCTTATCCAGAGCAACTTACAGTTAGTGAGTACATACATTATTTTTTTTATACTGGCCCCCCATGGGAATCAAACCCACAACCCTGGCGTTGCAAACACCATGCTCTACCAACTGAGCTACATCCCTGCCGGCCATTCCCTCCCCTACCCTGGACGACGCTAAGCCAATTGTGCGCCCCCCCCCATGGGTCTCCCGGTCGCGGCCGGCTACGACAGAGCCTGGATTCGAACCAGGATCTCTAGTGGCACAGCTAGCACTGCGATGCAGTGCCTTAGACCACTGTGCCACTCGGGAGGCTGTTGATATGTCTTAATAATTTCTGAAGGAATTTGCAATCCCAGATATGTCATTTTCTGAGGTCTCCAAGAAAACGGCTGGTCTAAGATTGGGTTCTGCATAGCTGCCCTGTTAAAAGGCATGATCATACTCTTCGATAGGTTTATTTTATATCCTGAAAAGGTCCCATATTCTTTCAGGATGTCAACTAATGTTTCGACTTTTAACCTAAATCGAATGCCATTTTTTGATGATTGACATTGAATTCACGTTAGTCAACCAAATGTAAATCAAAACTAGACGTTGAACTGACGGCTTGGCCGGCGTTACGTTCAATGCTTGGCAAACATAATGAGAGATGGCCGGATGACTGCATCTTTTTGGTCGTTTGCCCACTTGTGTCCATAATGGAGGAGCAAATGAGAATCCTCAATGAGAGTGGCATCAGTGCCACTCTTTGCCGGTCAAAATTAGGAGATGGATGTAAACTGTACAAATGGGAAGTATTCTATTGTCTATGGGTCGACAGAGACCAATGTCTCGAATGAAAAATGGAGGACAGCACTCCAGGAGCCCTTGTTCAGGAGACGTCTGGTCGGGATGGCTGTGGACAAATAGGGCCGGGATGATCCCAATATTGCAATGTCATTTCCTTGGCAAAAATGTAAACACGAAGCAGCCCAAACTCTTTGGTCCTTTAAAAACATGCTGTATGTAAAATGTTGTGCACTTTAGCTTGGAAAGTAAATAAACGAAGGACAACATAATGATGTTTGTTTCCAACATTAGGGCTGTTTTCCTAAAGAAGTTAAATCCGCTTCGTGTTTTGTTTCCTTGCCATGATACTAACGAGTATCGAGATACTGGTATTGTCCCAGCCCTATGGACAAAGTTCACACAGTTGTTCAGTGGTAAGTTAGCAGTCTGATATGGTTTGTCTATAATAAAGATGAAATACAAACGTCCAGTACACTAACCAATGTGTACAGTAGCATTATTACCTATAGTTGCCATAAAGAGATAATTTGTGAAGGTAAACATATGCAAAGAGCTGTTTATAGTTAGCTAGCTGGCTTGGTAATTATCTGTAAATCATACGGCTGGTTTTTATGACCAACTGGATAGTACAACAACTCTCTTGAAAAATTGCACAAGCAGAACACAGAGGGCTGCTTTACCTAATTCAGGCGCTGTTCAAATGAGGGAAATTACAGGAGTGCAAACAGACTTTGCTGAAGGTGATGCTGGTGTGAAATGAAGCCTTTTTTGTATTCCTTTCAGTAACCTTAGCCTTTAGCCTTTAGCCGAGCTTGTTAAACTGAAGGGAGTGTGACCCTTACGTGACTGTGCTGTTACTCACTGTACTGTGATTGTTTCCCCAGGCTCATCACGTGGCCCCAGTGCCGATGATCAATGTGGCCCTGGTGGTGCAGAGGCCACTCTGGTACTGAAGGATGAGAAGGGCAATCTGAAGGCTGTGCTCAGCGCCATCACAAAGCTAGACCTGGCTCACCGGTAAAGCCTGAACTCACTTTTCAAACCTCTCTCCTAACCTAATTAGTTTTACTTTAGTCTAATCTTCTCTTTTTCTCTTTTACCTCTGGTACTTCAGCTAGCTTAGCAAACAAACATTAAAGACATACGTGTGTTTTTTTCTATTTCTGAAGTAATATGTAGATAGTAAACAAACTATTTCTTGATGATGAGCATGCCTGTGTAACTGTTGTATGGTATTATTAAATCTTATGTGCTATTATTAACTGTAGTATTAACTCTTGTCTCCTCAGTTCCTTGTCGGATTCTACAGATGCACCATAGACAGCATTTTGTCTGGTTAAGCAGTGGCTGTAGAAGGCCCATACGATCACCAATGACTCTAGTCACAGACCAGTCTCTCCGTTATCACACCTTCCCCTTCCACATTCAGACTGCACTGACTCATCATGCACACCTACAGTGCCTTTAGAAAGTATTCACACATTTTAGTCATTTAGCAGACGCTCTTATCCAGAGCGATTTACAGGAGAAATTAGGGTTAAGTGCCTTGCTCAAGGGCACATCAACAGATTTTTCACCTAGTCAGCTCGGGGATTCAAACCAGCAACCTTTTGGTTACTAGACCAATGGTCTTAACCGCTAGGCTACCTACCCCTTGAATTAATCCAAAAAAAATTACCCATCTACACACAATACCCACCCAATAGTGACAAAGTGAAAAAAATATTTTAGAATATTTTGCACATTTATTGAAAATGAGCTTTCCACACCTGGATTGTGCAACATTTACCCACTAATCTTTTCTAAATTCTTCAAGCTCTGTCAAATTGGTGCTTGATCATTGCTAGACAACCATTTTCAGGTCTTGCCATAGATTTTCAAGTAGATTTAAGTCAAAACTGTCTAGGCTACTCAGGAACATTCACTGTCTTCTTGGTAAACAACTCCAGTGTCGATTTGGCCTTGTGTTTTAGGTTATTGTCCTGCTGAAAGGTGAATTAATCTCCCAGTGTCTGTTGGAAAGCAGACGGAACCAGGTTTTCCTCTAGGATCTTGCCTGTGCTTAGCTACATTCTGTTTCTTTTTTATCCTGAAAATCTCCCCAGTCCTTAACGATTACAAGCATACCCATAACATGATGCAGCCACTACTATGCTTGCAAATATGTGTTGTATTGGATTTGCCCCAAACATAAAACTTTGTATTCAGGACAAAAAGTGAAATGCTATGCCACATTTTTTGCAGTATTACTTTAGTGCCTTGTTGCAAACAGGATACATGTTTTGGAATATTTGTATTCTGTACAGGCATCCTTATTTTCACTCCGTCAATTATGTTAGTATTGTGAAGTAATTACAATGTTGATGAATCATCCTCAGTTTTCTCCTATCACAGCCATTAAACTCTGTAACTGTTTTAAAGTCAGTCACCATTGGCCTCATGGTGTAATCCCTGAGCAGTTCCTTCCTCTCCGGTAACTGAGTTAGGAAGGATGCCTGTATCTTTATAGTGACTGGGTGTATTGATAGACCATCCAAAGTGTAATTAATAACTTCACCATGCTCAAAGGGATATTCAGTGTCTGCCAATAGGTGTCCTTCTTTGCGAGGCATTGGAAAACCTTGCTGGTCTTTGTGGTTGATTGTGTGTTTGAAATTCACGGCTAGACTGAGGGACCTTACAGATAATTGTATGTGTGGGGTACAGAGATGAGGTAGTCATTCAAAAATCTTGTTAAACACTATTATTGAGTCCATGCAATTTATTATGCGACTTGTTAAGCACATTTTTACTCCTGAACTTATGTAGGCTTGCCATAACAAACGGGTTGAATACTCAAGACATTTCAGCTTTTGATTTTTAAAGAATCTGTACACATTTCTGAAAACATAATTCCATTTTGACATTATGGGGTATTGTGTGTATGCCAGTGACAAAAAAAAGTATTTAAATTCAGGCTGTAACACAACAAAATGTGTAAAAGGTCAAGGGGTGTGAATACTTTATAGGCACTGTATATATTGGCTTGACATATATCTAATTATGTGGCTCTGGCCTGAAGCCAGTCCCATCAGGGACATCAGATGTCTCCTTGAGTCCCACATAAACACAGTCATTACCTTCGCTCATTATGCTCTTCTCTGGTCAAATGAATTGGGAGGGCTGGTTGGTGGGTTCATTGGTTGGTTATCACTGTCCGTCTGGGCAGCAGATGCAGATGAAGTCTTGGTCATAGGATAGTGCCATTTGTTTCATTTTTCTTAAGCTACTGTCACTTGTAACACAAACTGTCAGTCTGACAAGCCTGTCATGGCATCTCTTCTTGGCTCCTCCTTGCCGTAGGCCCAATGCGTTTCTGTACATGGGTTCACACATATTGTTTGAGCGAGATTTAAGTAATGTGGCACCAGCTATAGCCATAGAAAATATTTTTGCTGGATTGGTTGGACTTAGATCCAAGGATGCAGTAGCTGAGCTAGCAGATAGAAAACTGAGGAGGGTTGGCTCTGTAGTCTTCAACTCATCGAAAACAGTGGTCCACCTGAATGCTTTAAGTGAGAGGGTACTAGTCTGACGCAGGACTGAGTTGAAGCGAAGAGTTGCTAGGGTGGTGCATTCTGGATAAGAGCGTCTGCTAAATGACTAAAATGTAATGTAAATGTAACCTACCCACAAGCTGTTGGCTTGGGTGCATGTGCCAAGACCAGACTAGGCACATTTACTATTTAACGCAACAGCTTTTGTGACAAAACTATCAGTAGAGTTGAAAATGAGCTAGAAACACATTGAACAGTAGATTTTTATTCGGTACATGGAAATGTATGCGAAAAAGTACATTTTGTGTGCGTTACATCATCACGCCCGGTTTGGTGTTTCACACCACTAGTGGGAAAATGCACATATTTTCTTTATTTGGATTTTAGAATATTCACATGAAAATCTGTCACCAATTGGATGGAAACCTAGCTATTGTCATTGGTCCCCAATATTGGGAAATGTAAGCTTTGGAAGCTAAAGGTAACAAAAATATATATGTTTTGCTAGCTAGCTAACCAGCTACCTAACTTAGCTAGCTTGCTAGGTAGCCAGCTAGCCCTTGATCATGACTCTCAGTTCCATTACATTACAATAAGAGTCATTGGACGAAGGCGTCTTCTGTACGGGGGAGTTTTGTTAAAAGCCTAGACACTCGGTCTGAACATGAATACGCATCACTTGGGGTACTGTTTTGGAAGCATAAGGATCTTATCTTTCATATCAGCGAGAAATGATATATACAATTTTTTTAAGGTTAAATTGATACACACCTTTATAGGGTTAGGGTTAGTGTTCTCACACGGTCATATCTCCATGTTAAAGTGCGTGTTCACGGAAAACAGACGGAAGACAGAGTCGACTACCTGTGCTAATTAGGTATCTGCGTCTCCGAACACCTGTGTGGAAATGGAAGACGGACTCCACAAACGTGTTGTCACTGACAGATACTGTTGATTTGATTTATTAGGATCTCCATTAGCTGACGCTAATGGCGACAGCTAGTCTTACTGGGGTCCGACATATAACGAAAAATACATTACAGACAAAATACTTTACAATTTACATACAGTACATTTAAAAACATTAACATGTAGTGTGTGTGTGTGCATCTATCAGTTACACATACATGTCAGTACATACTGTACACACAACAAGTAGATCACATGGGGGAGAGGCGTTGTGCCGTGAGGTGTTGCTTTATTTGATTTTGAAACCAGGTTTGCTGTTCACTTGCGCTATATAAGAATGAAGGGAGTTTCATGCACTTATGGCTCTGTATAATACTGTACATTTCCTTGAATTTGTTCTGGACCTGGGGATTGTGAAAAGACCGCTGGTGGCATGTCTGGTGGGGTAAGTGTGTGTGTCAGTGCTGTGTAAGTTGACTATGCAAGAATTTGGAATTTCCAATACATTCATGTTTCTTATAAAAATAAGAAGTGATGCAGTCAGTCTTTCCTCAACTCTTAGCCAAGCGAGACTGGCATGCACAGTATTAATATTAGCCCTCTTATTACAATGAAGAGCAAGACATGCCACTCTGTTCTGGGCCAGCTGCAGCTTAACTAGGTATTTCCTTGCAGCACTCGACCACACGACTGGACAATAATCAAGATAAGACTAAGCTAGAGCCTGCAGGACTTATGTGGTGTCAAAAAAGCAGAGCATCTCTTTATTACAGACAGACCTCTCCCCATCTTTACAACCATTTAATCTATATGTTTTGACCATGACAGTTTACAATCTAAGGTAACGCCAAGGAATTTAGTCTCCTCAACTTGTTCAACAGCCACAACATTCATTACCAGATTCAGATGAGGTCTACAACTTAGGGAATGATTTGTACCAAATACAATGCTCTTAGTTTTAGAGATGTTCAGGACCAGTTTGTTACTGGCCAGCCATTCCAAAACAGACTGCAACTCTTTGTTAAGGGTTTCAGTGACTTCATTAGTTGTGGTTGCTGATGTGTATATAGTTGAATCATCAGCATACATGGACACACATGCTTTGTTTTATGCTAGTAGCAGGTCATTGGTAAAAATAGAAAAGAGTAGAGGGCCTAGAGAGCTACCCTGCGGTAGACCACACTTTACATGTTTGACATTAGAGAAGCTTCCATTAAAGAAAACCCTTAGAGTTCTATTAGATAGATAGCTCTGAATTCACGATATGGCAGAGGTTGAAAAGCCATAACACATACATTTTCTCAACAACAGGTTATGGTCAATAATATCAAAGGCTGCACTGAAATCTAACAGTACAGATCCCACAATCTTTTTATTATCAATTCAACCAATCATCAGTCATTTGTGTCAGTGCAGTACATGTTGAGTGCCCTTCTCTATAAGCATGCTGAAAGTCTTTTGTTAATTTGTTTACAGAGAAGTAGCATTGTATTTGGTCAAACACCATTTTTTCCAACAGTTTGCTAAGAGCTGGCAGCAAGCTGATAGGTCTGCTGTTAGAACCAGTAAATGCAGCTTTACTACTCTTGTGTAGCAGAATTACTTTGGCTTACCTCCAGGCCTGAGGACAAAACCGGTTAAAACAGTGTACAGTAAATGTGTATTTTCTATTTGTGAAATTATTTTTGAAGCGATATGAAAGTAGAGGGATTTATGTTTCTACTACCGTACCGCAATTGAGAATCAATTCACGTATTTGGCTGTTTTGGCTCCCAGTGCCAATTCGCTTGTAAACAGAACATGTAAGGTCCTTGGACTATAAGGAGTAACGTTAGGCTCCTTTAGTCCATTATTGGGCTAGGTAGCCAGCCATTTAGCTAACTAGTTAGATAGCTAGTTATTAGCTTCATCATGACTAGCTTAAGCGTATCTACTAAAGGTATAGGCTACATAGAGTAATGACCAATGATTTACTGTATATATACACATCATTGGTAGTGACCGATATTAGATATAAGTAGATTAACCTTTGTCTGTGGAGACAACAGTACTGGGCTATGCACTGGGCTATGATGATGCGTCAAGACAGCTGGCACTGGCTAACGTTAGCACAAAGATTAGCTATCTGCGTCTGAATTAACGGTCTGGCGCCAACATGTTTCTAGGGGGACGGATTTGCATGAGCACAACTCCTGTTTGCATTTTAAGCCCTGCCTACCCAAAACCATGATTGGTTGGGAGAGTTGTCTGTCGGAAGAGGATCCACTCAACATTCCCCCCCCCCCAAATGCGAAGACACCAATTCAGGATGCCATATCTTCCAGACCCTAGTCACTGCTTTTGCCTAGGGTCGGGTTTACTAGACTAGACTGTGAGCACAGCTGCTCGTGTGCAGTTGGTGATGGCGCTTTGCTGCCCTCTGGTAAGGGAACTATAGCATGCGCCGGCTGCAGAGGGCAGGCAGACTTTGCAGGTCACACCTGTGAAGTGCCGGACATATTCCATCTCAACCCTCCAACCAGGGGGAAGATGCTGTATAACAGGAAGCATCTTGCTAGGCTTAAAAAGACATCTGAGCCACTCACCTGAAATACATTTTCTTCATATCATAATGTTTCTTTAGACCTGACTAAAATAAATAATGGATTTATTGTGATGGTGTACATTAAATTGGTATATTATACTTTTTTTAAATGTAGATGTTCCAAAGGTCTGCATCAGCGGCTTGTATGCGTGGAGGCCAGGAGATGCTAAACATGTTTATGTTAATTAACGGTCAACTACACTGAGACCAGCAGTCGTTTGCATGACAATAACAGGCTGACAACATTTCATGACCGCCACAGCCCTACTTTTTACTCTTGTTTAATGCTTTGACAATATCATGTTGAGACAGTGTGTAAGAGCGGTCCTCCAAGTCCATCTGTGGTGTGCCGACATGCAGTGGCGGCTGGTGAAAAAATATTCTCGGTGGGGCTGTGCCATACTTTTTTTTCCTGTAACCATCGCGATATATTTTAACACAAACTGCAGGACAGCAGTGCTCAGTGAAACATTCAGTAATTATTTAATGCCAATATTAAAAAGTTGAGGCATTCTTACACAAAAACATATTACACAAACCCAAGCCTTTCATTTGCATTTAAAGTGAACTTTTCACCATTGGTAGTAAACAGGCAACGCAACAGGCATGCTGTCAGAACAGAGTGGAAAGTGGACAATAACATGAAATTATTATAAAGTTTATAGGAAATCTTACACTGTATGAAAGGATGTATAATATAGAAATGGATATCAAGTGGATGAACTCAAACCTTTGACTGGAAGAATAGCATACAGTATTTTATGATCATACTAAATGTGACTAATTGTTAATGTGCTCCAGAACTGCAACAATTAATTGATACAAAACAACATATATACAGTAATATTAGCAAAGACACTATTAAGACTTTCTAGAGTACCATATATAACTGGATTTTTTTATGCTAAGGTCAACTATATACAAAGAAACATGCGGCCAGAGCTGCTCTGTGTGTGTGTGTCTGTCATCTTATTTGTACAGGAATTTTGCCCGTCTGTCCTTCTGAGTGGCAAACCTCTCAATGACCCTTTGATTAAAGTCAGGAATGTCCCTGACAAGTTTCTTCTCCATGGAGAGCATGGCCAGAGCGTTCAGGCGATCCTGTGTCATGCTGTTTCTCAGGAAGGTCTTGATCCTTTTCAGTGTAGAGAAGCACCTTTCTGACTCAGCAGTTGTCATGGGTGTGGTGATGAGGATCTTGAGGAGGCTGGCAGTCTCTGTGAAAGTGCTCTGAAGGTTGTTCTCCATGAAGAACTGGTACAGGGGCACTGCACCACTACAAGCCTTGAACTCACTGTTCTCATAGATGAGGGACAGTTTGGTTTTGAGCTTGGCCTTGTTCAACATGGGGTACGCCTCCACGGTTGTTTCAAGCGCTGTATCGGGGAACTTCACACTGTGTTGTGGGAACAACTCTCCGTGCAATAGTGTTGCGCTGATGAGGTGCTGGGTGAAGGAGAACCTCTCTTTGGCATGACTCAGGATGGTATCACATACCTGTAAAAGATACATCATCAGCTTTAATTTGCAATTAAGCTATTTTTGATGCAAGTGATCCTGACTGACACATGCCTATGTCCAACTCAAGTATATGATTACCAAGGTGCTGATTGTTCAGGGTTTTGGCTACATACTACCAGGCCTGAAAAAAGTTCTAGGTGGGAAACACTGACAATTACATCACAACTTACCTCTATAGCCAACCTCTGTTGTTCTCCTGGTCCCAGCATCCTCCGTCGCTTGATGGGCTGTTGCTGCTCGTCAGATGCGCTGTCCCCACACAAAGAGGGAATTGAGGCCCTGGGTCCAAAAAATAAAGTTTAATTTGATAACTTGCAATCAGACTTCTTAACTCACTGTAATTCCCCCTCAACACACAACCAGTGACTTATATATATATATAGACAGACAGACAGACAGACAGACAGACAGACAGTGTGTATATACACACAAACTATGTCTAGTAACTGCTTTTAACCTGTGATGTACATAATTAACTGATGTTATTACGTTTTAAAGCCTTTTTCTATTACATTTGTGAGAGGGATGCAACATAATTTTGTTCTGCTGTTCACTTAGCAATAAAGTTAATATTCAATAACAACTAGGCCTCTTCTAGAAATTGACCTGGTGGACACCTGAATAATTATTACAAACTGTGTAGTACTTTCCTGCATTATTATCAACGTCTGATTGTGTCTTCTCTTTCCTTTTAAAATACTAAAACAAATATAATTGTGACGGCTCTATGATAATCACTCACACAAGCACCAACTGGCAGTGGGTGGAAACGTCAGTCGTCTCGTCAGCTTGAATGGCGATAAAATCAGCACTCTTTACTTCCTCCAGGATGTAATCCTTAAGCATTGACAGCATACAGTCCAACAGCTCGTTCTGTATCGTCTTTGACGTGCCCTTAAAAACGGTAGCTGTCTTCAGGTGCTCCTCCAGCACACTGTCGAGGGAGGCAACAAAATCCACTAAGCCCCGGAAAATGCCGGGGTTGTCTGAGGAGTCAGTCTCCTCGTGCCCACGCAAGGCCAACTCAAAAGCCCCACAGAACTTCACACAATCGATAATTTTGGATAGAATGTGCCTGTTTTTATCCACCTCCTCATTGTGTTTCCTCACCGCAATCCTGTGGCCGTCATCCAGCTGCGTAGCAATGTTCACCCTTCCTAATACAGCTAGCTTTACAGAGTTGTCCATGTGTGCCCTGGTGTTCTCATGTTTCTTTACCTTCTCTGACAGGTGCTTCATATCCCTCACTCCGGTACCTGTCCATGCTGAATCTGACCCCGTCGTTTTAAAAAAGCAAGCACGGAAAGCAAAATAAAGCATTAGCATCAGTGCACCCAGCTAGCCAAGCCTTCCTGGTGTACCAGCTACGGGAGAAGCCGCGCATATACTGCTTCCCTTTCTCGCTAGCCTGCTGTCTGATTGAGAGGTCAGGTTGATCTGGGCCCAGCTCTTTCACCCGAACTTTCTCTGACAAAGTTCTCCTCTCAAACGGATCTTGGAGGAGAGATTTCACCGAGTTAGGGTTGGGTCTTGGAGGAGTAACGTTTGCGTTCGCCATTGTTGTCTAGTAAAAATGGCGTCACTGGACCCCGGTCCTTATTTTATCAGGGGGCGAGCTTGGGGCGGTAAAATAATCGCCCTCCTTGGATTCGATTTAAGATCGCTTATTGACTACATTTTATGTCATACATTCATATCTTAAATTAGCAATTGGCTTAACTGCTACGTAGACCCGCCTCCTCGGGGCACTTTCTGTATCGCCCAGAGCTGACGAGGCGTTTGACAGGCAGAGGAAAGGTTGCGAATATGATTTTCTATCATATCTTACACATATTACTGTGTGCATTCCATATTTCAAACACACAAATATTGACATACTGATGTTTTTATTATTATTATTATTATTATTTTTTATTTTTTTATTTTTTAAAATAATTTTATTTAAGGGGCGCGCCCTAGCGCCCTCTATCGGCCAGCCGCCACTGCCGACATGGGAGATTACATGTTTCAATTAGCAGAGAGGCTGAGGAAATTTAAGCCATGCTAATTCCAGTCCCCAATGAAAAATCCCAGTGAAAAGGCTAACCACTGAGGCATAATCGCCTGCCCCAGACAGCTCTCGTTTTATGGATACATTATAGAATTAATTCAAATGTGTCGCTATTTAGTACAGAACTTAATTAACTCTGTTCAGTGCAGTTTAGTATGTAAAACATTAAGAACACCTGCTCTTTCCATGACATAGACTGACCAGGTGAATCCAGATGAAAGCTATGATCCCATATTGATGTCACTTGTTAAATCCACTTCAATCAGTGTAGATGAAGTGGAGGAAACAGTTTAAAGAAGGATTTGTAAGCCTTGGGACATGGATTGTGTATGTGTGCCATTCAGAGGGTGAATGGGCAAGACAAAAGATTAGATCCAGCCAACCTGACACAACTGTCGGAAGCATTGGAGTCAACATGGGCCAACATCACTGTGGAACGCTTTCGACACCTTGTAGAGTCCATGCCCCAACAAATTTAGGTTGCTCTGAGGGCAAAAGGGGGTGCAACTCAATATTAGGAAGGTGTTCCTAATACTTTGTACACTCTGTGTATATTAACAATATAAATGGCTGAAACCTTGAGGTCTTTCCTTGTGCTGTGACTATAATGCAACGGATTCTCCAATCCATGAAATGTTGAACCTTAATGAGAAAGATCACACTCTGGAGGGCTTTGGACAGAATATACATTTACATTTTAGTCATTTAGCAGATGCGTATCCAGAGCGACTTACAGTTAGTGAGTGCATACATTTTCATACTGGCCCCCCGTGGGATTCAAACCCACAACCCTGGCGTTGCAAACGCCATGCTCTACCAACTGAGCTACACGGGACACATATACATGTACTTGAGGTAAGGAAACTGCTGAATTTTGATGTTCCCAATTATTTACAACTTCTGTCCATTCATCACTTGGACGAGTAACTTTTGAGGGTGTGTGAACTGAGCAGCAAGATTGTGCCTGTCAAGGTTCTGGAGGTGAGGTGCTTTCCTTCAACACTTCAATACTCCATAGGTGTTAGTTACCTTCAGACTGAAGAGATGTCTAGCTTCTGTCTGTACCCCCGAACCTGGCAAAGTCCCAAGTCGGCCCAGCAGAGTTTCAAGTAGTTGAATGTGGAAAAACTGGGTTCATCCACAGTTTGTGTTTTTAAATCAACATTGTTATATGGAGTGATATGTCCTCAATCACCATTCTGATAGCACCCAGTACGACAGTATACCACATTGAGAAATAGCACTAAACAAGATTAAAGGAAGTCATATCAAGTTTATTCAGTCGTTATTGTTACAGGATTTCCACATGAATGAACACTGCATGTCACACATCCTATGGTTCTTATGGACTGGCATGTCCTTTCCCCTTTACATTACTGAGGCAACAGCAGCCTCTGCTGGTCTCTTTCTTCTAAGTAGGGAAAAGCGTAGGAGGAAATGTACCTGTCCTCCATGATCTGTGAGTAGAATGCTGCTCAGAGAGTATTGTTGTATGTGAATAGAATAGCTTTCCTATGTCTATCAGTGGTGGCAGGCTATAGAGTGCATGCAGGAGAATGACTGTATTGTGGTCCACAGCAGGTAACAATTTGAGGCAATTGCTCTATTACTTTAACATATCCACATTTAGTAAAGGGCACTTGCACTGAGAGAGGGAATTGTACATCAAAGCACAGAAAATTACAGCCAATTAAACTGGTGGCCTTTATGTGCAAAGCCAAGCACAATACATAGTGGCATGAAGCGTTACAGCATTGTCTTTATTTGTTTAGTTACTAGGGAGAGAATCACATTTTAATAGTTGATGTTACCAACAGCTTCTGAGTGTCTAATTAAACAAGCGTTCCGGCCCAGTTTCTTTTTAGAAGTTTATCGCATTTAACATTTTGTATACTGAATTGGTCCCAGCATTAGAAGGACTGTAATACTACAGATGTCGGATCAACTTGATCACTCTTTTGTCGCATATAATTTCCCTGCTGCATCAGGAAATTAAAACGAGCCTCGTGATTTAGATAAATTCCCTGAAAACGAGCAGTTCTCTTTCTCTCCATGCGTGGGCAACCGAGTCATTGGGATCAGGGCTTGCTATCAAAATCATCCTCACTCTCGCTCACCCAAATGATAAAGCACCAGTCAGAATATTAATACATGTCCTACTGCTAGGCCTACTGTAGGCCAAGGTCCTATTACTGCAACATTCAAATGTACAAAAATGTATCTGAAATGCAGCAATACACATCAACAACCGTCGTTTTATATAGCTTAATAACACAAGATAGATATTGGTCTCCACTATGACATACAAGTGTATCCGAAAAGCAGCCGTTGGCTACACCTAAACTATAACCTACTGTAGCCTATCAAAACTAATTGAACACATAAGCCTATAATATTAGCTGTAAAGACAATTGAGAATAGTGAGGTAGGTAACCTACGGAATGGAGCGCAATGGCACATGAAAGAGAGCGACTGAGATTAAAACAACAACAAAAAACACGGAAAAAAAGCAGCCCAATGATTTTGGAGATCTACATATTATTGAAATAGAGGACAACTTAAGGTTTCTAATGACCTAAGTTTGCCAATCAGCTGTCAAGAATGAGTTCAATCGAGTGAAGGCTTAACTAAATGAACCACAGAGACAAAATGCAATATGAAAGTTTATTGAAGTAGTTTGGGGAATGGCCTCGTCTCCGAGGGAAGATTTGATGGTAGCCCTATGCGGGGGAAAGGAGTTCCAATGACGGCCCTTATAAGGCTGGTAATGATGATGGTGGTGGGGAGGTGGAGGGTTGTCGCTAACTTTTGCTGTAACACAGAGAGAACGTGGGTAAGTTTGAAATATAAATACATCCCAAGAGAGGAAGGTGATAAATGCAAGCGTTCCCATGGGTTAAACAGCAAGCATGGGGAATGTGCATTTATGTGTGATGCCAGAGAGGGAGAGGCGAAAGGAGAGGGTTTTCTCCGCCCAAAAGTCTGTCCATGAAAATAAGACCACGAAGTGAGGAATTTTTGTATGGGAGGTCAATGGCTAGGTTTCCATCCAATCGGTGACAGATTTTCATGCGGAAATTCAAAAATCGGCACATTTTCCCACCAGTGGTGTGTTTCATCAAACTGACTACAGCGCAGGTAAGCTGTGCGGGTAGGCTAGTCTACAAAAGGAGATTATTATGGATAAGAGCGAGAATATTTTTATTTGTCAAAATGGCAGTGAATCATCGATCATCATGTCACCAGAATAAGATCCTCAACATTTATTAGAAAGGAGCATCAAGCTCATCACCATGCACTTTCACCACCCTGTGAAGATCATCATAACTTATTTATTTATTTTTACCCACTTTTTCTCCCCAATTTCGTGATTACGATCTTGTCTCATCGCTGCAACTCCCCAACGGGCTCGGGAGAGTCAATGGTCGAGTTATGTGTCCTCCGAAACGTGACCCGCCAAGCCGCGCTTCTTAACACCTGCTTGCTTAACCTGGAAGCCAGCTGCACCAATGTGTTGGAGAAAACAACTGACAACCGAAGTCAGCCTGCAGGCGCCCAGCACACCACAAGGAGTCGCTAGAGCGCTATGAGTCAAGTAAAGCCCCACCGGCCAAACCCTCCCCTAAACCAAACGACGCTGTGCCAATTGTGTGCCACCCTATGGGACTCTCGGTCATGGCTGGTTATGACACGGTGGGATCGAACCCCAGGCTGTAGTGACGCCGCAATACTGCGATGCAGTGCCTTAGACTGCTGCACCACTCGGGAGGCCATAATCATAAATTTTTCATCTGTAGCCTAATAAACTGCATGGTTTCCCGAGTCGTAGTGGGACGACCTCACACCATATCATCGCGTGACTCCAAGTTTACTTCGGTATAATGGTTATTACATCAATATTTGCTCATAAAGGCGTTTCCACCGCCATTTATTGCATAATGCATGTTACCGACACAAAAATATTCCACCATGTCAAACGAACAAATTATTTGTCTGCATTTATACAGTTATACAGAAACGTCCTGTTTCCATCACAGCTGTCGTAATTTTTTTTGATATATACGGTATGACTTTACTCGCATATAAACTGTGGATGGAAATGTGGTTAATGAGAGTATCAAATAGACTACCAGTCAAAAGTTTGGACATACCTACTCATTCAAGGGTTTTTCTTTATTTGTACTATTTTCTACATTGTAAAATAATAGTGAAGACATCAAAACTATGTAATAACACATACGGAATCATGTAGTAACCAAAGAAGTGATAAACAAATCAAAATATATTTGAGATTCTTCAAAGTAGCCACCCTTTGCCTTGATGACAGCTTTGCACACTCTTGGCATTCTCTCAACCAGCTTCATGAGGTATTCACCTGGAATGCATTTCAATTAACAGGTGTGCCTTCTTAAAAGTACATTTGTGGAATTTCTTTCCTTCTTAATGCGTTTAAGCCAATCAGTTGTGTTGTAACAAGGTAGCGTTGGTATACAGAAGATAGCCCTATTTCGTAAAAGACCAAGTCCATATTATAGCAAGAACAGCTCAAATAAGCAGAGGAACGACAGTCCATCATTACTTTAAGACATGAAGATAGCCTTATTTGTCAATCCGGAAAATTTCAAGAACTTTTAAAGTTTCTTCAAGTGCAGTCGCAAAAAACTATCAAGTGCTATGATGAAACTGGCTCTCATGAGGACTGCCACAGGAAAGGAAGACCCAGAGTTACCTCTGCTGCAGAGGATAAGTTCATTAGAGTGACCAGCTGAGAAATTGCTTCCCACATAAATGCTTCACAGAGTTCAAGTTACAGACACATCTCAACATCAACTGTTCAGAGGAGACTGTGTGAATCAGGCCTTCATGGTCGAATTGCTGCAAAGACACCACTACTAAAGGACTCAAATAATAAGAAGAGACTTGCTTGGGCCAAGAAACACGAGCAATGGACATTAGACCGGTGGATATCTGTCCTTTGGTCTGATGAGTCCAAATGTGAGATTTTTGGTTCCAACCGCTGTGTCTTTGTGAGACGCAGAGTAGCTGAACGGATTATCTCTGCATGTGTGGTTCCCACCGTGAAGCATGGATGAGGAGGGGTGATGGTGTGGGAGTGCTTTGCTGGTGACACTGTCTGTGATTTATTTAGAATTCAAGGCACACTTAACCAGCATGGCTACCACAGCATTCTGCAGCGATACGCCATCCCATCTGGTTTGCGCTTAGTGGGACTATCATTTGTTTTTCAACAGGCAGTGACCCAACACACCTCCAGGCTGTGTAAGGGCTATTTTACCAAGAAGGAAAGTGATGGAGTGCTGCATCACATGACCTGGCCTCCACAATCCCCCGACCTCAACCCAACTGAGATGGTTTGGGATGAGTTGGACCGCAGAGTGAAGGAAAAGCAGCCAACAAATGCTCAGCATATGTGGGAACTCCTTCAAGACTATTGGAAAAGCATTCCAGGTAAAGCTGGTTGAGAGAATGCCAAGAGTGTGCAAAGCTGTCATCAAGGCAAAGGGTGGCTACTTTGAAGAATCTCAAATCTCAAATATAATTTGATTTGTTTAACACATGATTCCATATGTGTTATTTCATAGTTCTGATGTCTTCACTATTATTCTACAATGTAGAAATTAATAAAAATAAAGGAAAACACTTGAATGAGTAGGTGTGTCCAAACTTTTGACTGGTACTGTATGTAACCAAATAAGAGCATCACTACAACTAATCTAAAAACGATATTGTGTGCCTGTGTGTGTGGGGTGTGGGGAGAGAGAGACAAGAGTGAGAGGGAGATGGAGTTCAAATTGGGATTGGGTACAATCCTAGATCTATGATCAGGGGCAACTCTATTTGTGATAAGGGGGTTCAGAGGCGGTGAAACACACAATGGGACAGTTTGGGCAGGAGAGCATCCAGGGGAAAGAAGTCAGCACAGAATCAGGTGATCCTCCTGGGGCTCTGTAACAATCCTCCTCAGTTCTGATTTGTTTACTCTTCTCACCCATAATTAGGACAAGCATAGAAAAATAAAGAATAGAATGAGAGACAGAGAGCACCAGGGCTGTTACTCTGTGAGTAAAAAGACAGGTGACAAGGAACACATAAAGCTGGTGTCGTTTTTGTGTACATGTACGTGTTTGTGTGTGTATAGTCGTGGTCAAAAGTTTTGAGAATGACACAAGTATTGGTCTTCACAAAGTTCACTGCTTCAGTGTTATAATATATTTTTGTCAGATGTTACTATGGTATACTGAAGTATAATTACAAGTATTCCATAAGTGTCAAAGGCTTTTATTGACAATTACATTAAGTTTATGCAAAGAGTCAATATTTGCAGTGTTGACCCTTCTTTTTCAAGACCTCTGCAATCCGCCCTGGCATGCTGTCAATTAAGTTCTGGGCCACATCCTGACTGATGGCAGCCCATTCTTCCATAATCAATGCTTGGAGTTTGTCAAAATTTTGGGGGTTTTGTTTGTCCACCCGCCTCTTGAGGATCGACCACAAGTTCTCAATGGGATTAAGGTCTGGGGAGATTCCTGGCCATGGACCCACAATTTCAATGTTTTGTTCCCTGAGCCACTTAGTTATCACTTTTGCCTTATGGCAAGGTGCTCCATCATGCTGGAAAAGGCATTGGTCGTCCCCAAACTGTTCTTGGATGGTTGGGAGAAGTTGCTCTCGGAGGATGTGTTGGTACCATTCTTTATTCATGACTGTGTTCTTAGGCAAAATTGTGAGTGAGCCCACTCTCTTGGCTGAGAAGCAACCCCACACATGAAGGTCTCAGGATGCTTTACTGTTGGCATGACACAGGACTGATGGTAGCACTCACCTTGTCTTCTCCGGACAAGGTGTTTTCCGGATGCCCCAAACAATCGGAAAGGGGAATCATCAGAGAAAATGACTTTACCCCAGTCCTCAGCAGTCCAATCTCTGTACCTTTTGCAGAATATCAGTCTGTCCCTGATGTTTTTCCTGGAGAGAAGTGGCTTCTTTGCTGCCCTTCTTGACACCAGGCCATCCTCCAAAAGTCTTCGCCTCACTGTGCATGCAGATGCACTCACACCTGCCTGCTGCCATTCCTGAGCAAGCTCTGCACTGGTGGTGCCCCGATCCTGCAGCTGAATCAACTTGAGGAAACGGTCCTGGCGCTTGCTGGACTTTCTTGGGCGCCTTGACGCCTTCTTCACAACAATTGAACCTCTCTCCTTGAAGTTCTTGATGATCCGATAAATGGTTGATTTAGGTGCAATCTTACTAGCAGCAATATCCTTACCTGTGAAACCCTTTTTGTGCAAAGCAGTGATGACGGCACCTGTTTCCTTGCAGGTAAGAAGCACCACCCTCCTTTTAAAGCTTCCAGTCTGTTATTCTAACTCAATCAGCATGACAGAGTGATCTCCAGCTTTGTCCTCATCAACACTCTCACCTGTGTTAACGAGAGAATCACAGCTGGTCCTTTTGTGGCAGGGCTGAAATGCAGTGGAATTGTTTTTGGGGGATTAACTTCATTTTCATGGCAAATTAATTGCAATTCATCTGATCACTCTTCATGACATACTGGAGAATATGCAAATTGCCATCATCAAAACTGAGGCAGCAGACTTTGTGAAAATGTGTATTTGTGTCATTCTCAAAACTTTTGACCACGACTGTACTTAGGTCTTCATTCAAACTCAGTGAGTTCTTGGATTGGGCAATGTAGGGGTTGAGAACAGCTAGGCCAACTTGTCATGTACTTTGTCCCATCTTCAGGGTTCATCATCTTCGGTTGATTCGAACCTACAGTATTCAGTGGCTTGAAAAAGTATTCACCCCCCTTGGCATTTTTCCTATTTTCTTGCCTCACAACCTGGAATTATTTTTGGGAAGTTGTATCATTTGATTTACACAACATGCCTACCACTTTGAAGATGCAAAATATTTTTTGGGGGTGAAACAAACAAGAAATAAGGAATGATGGATGGAGCTAAGTACAGGGAAATTCTTGAGGGAAACCTGTTTTCTGTCTTTTTTTTATTTTTTTATTTTTTTATTTCACCTTTATTTAACCAGGTAAGCCAGTTGAGAACAGGTTCTCATTTACAACTGCGACCTGGCCAAGATAAAGCAAAGTAGTGCAATAAAAACAACACAGAGTTACATATGGGGTAAAAAAAACATAAAGTCAGAAATACAACAGAAAATATGTATACAGTGTGTGCAAATGTAGCAAGTTATGGAGGTAAGGCAATAAATAGGCTATAGTGCAGAATAATTACAATAGTATTAACACTGGAATGCTAGATGTGCAAGAGATTATGTGCAAATAGAGATACTGGGGTGCAAAAGAGCAAAATAAATAACAATATAGGGATGAGGTAGTTGGGTGGGCTAATTTCAGATGGGCTGTGTACAGGTGCAGTGATCGGTAAGGTGCTCTGACAACTGAAGCTTAAAGTTATTGAGGGAGATAAGAGTCTCCAGCTTCAGAGATTTTTGCAATTCGTTCCAGTCATTGGCAGCAGAGAACTGGAAGGAATGGCGGCCAAAGGAGGTGTTGGCTTTGGGAATGACCAGTGAGATATACCTGCTGGAGCGCAGACTACGGGTGGGTGCTGCTATGTTGACCAATGAGCTAAGATAAGGCGGGGATTTGCCTAGCAGTGATTTATAGATGGCCTGGAGCCAGTGGGTTTGACGACGAACATGTAGTGAGGACCAGCCAACAAGAGCGTACAGGTCACAGTGGTGGGTAGTGTATGGGGCTTTGGAGACAAAACGGATGGCACTGTGATAGACTACATCCAATTTGCTGAGTAGAGTGTTGGAGGCTATTTTATAAATGACATCGCCGAAGTCAAGGATCGGTAGGATAGTCAGTTTTACGAGGGCATGTTTGGCAGCATGAGTGAAGGAGGCTTTGTTGCGAAATAGGAAGCCGATTCTAGATTTAACTTTGGATTGGAGATTCTTTATGTGAGTCTGGAAGTTGAGTTTACAGTCTAACCAGACACCTAGATATTTGTAGTTGTCCACATACTCTAGGTCAGACCCGTCGAGAGTGGTGATTCTAGTCGGGTGGGCGGGTGCTAGCAGCGTTCGATTGAAAAGCATGCATTTAGTTTTACTAGTGTTTAAGAGCAGTTGAAGGCTACTGAAGGATTGTTGTATGGCATTGAAGCTCCTTTGGAGGTTTGTTAACACAGTGTCCAATGAAGGGCCAGATGTATACAAAATGGTGTCGTCTGCGTAGAGGTGGATCTGAGAGTCACCAGCAGCAAGAGCGACATCATTGATATACACGGAGAAAAGTGTCGGCCCAAGAATTGAACCCTGTGGCACCCCCATAGAGACTGCCATAGGTCCAGACAACAGGCCCTCCGATTTGACACACTGAACTCTATCTGAGAAGTAGTTGGTGAACCAGGCGAGGCAGTCATTTGAGAAACCAAGGCTATTTAGTCTGCCAATAAGAATGCGGTGGTTGACAGAGTCGAAAGCCTTGGCCAGGTCGATGAAGACGGCTGCACAGTACTGTCTATTATCAATCGCGGTTATAATATCGTTTAGGACCTTGAGCGTGGCTGAAGTGCACCCGTGACCAGCTCGAAACCGGATTGCATAGCGGAGAAGGTACGGTGGTATTCGAAATGGTCGATGATCTGTTTGTTAACTTGGCTTTCGAATACTTTCGAAAGGCAGGGCAGGATGGATATAGGTCTGTAGCAGTTTGGATCTAGAGTGTCACCCCCTTTGAAGAGGGGGATGACCGCGGCAGCTTTCCAATCTCTGGGGATCTCAGACGTTATGAAAGAGAGGTTGAACAGACTAGTAATAGGGGTTGCGACAATTTCGGCGGCTAGTTTTAGAAAGAAAGGGTCCAGATTGTCTAGCCCAGCTGATTTGTAGGGGTCCAGATTTTGCAGCGCTTTCAAAACATCAGCTGTCTGAATTTGTGTGAAGGAGAAGCGGGGGGGGCATGGGCAAGTTGCAGCAGAGGGTGCAGAGTTGGTGGCCGGGTTAGTGGTAGCCAGATGGAAAGCATGGCCAGCTGTAGCAAAATCCTTGTTGAAATTCTCGATTATTGTAGATTTATCGGTGGTGATAGTGTTTCCTAGCCTCAGTGCAGTGGGCAGCTGGGAGGAAGTGCTCTTATTCTCCATGGACTTTACAGTGTCCCAAAACTTTTTGGAGTTAGTGCTACAGGATGCAAATTTCTGTTTGAAAAAGTTAGCCTTTGCTTTCCTGACTGCTTGTGTATATTGGTTCCTAACTTCCCTGAAAAGTTGCATATCGCGGGGGCTATTTGATGCTAATGCTGTACGCCACAGGATGTTTTTGTGCTGGTCAAGGGCAGTCAAGTCTGAGGAGAACCAGGGGCTATATCGGTTCTTAGTTCTGTATTTTTTGAATGGGGCATGTTTATTTTCTTCTAAATTTCTTCCAGAGATTTGAGACTGGGACGGAGGTTCCCCTTAAACCACTCAAGTGTTGCTTTAGCAGTATGCTTAGGGTCATTGTCCTGTTGGAAGGTGAACCTCCGTCCCAGTCTCAAATCTCTGGAAGACAGAAAACAGGTTTCCCTCAAGAATTTCCCTGTACTTAGCTCCATCCATCGTTCCTTCAATTCTGACCAGTTTCCCAGTCCCTGCCGCTGAAAAACATCCCCACAGCATGATGCTGCCACCACCATGCTTCACCGTAGGGATGGTGCCAGGTTTTCTCCAGACGTGACGCTTGGCATTCAGGCCAAAGAGTTCAGGCCAGAGAATTTTGTTTCGCATGATCTGAGAGTCGTTTAGGTGCCTTTTGGCACTCCAAGAGGGCTGTCATGTGCCTTTTACTGAGGAGTGGCTTCTGTCTGGCCACTCTACCATAAAGGCCTGATTGGTGGAGTGCTGCAGAGATGGTTGTCCTTCTGGAAAATTCTCCCATCTCCACAGAGGAACTCTGGAGCTCTGTCAGAGTGACCTCCCTTACCAAGGCCCCGATTGCTCAGTTTGAGCAGTCAGCTCTAGGAAGAGTCTTGGTGGTTCCAAACTTCTTCCATTTAAGAATGATTGAGGCCACTGTGTTGTTGGGGATTTTTTTGGTACCCTTCCCGAGATCTGTGCCTCGCCACAATCCTGTCTCGGAGCTCTACGGACAATTCCTTCGACCTCATGGCTTGGTTTTTGCTCTGACATGCATTGTCAACTGTGGGACCTTATATAGACAGGTGTGTGCCATTCATGTCCAATCAATTGAATTTACCACAGGTGGACTCCAATCAATTTGTAGAAACAGCTCAAGGATCATCATTGGAAACAGGATGCACCGGAACTCAATTTCAAGTCTCATAGCAAAGGACTGAATTCCTGTGTAAATAAGGTATTTCAGTATTTTATTTTTAATACATTTGCAAAAAGTTATAAAAACCTGTTTTTGCTTTGTCATTATGGGGTATTGTTTGTAGATTAATGAGGGGAAAAACTATTTAATCCATTTTAGAATAAGGCTGTAATGTAACAACATTTGGAAAAAGTCAAGGGGTCTGAATACTTTCCGAATTGGGTGAAGAGAAATGTTTCCATTTTTTAAGCTAATTTCCTGCAATTCTACATATTGTGCCCTGACTTATGCCATTTTTATATGATATCTGAGTGAGATTGAAAACAAAACAATGGGGGCCCACCGGTCGGTAATTCGACCAGCATTACTACAAGCTTTCAAATGTTTGTAAAATGGCTTGTGCAAAATTAGGCTTTATTAGTTGAATGGCAACCAACATAATTTGCTAGGTTATTTTTATCACTGTTGGAAATTGTGTTTTACCGGAATACAAGTGGCCTAAGCTACCACCGGAGACAACTCTCATCTGGCGTCTCGTCATAGGTAGGCTACATGCTATAGGTAGGCTACATGCTGATCGGGGCTTACATTAGATTGTATTTAGTTTTGCTTGAAACTAAGTATATATGGTCATTTTTAAATATACAGTACAGGGTTAAATTTATCATTTCACAACAAGGACAGCAATCACCTTTGCTACAAGCACTGCATAGTCAAAATGGGAGAAGAAGAGAACCTCACTCCGAGTCTGTCAAAACTCCCAAACCGTCTAAACCATTCAATTATGAGACTGGGTGAAATCCAAACTTGTGCTATATATTCATAGCACGTTTTTAAGATAAATATTGACACATTACTTGTACTTTTAATCTGCAAAAATGGCTCAGCTCAGCTCAGTTGTCTACATACACCATATACACACATTTACACACACACACACAAATACACGTCTGCTCAGACAGATCCAGCTTCCACTAGTTACCATAGGCAAAATGTGCAATTGTAAAAATTCATGAAGATAAAATTACGCATTTTGGTGTTCATTTAAGGTTAGGGTTAGGCATAAGGTTAGCAGTGTGAGGTTAGGTTTAAAATACGATTTTAAGATAAATTGTAGAAATAGGAGGGGTTAATCACTTTGTGGCTATGTTAACTAGTGACGACCGCTCAGAGAGGCCCAGCTCATGAGCTCCATCAGCAGAAGATTTTAATTTTTTATGGAAATTAGTGTGTTTATGCAACAAATGTTAGTGCATTGAATCATATCGCATCTAACCGAATCGCATCGATCCGTTCCTCTAATCAAACCGAATTGCACCGAATCCTTTCAAACTAAATCATATACAGTGGGGAGAACAAGTATTTGATACACTGCCGGTTTTGCAGGTTTTCCTACTTACAAAGCATGTAGAGGTCTGTAATTTTTATCATAGGTACACTTCAACTGTGAGAGACGGAATCTAAAACAAAAATCCAGAAAATCACATTGTATGATTTTTAAGTAAATAATTTGCATTTTATTGCATGACATAAGTATTTGATCACCTACCAACCAGTAAGAATTCCGGCTCTCACAGACCTGTTAGTTTTTCTTTAAGAAGCCCTCCTGTTCTCCACTCATTACCTGTATTAACTGCACCTGTTTGAACTCGTTACCTGTATAAAAGACACCTGTCCACACACTCAATCAAACAGACTCCAACCTCTCCACAATGGCCAAGACCAGAGAGCTGTGTAAGGACATCAGGGATAAAATTGTAGACCTGCACAAGGCTGGGATGGGCTACAGGACAATAGGCAAGCAGCTTGGTGAGAAGCCAACAACTGTTGGCGCAATTATTAGAAAATAGAAGAAGTTCAAGATGACGGTCAATCACCCTCGGTCTGGGGCTCCATGCAAGATCTCACCTCGTGGGGCATCAATGATCATGAGGAAGGTGAGGGATCAGCCCAGAACTACACGGCAGGACCTGGTCAATGACCTGAAGAGAGCTGGGACCACAGTCTCAAAGAAAACCATTAGTAACACACTACGCCGTCATGGATTAAAATCCTGCAGCGCCACGCAAGGTCCCCCCTGCTCAAGCCAGCGCATGTCCAGGCCCATCTGAAGTTTGCCAATGACCATTTGGATGATCCAGAGGAGGAATGGGAGAAGGTCATGTGGTCTGATGAGACAAAAATTGAGCTTTTTGGTCTAAACTCCACTCGCCGTGTTTGGAGGAAGAAGAAGGATGAGTACAACCCCAAGAACACCATCCCAACCGTGAAGCATGGAGGTGGAAACATCATTCTTTGGGGATGCTTTTCTGCAAAGGGGACAGGACGACTGCACCGCATTGAGGGGAGGATGGATGGGACCATGTATCGCAAGATCCTGGCCAACAACCTCCTTCCCTCAGTAAGAGCATTGAAGATGGGTCCTGGCTGGGTCTTCCAGCATGACAACGACCCGAAACACACAGCCAGGGCAACTAAGGAGTGGCTCCATAAGAAGCATCTCAAGGTCCTGGAGTGGCCTAGCCAGTCTCCAGACCTGAACCCAATAGAACATCTTTGGAGGGAGCTGAAAGTCCGTATTGCCCAGCGACAGCCTCGAAACCTGAAGGATCTGGAGAAGGTCTGTATGGAGGAGTGGGCCAAAATCCCTGCTGCAGTGTGTGCAAACCTGGTCAAGACCTACAGGAAACGTATGATCTCTGTAATTGCAAACAAAGGTTTCTGTACCAAATATTAAGTTCTGCTTTTCTGATGTATCAAATACTTATGTCATGCAATAAAATGCAAATGAATTACTTAAAAATCATACAATGTGATTTTCTGGATTTTTGTTTTAGATTCCGTCTCTCACAGTTGAAGTGTACCTATGATAAAAATTACAGACCTCTACATGCTTTGTAAGTAGGAAAACCTGCAAAATCGGCAGTGTATCAAATACTTGTTCTCCCCACTGTAATTCCTGTATCGTATCGGAACCCATGTATCTATACTGAACAAAAATATAAACTCAACATGCAACAATTTCAAAGATTGTACTGAGTTACAGTTCATATAAGGAAATCAGTCAATTGAAATAAATGAATTAGGCCCAAATCTATGGATTTCACATGACTGGGCAGGGGTGCAGCAATGGGTGGGCCTGGGAGGGCATAGGCCCACCCACTGGGGAGCCAATCAGAATGAGTTTTTCACCATAAAATGGCTTAATTACAAACAGAAATACTCCTCAGTTTTGTAGGCAGCTTATGGTAGAGAAATTAACATTAAACTCTGGTGGACATTCCTACAGTCAGCATGCCAATTGCACACTCCCTCAAAACTTGAGACATCTGTGGCATTGTGTCGTGTGACAAAACGGAACATTTTAAAGTGGCCTTTTATTGTCCCCATCACAAGGTGCACCTGTGTAATGATCATGCTGTTTAATCAGCTTCTTGATATGCCACACCTGTCAGGTGGATGGATTATCTTGGCAAAGGAGAAATGCTCACAAACTTTTAGAGAAATAAGCTTTTTGTGCATATGGATATTTTCTGGGATTTTTATTTAAGCTCATGAAACATGAGCCCAATACTTTACATGCTGCGTTTATATTTTTGTTCAGTGTAGATACATATAGAATTTTCTTGAAAGGGAAAGATGCATATCGCTAGTATTCTACTATTCTAACCTTCAGTAAGTTGAGACACTGACTGAATCCCCCCCCCCCAAATAAAAAGGTATAATAATTGTGTGACTGTTACGTTTACATCCAATTGGCGACAGATTTTCATGCGAATATTCAAGAATCTGCATAAAACCAACAATTATGTTTCCATCAAATCGACTTGTTGCGGATAAAAGGCTGTGTGTGGTGACGTAGTCCACATAAAAATAACTTTTGCGGTTAAATTCCCATGTACCGAATAAAAAATACAAGTTAAATGGGTTTCCATGGGTTAAATGGGTTTCCACTCTACTGATCGTTTTGTCACACAATACAGTGAGGGAAAAAAGTATTTGATCCCCTGCTGATTTTGTACGTTTGCCCACTGACAAATACATGATCAGTCTATAATTTTAATGGTAGGTTTATTTGAACAGTGAGAGACAGAATAACAACAAAAAAATCCAGAAAAACGCATTTCAAAAATGTTATAAATTGATTTGCATTTTAATGAGGGAAATAAGTATTTGACCCCTCTGCAAAACATGACTTAGTACTTGGTGGCAAAACCCTTGTTGACAATAACAGAGGTCAGATGTTTCTTGTAGTTGGCCACCAGGTTTGCAAACATCTCAGGAGGGATTTTGTCCTACTCTGTCACGCCCTGACGTATGGAACTCTTGTTTGTGGAGTCCGACCCGTCTCTCAACGTTCGTGACAGAAGATCCCACCAACAATGGACCAAGCAGCGTGCCCAGGAGCAGACATCCTGGACATGGGAGGAGATCCTGGACGGTAAGGGATCTTGGACATGGGAGGAGATCCAGGCTGGGATGGATCGCCGTCCCTGGGAGGAGACAGAGGAGGCCCGGAATAGAGAGGAGCAACGGCAACACAGAAGGTGTCGACCGTGGAGGAAGCCCGAGAGATAGCCCCAATAAAAAAATTGGAGGGGGCTAAAAGGGTGGTCGGGGATCGATAGAGAAGAGCCCCGACCACTGCACTCTTGGGGGCTCAAGGAGCAGTCCTCACTGGAGGAGGATTGGGCGCAGAGAGTAAAGGACTGGTACAGTCGTAGACCTCCAGCGCCGGTTCCCAGTCCGGTACGCCTCGTGCCTGCTACTCGCACCAAGCCAGTGGTGCGTGTTCCCAGTCCGGTACGGCCCGTGCCTGCTCCCCACACCAAACCAGTGGTGCGTGTCTCCAGTCCGGTACGGCCCGTACCTGCTCCTCGCACCAAACCAGTGGTGCGTGTTGCCAGCCCGGTACGCTCCGTACCTGCTCCCCGCACCAAGCCAGTGGTGCGTGTTCCCAGTCCAGTACGGCCCGTCCCTGCTCCTCGCACCAAACTAGTGGTGCGTGTCGCCAGCCCGGTACGCCCCGTACCTGCTCCCCGCACCAAGCCAGTGGTGCGTGTTCCCAGTCCAGTACGGCCCGTCCCTGCTCCGCGCACCAAACTAGTGGTGCGTGTCGCCAGCCCGGTACGCCCCGTACCTGCTCCCCGCACCAAGCCAGTGGTGCGTGTTCCCAGTCCAGTACAGCCCGTCCCTGCTCCTCGCACCAAACCAGTGGTGCGTGTTGCCAGCCCGGTACGCTCCGTACCTGCTCCCCGCACCAAGCCAGTGGTGCGTGTTCCCAGTCCAGTACGGCCCGTCCCTGCTCCTCGCACCAAACTAGTGGTGCGTGTCGCCAGCCCGGTCACGCCCGTACCTGCTCCCCGCACCAAGCCAGTGGTGCGTGTTCCCAGTCCAGTACGGCCCGTCCCTGCTCCGCGCACCAAACTAGTGGTGCGTGTCGCCAGCCCGGTACGCCCCGTACCTGCTCCCCGCACCAAGCCAGTGGTGCGTGTTCCCAGTCCAGTACAGCCCGTCCCTGCTCCTCGCACCAAACCAGTGGTGCGTGTCGCCAGCCCGGTATGCCCCGTACCTGCTCCCCGCACCAGGCCAGTGGTGCGTGTCTCCAGTCCGGCCCGGCCCGTGCCTGCATCTCGCACCAAGCCAGTGGTGCGTGTTCCCAGTCTGGTATGGCCCGTGCCTGCTCCTCGCACCAAGCCAGTGGTGCGTGTTCCCAGTCCGGCATGGCCCGTGCCCGTTCCACCGGGGCCTGGTCCAGCACCGGTCAGCTGCTCTACTCCGGAGCCAGAGCAGTCCGCTCCACCGGTTTCTAGTCCAGTTCCAGTCAGCGGCTCCACTCCGGAGCCAGAGCAGTCCGCTCCACCGGTGCCCAATCCAGCCCTGATCAGCGGTTCCACTCCGGAGTCAGAGCAGTCCGCTCCACCGGGGTCCAGTTCAGCTCCGGTCAACGGCTCCAGTCCAGACCCAGACGTCAGCCCCTCTCCAGGTTCGGGGTCTCCCACACCAGGGTCCAGACAGGGCTTGGTGCATCGCAGGAGGAAGGAGAGGGCAAGCATTGCACCGAGGTCCAGACCAGACCAGGGGTGCAAACAGGGAGGCGGAGAGGAAAAGGTTGTCACGCCCGGAGCCAGATCCGCCTCCGAGGCGGAATGCCCACCCAGACCCTACCCCGTTATGTTAGGTTTGTGTGGTCAGAGTCCGCACCTTTGGGGGGGTACTGTCACGCCCTGATGTATGGAACTCTTGTTTGTGGAGTCAGGATGTGTGAATCTATGTTTTCTATGATTAGGATCTAGAGTTGTGTTTCTATGTTTGGCCGGTGTGATTCCCAATCAGAGACAGCTGTCGCTCATTGTCTCTGATTGGGGATCATACTTAGGTAGCCCAGTTGCCTACTATGTTTGTGGGATCTTGTTCCGTGTAGGCTTGTATGTGTATAGACGGAGGACGTCACGTTGTGTCTTGTTTTGTTTGTAAGTTTATTTGGGTGAATAAACATGTACGCTTTTCACGCTGCACCTTGGTCCAACCCGTCTCTCAACGTTCGTGACACACTCCTCTTTGCAGATCTTCTCCAAGTCATTAAGGTTTCAAGGCTGACGTTTGGCAACTCGAAGCTTCAGCTCCCTCCACAGATTTTCTATGGTATTAAGGTCTGGAGACTGGCTAGGCCACTCCAGGACCTTAATGTGCTTCTTCTTGAGCCACTCCTTTGTTGCCTTGGCTGTGTGTTTTGGGTCATTTTCATGCTGGAATACCCATCCACGACCCATTTTCAATGCCCTGGCTGAGGGAAGGAGGTTCTCACCTAGCCCCGTCCATCGTCCCTTTGATGCGGTGAAGTTGTCCTGTCCCCTAAGCAGAAAAACACCCCCAAAGCATAATGTTTCCACCTCCATGTTTGACGGTGGGGATGGTGTTCTTGGGGTCATAGGCAGCATTCCTCCTCCTCTAAACACGGCGAGTGGAGTTGATGCCAAAGAGCTCGATTTTGGTCTCATCTGACCACAACACTTTCACCCAGTTCTCCTCTGAATCATTCAGATGTTCATTGGCAAACTTCAGACGGCCCTGTATATGTGCTTTCTTGAGCAGGGGGACCTTGCGGGCGCTGCAGGATTTCAGTCCTTCACGGCGTAGTGTGTTACCAATTGTTTTCTTGGTGACTATGGTCCCAGCTGCATTGAGATCATTGACAAGATCCTCCTGTGTAGTCCTGGGCTGATTCCTCACCGTTCTCATGATCATTGCAACTCCACGAGGTGAGATCTTGCATGGAGCCCCAGGCCGAGGGAGATTGACAGTTCTTTTTTGTTTCTTCCATTTGCAAATAATCGCACCAACTGTTGTCACCTTCTCACCAAGCTGCTTGGCGATGGTCTTGTAGCCCATTCCAGCCTCGTGTAGGTCTACAATCTTGTCCCTGACATCCTTGGAGAGCTCTTTGGTCTTGGCCATGGTGGAGAGTTTGGAATCTGATTGATTGATTGCTTCTGTGGACAGGTGTCTTTTATACAGGTAACAAACTGAGATTAGGAGCACTCCCTTTAAGAGTGTGCTCCTAAACTCAGCTCGTTACCTGCATAAAAGACACGTGGGAGCCAGAAATCTTTCTGATTGAGAGGGGGTCAAATACTTATTTCCCTCATTTAAAATGCAAATCAATTCATAACATTTTTGACATGCGTTTTTCTGGATTTTTTTGTTGTTATTCTGTCTCTCACTGTTCAAATAAACTACCATTAAAATTATAGACTGATCATTTCTTTGTCAGTGGGCAAACGTACAAAATCAGCAGGGGATCAAATACTTTTTTCCCTCACTGTATGTTGCGTTGTGAATGTGCCCAGTCTGGTCTTGGCATGTGCACTCTAGCCAATAGCTCGCAGATACATGATGAGATTATTATGGACAAAAGAGCGAGATTAACGGCATCCAAGAATCGATCATCATGTCACCAGAATAAGACCCTCGATATTTATTGGAAAGGAGCATCAAGCTCGTCACCGTGCACGTTCACCACCTTGTGAACTTCATCATAAGATTTACATTTTAGTCATTTAGCAGACGCTCCTATCCAGAGCGACTAACAGGAGCAATTAGGGTTAAGTGCCTTGCTCAAGGGCACATAAACAGATTTTTCACCTAGTCGGCTCGGGGATTAGAACCAGCGACCTTTCGGCTACTAGCACAACGCTCTTAACCACTAAGCTGCCTGCCGCCCATTATTTAATCTGTAGCCTAATAAACTGCATATAGTCGTAGTGGGAGGACCATACAACATGTCATCGTGTGACTCCAAGTATACTTCGATATGATGCTTATTATATCAATATTTGCCCATAAATGTGTTTCCACCGCCATTTCTCGCACAATTAATTTTATAGATACAAAAAGATCCCACCTTCTCTAACATATTTTGTTTTGTTGACATTTGGAAAGTTTCCAGACATTATTTATTACACATGTACTTTACTGGCATAACAAGGACAATAAAATTGTATTCTATTATAGTCTATATTTTGAATCTTAGTGAGTAACAAATGTGTGCAACAAAAGGAAAATCTCAATTGATGAGCTTCTCCTCCAATGGGTTTTGAGAAGGCGATAAGGAGAGAGGAGTGCGGATTCAAGGAGTATGCTGGTGAACCTCTGTCCCAGTCTTCCAGAGATTTGAGACTGGGACGGAGGTTCACCTTCCAGCAGGACAATGACCCTAAGCATACTGCTAAAGCAACACTTGAGTGGTTTAAGGGGAAACATTTAAATGTCTTGGAATGGCCTAGTCAAAGCCCAGACCTCAATCCAATTGAGAATCTGTGGTATGACTTAAAGATTTCTGTACAGCAGCGGAACCCATCCAACTTGAAGGAGCTGGAGCAGTTTTGTCTTGAAGAATGGGCATAAATCCCAGTGGCTAGATGTGCCTAGTTTATAGAGACACACCCCAAGAGACTTGCAGCTGTAATTGCTGCAAAGGGACTTTGGGGGGGTGAATCGTTATGCAAACTCAAGTTTTTTTGTTTTATTTCTTGTTTGTTTCACAACAAAACATATTTTGCCACTTCAAAGTGGTAGGCATGTTGTGTAAATCAAATGATACAAATCCCCCCAAAATACATTTAAATTACAGGTTGTAATGCAACAAAATAGTAAAAATGCCAAGGCGGATGAATACTTTTGCAAGGCACTGTACATTTCCTGGTTGAAAGCAAACCACAGTATTCAGAATTCATAGCAATTTCAGGACGTGGAGAATGGCCCCGTGGAGGTTTATCCAATTGATGTGAGAAATACAGTATCAAAATGTCTGTGTTCATAACCAGCACTTTCAGCCAGAGGATTTCGGAACGGAACTGAAGTCTCAACTGATGGGGTTGCCATGTCGCCGAAAGTTGAAAAGTGATGCTATTCCATAGATGTTCCCCTTCACTTCAAAGAGGAAGGCATCCGATCAGCCAACATCAGCGCAGCAGAAAAGAGGACAAGCTGAGGTAAGGTAGCTAACGTTACCTAGCTAGCAAACTATATTTGTTTATCTAAACCAAAATCTAGATAGCTGGCTTTCATAATATGCTGTCTAGACATTCCAAAGCATATCAATGTAAATAGCCAGCTGCTATCTGGCGATGGGATTTGTAACTTTACAAGCGAACATTAGCTTCGTTAGGTTACATTAGCTAACCGTTAGCTAGCTAACTAACTACCGCAGAGTTTAACATGACTGTGTTCTATATAGAGTTCGATCCCATCTGCAGAGGCATCAACATCAAGCTCAGCACCAGGAACTAGCGTAAGTCACCTTCTAAAATCATACTAAAATCTACTAAATCTTTCCAAGACTTCATGATGAGCAAGTAAATATAGAACTAGGCATAAACATGGTGTCTTGTTGTCATAGTTGGTTTACAAGTAGAATACAACTTCTATTGTAGTTTTCTCTGTATTATGGAGGCTTAGTTAATTGTTCATGCAAGGCTTGAAGTCTAAATTGGAGAAAAGGAGGTATTAGTAAAGAGTGGATGATGTGGGTCACTGACTGGTGTCTGTTGGGGTATTGTGTGTGAAGGTTAGTATGCAAAAAATCACCAATACACTAACCTGTCTACAAGAGTGCTCCTCAAACTTTTCACACCATTGAAGTCAGTTCTTCGGCATGGGGGAGAGGGGCTGTTTGTATACTCTACAGCACAACTGTAGGTGTTCATACACAACAATACACGACTAGACTGTCTACAAGTCAAGCCCCCTTCTAACTTTTCACATCTTTGCTAACAGCCCATCTCAATGCCCCATCATTGACTCTGAGTGTAACAAAACACCTTCTTTTTTTTTTTTACAGATGAACATGGTTTATTGTATGGTTACACATCCTCATGATCAGTCTTCATTTCTTTCCAGGAGATTTGCAATACAAACAAATCTTCTGCAAGAGGTTGAAGCAGTGGGTGGTGAAGAAAGTGTACGAGAGACTTGCCCACCTGGCTGTGGAGTGCAGAAAGGACCAGATGGCTGTCTACAAGGAGCCAGAGTCACAACTCCCCAAATCCAACATCCATGCCAACATCGTCACAGTGCCAAAGCCTGATAAACCAGCTGGCATTGCCCAACACAAGAAGAGGTTCAGAAGCTGAAGAACATTCTGGAACCAACACAACATCCATATTCAGTTAGACTGATGTTGTAGTAAAATATAGAATGCCTAGTATGCTCAAAACTGCATTGTGGTATAGATATTGCTAGCTGTTGTACATATGTATATAATATAGTTCTATATTTTTAAAAATGACAAGTGTACTGACAAGTGACTAAATGATTCCAGCTGCATCAGAAAACAATAACATGTTGACTTCTTGGTCAATTCATTGAGATATTCATGAAATGTATTTGGATAAACTAGCTTCAGTCTTACTGCTAAAACAAATGATACTGGGAGTTGGTTTATCATTTAAACTTTAATTTGTTGGCAAGTAAACATGTATTAATAAAACAGTAGATTAGTCTGTCAATATAGCAAATAAGTAGACATGGCTTGCATTCAATACATATTTTATTTGCTCTGGAAACCGGGGTGAGTTTACACCGCAGTATCCAGGAACAGTTATGGCAATGTATGACATATACAGTAGAATAAAAATATACTACTAACGCCTATAATAAATACTACAGTTCTACAAAGGGAATACTTGCATATGGTGTGTTTGGGTGGTGCAGTGAGGTGTTCGGAATCACTGATACAAGGGGAGATTGTTGTTATGAGACCTTTCACATCAACTTCTTTGTATCCAAGCAGTATTGTCTGTGAGAGAAAGACAAAAATGCTATTACACATTCATGGGCAATCGTTGTGTACTGTCTGCATTCCTACTGTAGCTGCATGGTGTAGAATGAGACATCTCACAGACACACGTTAGCTAGCTAGCTAGCTACAACACACAGGTATAGTTACTCCAGGACTAATGAGTCATCAAGCCAAAGTCATTCCTTTACTCTCCGCCATCAACATCAAAACACTTATCCAGTTGTGTTCCTAATGAGAAGCACGCAAATATTTTGAACAGACAGCAGGCTCAATGAACCAATGATGTCATTGGTTGAACTCTCCCGGCGCAAAAATGTAAAAATACAGCTATAGTGCATAATTATGTCTGAAACATCCTCTCATCACTCATAATTATGTAGGAGACTGGAAAAATACCCCAAAATAGTGTCTAGCAGTGAAGTTTCCCTTTAAGTATTAATTAAACACTTATTTTAATCATAGAACACATGACACGAGCACCCCTGTATAATGACCCATTTAGTGATTTTAAAATCCAGTATTTTTACATATCAGGCCTATCCAAGTTCAAGTTCTAACTTTATTTGTCCCACAAGGCAATTGGTTTTGCAGCAGAGGAGCACATGAGACATGAGAAACATAAAATCCACAAACACAATGATACTGATTAACAATGGGTTAGTACATCAGTCAAGGGCTGACAGCCATCAATGTAAATATGTACAATACTAATGATCAACATTAGCAGCAGCACAAACATATAGCGATAGTACAAAGTTTAAAAAGAACAACATGTAAAGTGCACTCTGCACATCCTCGAATCATTACATTTACATTTATTACATTTACGTCATTTAGCAGACGCTCTTATCCAGAGCGACTTACAGGAGCAATTAGGGTTAAGTGCCTTGCTCAAGGGCACATCGACAGATTTTTCACCTAGTCGGCTCGGGGATTAGAACCAGCGACCTTTCGGTTACTGGCACAACGCTCTTAACCACTAAGCTACCTCACATCAATATCATCATAAAAAATATGCTAACCAAAATCATCATCAGCAATGTCATAATTTGACTGCTGAAGGTGACACGCATATGTGCCAGATCAGGAATCGGCCTACCTCTATGAAGGTAAATTAATGTCATAAGTGTACAAGCATGTAAAGTATGATTTGTACCTGTATAATCAATTTTGTAGTTGCAAAAAATATTTGCAAACATGTAACTTATTTTGAGAATAAATGCAGCAACACTAGCAAGCAGGTAATGTGATGTGTGAATACATACAACAACACTTGCAAACATGTAACTTGATATGTGAACAAATCCAATAAGATTTTGCGACCGGTGAATCTTCTTCTGTGAATCAAAACTACATTTGCCTGTGTCGAATCTGTTTTGGCACTAATTTAGCGACTGACCTGTGCCAAAAGTTTTGTAGTTGTAAAAATCTGTGCTTGTAAGAGCTGCTCTGCAAGCAACAAGTAGAGAAAAACACAAGAGCTCTGGTTGGTGGGATTTTTCTTCCGACCAGTCAGGTGAGGTGTTATCATTTTTTATTTAACTAGGCAAGTCAGTTAAGAACAAATTCTTATTTACAATGACGGCCTACAACGGCCAAGCTATGTAGCAACTTGTCATTTGGTCGAAACTAGCATTAGTTTAGAAAAGTATTGTTTGCTCTGTGTATATTTGGTGTGTAGTTGGTTGGCTTTGCTTACACTAGCAAGCTTGAGCAGAGATCTCAGCTTGCTAACTAGCAAAGCCAACCAACTACACAACAAATATACACAGAGCAAACAATTATTTTCTAATGTTAGTCTCAACCAAATGACAAGTACATAGCTAGACCTATTGCTCTGATACACAACGTAGGAACCACTAGATAGATACAGGCTAGCCAGAAGGCTCTAATGCTAGCTAGCTAGAAAACCAGCCATGTAATGCCAATAGAAAAGCGGTTATGCTATGTGGAAACAGTTGTTTAATTCTTCCCTTCATCTTCCTCACCAATGCCTTGTTGTAGCTTTCAAATTCTGTAAATATCATTTAGCTAGCTAGCTATTAATTTTAACGAATGTTATCCATATTTAGCACAGTAGAAAGCATGCTTGCAGACGTAAAAGCACATTCAAGAATGACAACATGTGAGAGAAAGATTAACATGTAACATGTTTACCTGCTTTGTTTAACAAATAGTAAGACATTTCTGTCCTACTAATGCTGTGTTTTTGTAAAGGGATGGTTTCTACAGCTCCCTGCAGCTAGTTTAGGCGTGTGGTCAAGGACATGGGTTTTTACTAGAGATATGGGTATCTGGAGCTGGCAATTGATTTAGGGATGGCTAGGTGATAAAACCAACAGCCACATTCCATTTCATTATTAATGGTGTGTGAAAGGGAGATGTCTCTGGTCTGACTGAGCCTGCATTTTCATAGACTGAATTGGTGTTTGTGTAGTGTAAGGTACCAGGGAGAGATGGCTCGGGTATGGATCATGTTGATAAGAACCTTGTCTTGGGGGCCAAACCCTGGTTTCCATTCAATGAGAACAGTCTTCATAGCAGATACTGTCTGCAGTGAATTATTCATTTCTTTCATACAAATCCTAACCTTTTGACTCATTCCACACATCTGCTGTTTGTCATGTAGACTGAGAGGGTGTATCTTTACTATATAAGATATTTGGATTGTATGTATGTCAGAGCTCTCAACCCAATAGTCAAGAGTGTTGGGTTGACCAGCCTCGTAATTGCAGAGCACTCACATCATTCAGTTGTGTGTGTGGTGTGACCTGCTTTCCTTATTAATACGTTTTGAATAAATCCTGATTGGTGATTGACCTTGTCTCTCCTCATTGATTAGAATTTCCACGACAAACACCTCACCCAATTGGTCAGAAGAAAAAGGCCTGTCCACCAGAGCTCGTGTTTTTCTGTGCTGCCTGCTTATAGACTTTTTTTTTACAACTGCAAAACGTTCGGCACAGGTTAAAACTTTGAACTCACATATTCGACATCTGCAAGTGTAGTTTTGATTCACAGAAGAAGATTCACCAGTCGCAAGTTTAGTAAATGAGTTGCATTAATTCTCCAATCCTATTGAATTTATTCACATATCAACTTACCTGTTTGCAAGTGTTGTTGTATTTATTCTCAAAATAAATAGTTGCAAATATTTTTTGCAACTACAAAAGTCAGTATACAGGTGCAACTCATATTTTACATTTGCAAATCATACTTGACATGCCTGTATAATTAAGTCATGATTATACCTTCATATACAGTCCCAGTCAAAAGTTTGGAAACCTACTCATTCATGTTTTTTTCTTTAATTTTACTATTTTCTACACTGTAGAAAAAATAAAGAAAAACCCTGGAATTAGTTGGTGTGTTCAAACTTTTGACTGGTTGTCACGTTCGTTGAATGACGGGTCAGACCAAGGCGCAGCGTGATATGCGTACATGTTTATTTAAACTGTTAAACACACGACAAAACAACAAAGGAACCGAAACGTGAAGTCCAAGGTAGCACACACAACATACCTTAACCGGAACAAGATCCCACAACTAGACGGTCCCCAATCAGAGACAACGAGCGACAGCTGCCTCTGATTGGGAACCACACCGGCCAACATAGATCTATACATACTAGATAGAAAACATAGAACTACACAACATAGAATATACACACCCTGACTCAACAAATAAGCGTCCCCTGAGTCAGGGCGTGACACTGGTCCTGTACCTCTCGTTGGTCAGGGCACAGGGCGCAGTTTGACTAGGCTACTGCATTGCCTGGGGTTGTTTGGCATGATAAATGACTTGTAGATCAATGACTGTCAACATATTACATGCTTAGATAGACACTGAAGGAGAGGACGCAGTTGTCACAAGATGAGAGGTATTTTCAGAAGGTAGAAAGAAAGTAATTTGAGCAACAAAAGAAATGTGAACCGGCCATTCGTAACGTTTGAATTGATTTTCTGACGGTTTGGGGTCCTGACCGATGCACTCATACAGTATCTTGAGCACTTGAACCGGCCCGATTCCTATTGGTGAATTGTTACATCCCTATGTAATGATTCACACCGGAGGGGCACCGGAGGGGATGGCTGCCGTTTTACGGGCTCCTAACCAACTGTTCTATTTTGTTAGTTTTTTCACATTGTTTGTAGCTCATTTTGTACTTAATGTTGTTGCTACCCTCTCTTATGACCGAAAAGAGCTTCTGGACATCAGAACAGCGATTACTCACCTCGAACTGGACAAAGATTTTATCTTTAATGAGTCTGACGCGATGGATATAATGCTTTGTCAAGACAAGGCCCAAATCCCTGTCATCAGCATGAAGAAAAGACAGAGAAAAGGGGGGAACAGGGCGGGGTGCCTTGTAAGAATTACAACAACGAGTAGGTAAACTCCCACTACCCTCAGTATTTTTGGCCAGCGTGCAATCATTGGAAAACAAACTGGATGTTCTACGATTAAGACTATCGTACCAACGGGACATTAAAAACTGTAATATCTTATGTTTCACCGAGACGTGGCTGAACTACGACACGGATAAAATAGAGCTGGATAGTTTCTCGGTGCATCGGCAGGACAGAGCAGCTATGTCTAGTAAGACGAGGGTCGGGAGTGTGTGTCTATTTGTCAATAACTGCTGGTACACGATATCTAATATTAAAGAAGTCTCGAGGTATTGCTCGCCTGAGGTAGAATACCTCTTGATAAGCTGTAGACCACACTATCTACCAAGAGAGTTTTCATCTATATTATTCGTAGCCGTCTATTTACCACCACAAACCAATGCTGGCACTAAGACCACTCTCAACGAGATGTATGAGGCCATAAGCAAACAAGAAAATGCTCATCCAGAAGCGGCACTTTTAGTGGCCGGGGACTTTAATGCAGGCAAACTTAAATCCGTTTTACCTCATTTCTACCAGCATGTGCAACCAGAGGGAAAAAAAACTCTAGACACCCTTTACTCCACACACAGAGACGCATACAAAGCTCTCCCTCGCCCTCCATTTGGCAAATCTGACCATAATTCTATCCTCCTGATTCCTAATTACAAGCAAGAACTAAAGCAGGAAGTTGCAGTGACTCGCTCAATATGTAAATGGTCAGATGACGCGGATGCTACGCTACAGGACTGTTTTGCTAGCACAGACTGGAATATGTTCCTATTCATCCAATGTCATTGAAGAGTATACCACCTCAGTCACTGGCTTCATCAATAAGTGCATCGACGACGTCATCCCCACAGTGACCGTACGTATATTTCCCAACCGGAAGCCATGGATTACAGGCAACATCCGAACAGAGCTAAAGGCTAGAGCTGCCGCTTTCAAGGAGCGGGACACTAATCCGGTCGCTTATAAAAAATCCCGCTATACCCTCAGACGAACCATCAAACAGGTAAAGCGTCAATACAGGACTAAGATTGAATCCTACTACACCGGCTCTGACTCTCATCGGATGTGGTAGGGCTTGAAAACTATTACGGACTACAAAGGGAAACCCAGCTGCGAGCTACCCAGTGACACGAGCCTACCAGACGAGCTAAATGCCTTTTACGCTCTCTTCGAGGCAAGCAACACTGAAGCATGCATGAAAGCACCAGCTGTTCCGGACGACTGTGTGATCACGCTGTCCGTAGCCGATGCAAACCTTTAAACAGGTCAACATTCACAAAGCCGCTGGGCCAGACGGATTACAAGGACGTGTACTCAAAGCATGCACGGACCAACTGGCAAGTGTCTTCACTAACATTTGTAATCTCACCCTGACCAAGTCTGTAATACCTACATGTTTCAAACAGACCACCATAGTCCCTGTGCCAAGAAAGCGAAGGTAACCTGCCTAAATGATTACCGCCCAGTAGCACTCACGTCGGTAGCCATGAAGTGCTTTGAAAGGCAGGTCATGGCTCACATCAACACCATCATCCCGGAGGCCCTAAACCCACTCCAATTCGCATACCGCCCAACAGATCCAAGGATGACACAATCTCAATCACACTCCACACTGCCCTTTCCCACCTGGACAAAAGGACCACCTACAGTTGAAGTCGGAAGTTTACATACACCTTAGCCAAATACATTTAAACTCAGTTTTTCACAATTCCTGACATTTAATCATAGTAAAAATTCCCTGTCTTAGGTCAGTTAGGATCACCACTTTATATTAAGAATGTGAAATGTCTGAATAATAGTAGAGATAATTATTTATTTCAGCTTATATTTATTTCATCACATTCCCAGTGGGTCAGAAGTTTACATACACTCAATTAGTATTTGGTAGCATTGCCTTTAAATAGTTCAATTTGGGTCAAACGTTTCTGGTAGCCTTCCACAAGCTTCCCACAATAAGTTGGGTGAATTTTGGCCCATTCCTCCTGACAGAGCTGGTGTAACTGAGTCAGGTTTGTAGGCCTCCTTGCTCGCACACGCTTTTTCAGTTCTGCCCACAAATGTTCTATAAGATTAAGGTCAGGGCTTTGTGATGGCCACTCCAATACCTTGACTTTGTTGTCCTTAAGCAATTTTGCCACAACTTTGGAAGTATGCTTGGGGTCATTGTCCATTTGGAAGACCCATTTGCGACCAAGCTTTAACGTCCTGACTGATGTCTTGAGATGTTGCGTCAATATATCCACATAATTTTCCTTCCTCATGATGCCATCTATTTTGTGAAGCGCACCAGTCCCTCCTGCAGCAAAGCACCCCCACAGCATGATGCTATGTTATGTTGATATAGGACTCGTCTTACTGTGGATATAGACCAAAGTACGTTCATCTCTAGGAGACAGATTTTTTTTTTTTTTTTTTTTTTTTTTTAGTGGGTAGAGCAGCTTTAATATTGCAGATAGATTGTATTGTATCAATGTAATTGTCTGCATCACTTCCAATCCCCCATATGTTTAATTACTGTATATATATATACACATACATACACATATATATATATATATACACATACATACATATATATATATATACTGCTCAAAAAAATAAAGGGAACACTTAAACAACACAATGTAACTCCAAGTCAATCACACTTCTGTGAAATCAAACTGTCCACTTAGGAAGCAACACTGATTGACAATAAATTTCACATGCTGTTGTGCAAATGGAATAGACAACAGGTGGAAATTATAGGCAATTAGCAAGACACCCCCAATAAAGAACTGGTTTTGCAGGTGGTGACCACAGACCACTTCTCAGTTCCTATGCTTCCTGGCTGATGTTTTGGTCACTTTTGAATGCTGGCGGTGCTTTCACTCTAGTGGTAGCATGAGACGGAGTCTACAACCCACACAAGTGGCTCAGGTAGTGCAGCTCATCCAGGATGGCACATCAATGCGAGCTGTGGCAAGAAGGTTTGCTGTGTCTGTCAGCGTGTCCAGAGCATGGAGGCGCTACCAGGAGACAAACCAGTACATCAGGAGACGTGGAGGAGGCCGTAGGAGGGCAACAACCCAGCAGCAGGACTGCTACCTCCGCCTTTGTGCAAGGAGGAGCAGGAGGAGCACTGCCAGAGCCCTGCAAAATGACCTCCAGCATGCCACAAATGTGCATGTGTCTGCTCAAACGGTCAGAAACAGACTCCATGAGGGTGGTATGAGGGCCCGACGTCCACAGGTGGGGGTTGTGCTTACAGCCCAACACCGTGCAGGACGTTTGGCATTTGCCAGAGAACACCAAGATTGGCAAATTTGCCACTGGCGCCCTGTGCTCTTCACAGATGAAAGCAGGTTCACACTGAGCACATGTGACAGACGTGACAGAGTCTGGAGACGCCCGTGGAGAACGTTCTGCTGCCTGCAACATCCTCCAGCATGACCGGTTTGGCGGTGGGTCAGTCATGGTGTGGGGTGGCATTTCTTTGGGGGCCGCACAGCCCTCCATGTGCTCGCCAGAGGTAGCCTGACTGCCATTAGGTACCGAGATGAGATCCTCAGACCCCTTGTGAGACCATATGCTGGTGCGGTTGGCCCTGGGTTCCTCATAATGCAAGACAATGCTAGACCTCATGTGGCTGGAGTGTGTCAGCACTTCCTGCAAGAGGAAGGCATTGATGCTATGGACTGGCCCACCCGTTCCCCAGACCTGAATCCAATTGAGCACATCTGGGACATCATGTCTCGCTCCATCCACCAACGCCATGTTGCACCACAGACTGTCCAGGAGTTGGCGGATGCTTTAGTCCAGGTCTGGGAGGAGATCCCTCAGGAGACCATCCGCCACCTCATCAGGAGCATGCCCAGGCGTTGTAGGGAGGTCATACAGGCACGTGGAGGCCACACACACTACTGAGCCTCATTTTGACTTGTTTTAAGGACATTACATCAAAGTTGGATTAGCCTGTAGTGTGTGTTTTCCACTTTAATTTTGAGGGTGACTCCAAATCCAGACCTCCATGGGTTGATAAATTTGATTTCCATTGATCATTTTTGTGTGATTTTGTTGTCAGCACATTCAACTATGTAAAGAAAAAAGTATTTAATAAGATTATTTCATTCATTCAGATCTAGGATGTGTTATTTTAGTGTTCCCTTTATTTTTTTGAGCAGTGTATATACATACGTATCCTTTAAAAATATATATATTTCCCTTTATTACTGTTTGGAAATTGCTCCCATGGATGAACCAGACTTGTGGAGGTCTACAATTTTCTTTCTGAGGTCTTGGCTGATTTCTTTTGATTTTCCCATGATGTCAAGCAAAGAGGCACTGCGTTTGAAGGTAGGCCTTGAAATACATCCACAGGTACACCTCCAATTGACTCAAATGATGTCAATTAGCCTATCAGAAGCGTCTAAAGGCATGACATCATTTTCTGGAATTTTCCAAGCTGTTTAAAGGCACATTCAACTTAGTGTATGTAAACTTCTGACCCACTGGAATTGTGATACAGTGAGTTTTAAGTGAAATAATCTGTCTGTAAACAATTGTTGGAAAAATTACTTGTGTCATGCACAAAGTAGATGTCCTAACCGACTTGCCAAAACCATAGTTTGTTAACAAGAAATTTGTGGAGTGGTTGAAAAACGAGTTTTAATGACTCCAACCTAAGTGTATGTAAACTTCCGACTTCAACTGTATGTGAGAATGCTGTTCAATGACTACAGCTCAGCGTTCAACACCATAGTGCCCACAAAGCTCATCACTAAGCTAAGGACCCTGGGACTAAACACCTCCCTCTGCAACTGGATCCTGGACTTCCTGACGGGCCGCCCCCAGGTGGTAAGGGTAGGCAACAACACATCCGCCACACTGATCCTCCACACTGGGGCCCCTCAGGGGTGCGTGCTTAGTTCCCTCCTGTACTCCCTATTTACCCACGACTGTGTGGCCAAGCATGACTCCAACACCATCATTAAGTTTGCTGACGACACAACAGTGGTAGGCCTGATCACCGACAACGACGAGACAGCCTATAGGGAGGAGGTCAGAGACCTGGCCGTGTGGTGCCAGGACAACAACCTCTCCCTCAACATGATCAAGACAAAGGAGATGATTGTGGAATACAGGAAAAAGAAGAGGACCGAGCACGCCCCCATTCTCATCGATGGGGCTGTAGTGGAGCAGGTTGTGAGCCACTTGGGTCCACATCACCAACAAACTAACATTGTCCAAGCACACCAAGACAGTTGTGAAGAGGGCACAACAAAACCTATTCCCCCAAAGGAGACTGAAAAGATTTGGCATGGGTCCTCAGATCCTCAAAAGGTTCTACAGCTGCACCATCGAGAGCATCCTGACTGGTTGCATCACTGCCTGGTATGGTAACTGCTCGGCCTCCGACTGCAAGGCACTACAGAGGGTAGTGCGTAAGGCCCAGTACATCACTGGGGCCAAGCTTCCTGCGATCCAGGACCTCTATAACAGGCGGTGTCAGAGGAAGGCCCTAGAAATTGTCAAAGACTCCAACAACCCTATTCATAGACTGTTCTCTCTGATAACACACGGCAAGCTGTACCGGAGCGCCAAGAGTAGGTCCGAGAGGCTTCTAAACAGCTTCTACCCCCAAGCCATAAGACTCCTGAACATCTAATCAAATGGCTACCCAGACTATTTGTATTGCAACCCCCCTCTTTTACGCTGCTGCTACTCTCTGTTTTATTATCTATGCATAGTCACTTTAATAACTCTACCTACATGTACATATTACCTCAATTACCTCGACTAACCGGTGCCCCCACACATTGACTCGGTGCTGGTACCCCCTGTATATAGCCTCGCTATATAGCCTCGCTATTGTTATTTTTACTGCTGCTCTTTAATTATTTGTTACTTTTATTTCTTATTATTTTATATTGTATTTTTGTTGTGTTCTTTTTTTTGTATTCTTTCTTAAACATGCATTCTTGGTTAAGGGCTTGTAAGTAAGCATTTCACTGTTGTATTCGGCGCATGTGACAAATACAATTTGATTTGATTTTGATTTGATTTGATTTAGAGATCGTATAAGTATTTATTTCCAGCGCAGTTGTAAATAGCAGATACATTTCCCCACCCCTCCGAAACGGTCACCATGGAGAATTTACGAGTAAGGTGTAAGTCAGGCTGTGATTGGAAGTCAAGCCCATTACATTGAATGATGAGGTAGTGTTGATTGTAAAAAGCAGTTACAGCTAATCTTCCTCTACCTCAGAGGACTCTTGGGATCCCTGCTCTTCCTTCTCTTGAAAGCAACAGGAGGACAATATTACAGCTTTCTGCATGCTACAAGGATGTGCACATTCCATTTCAGTGTCATATCTACCACACCCATGGCAGCAACCAGCAGCGTATGTTGTTCTTGTCTACAACATGCATTTTTCACAAGCAGACCTCAACAATACAGGCCGTGTCTATCTAAAACCCATGCTATAAGCAATCTTAAGGGGGACCAGGATAAGGTACAGTCATCAACAAAAGGACACCAGACTAGTGTTACCTCCTTTTTGGGTGGCAGTCTGTGCTTTCCCTCTGCAGTAAAAACAGCTTTATATTCAAGGTGGAATTCAACAAAACAGGTGTAGACATTATATAGTAAACATCCAGTATTATATTAATATTGTCTATGATGCCAACACCTTTGCCCAAGTAGAATGTGTTATTTGTAACACTCCATGTGTTATTGGCACTAGTAGGGAGAGGCAGATGGTTCAGCCCAGGGCAGGCATGGGGTTCAGAGTCTGTTACCGCAGGTGCTGCTGACAGCGCTTGGCCCAGAGGGATAAGAGTACAGTCAGCATGCCACCTGGTGCACCTGAGGATCTAGCACTTAGTACTGTATATGGACATGTCCTAATCCAGGCACTTGTCCTCTCCCGTCTTGACTACTGCAACTCGCTGTTGGCTGGCCTCCCCTCTTGTGCCATCCAACCCCTACAACTTATCCAGAACGCTGCGGTCCCTCCCCCCCTCCCGCCCCCCTTCTAGCTCTGACTCTACTGATAGCTACACTATTGAGTGAAAATGTACTTTCTATGCCTGTGATATGTGGTTATCCAACCTAGCTATCTTAAGATGAATGCACTAACCGTAAGTCGCTCTGGATAATACCATCTGCTAAATTACAAAAATGTAAACAAATATATATACAGTAATATGAAAAAGTATTTGCCCCCTTTCTAATTTTCTCTACTTTTGCATATTTGTGATACTGAATGTTATCAGATCTTCAACCAAAATCTAATATTAGATAAAGGGAACATAAGTGAACAAATAACACAACAATTACATATTTATTTCATAAACAAAGTTATGCAACACCCAATTCCCCTGTGTGAAAAAGTAATTGCACCCCTTACACTGAATAACTGGTTGTGCCACCTTTAGCTGCAATGATTCCAATCAAATGCTTCCTGTAGTTGTTGATCAGTCTCTCACGTCGCTGTGGAGGAATTTTGGCCCACTCTTCCATGCAGAACTGCTTTAACTCAGTGACGTGTGGGTTTTCAAGCATGAACAGCTAGTTTCAAATCCTGCCACAACATCTCAATTGGAATTAGGTCTGGACTTATTATGAGTTTTGGATCATTGTCTTGCTGCATGACCCAGCTGCGCTTCAGCTTCAGCTCACAGACGGATGGTCTGACATTCTCCTGTAGAATTCTCTGATACAGAGCAGAATTCATGGTTCCTTCTATTAAGGCAAGTCATCCAGGTCCTGAGGCAGCAAAGCATCCCCAAACCATCACACCACCACCACCATGCTTGACCTTTGGTATGATGTTCTTACTGTGGAATGCAGTGTTTGGTTTTCGGCAGGCATAATGGGACCCATCTCGTCCAACTTCTGACCCACTGGGAATGTGATGAAAGAAATAAAAGCTGAAATAAATCATTCTCTCTACTATTATTCTGACATTTCACATTCTTAAAATAAAGTGGTGATCCTAACTGACCTAAGACAGGGAATTTTTACTAGAATTAAATGTCAGGAATTGTGAAAAACTGTGTTTAAATGTATTTGGCTAAGGTGTATGTAAACTTCCGACTTCAACTGTACATAGAATAACTTGAGCAACTAGCACTCACCCTTGAATTGTTCTAATCCACAATAGAAAATTAGGCTCCCATAATTTCTTGAATTTCATATTAAAGTGTAATATTTGGGGAATTTGCTCCCCTTGGAGACGTTTCTTCCTCTCCTGTTCTCCACATCTATGCACTGAAGGAACACAAAATACTTCAGATTTTTGTGTTTAAACTGGTTGATATTTCACACTGTCTTTCAGAATGCATGCAAGACACTGTAAAACATTTGAATCCCTTTTTATTACATCTAAATAATCTATTTTATTGTGGTCGTGGTCACATACTGTTCAGGCTATGAAATGGATGTAGAAAACACAAATGAAATAAATAATTTTAAACATTTCTATAAAAAAAAAGAAGTATATTCTTAGATATGCATAAATGGACAGAAGTAACCGATAGAAATTTCTCACAAATGTAGTAATTTTGTTTGCTTGTTTGATCTTATGTAATAACCAACCAGGTTGCTGCTGTCCATTGCCTGGGGTGCTGAAAGATAGTCTGAAGTTTCGCGTGAACACACTTTTTATAGGCTCTTGTGGTTAATTTTACAAGCTCGGCGTTAACGTGCCATTTAGTCATTAGTATAAATTACAACCAAAGACAGGATCTTGGTCTGTTGATAGTCAAGGCGATGAATTCTTCCAGCAACTCCATGAAACTCCACAGAAAGCAGCGTCATTTGCGTAAATTCTCTACTTCGTTTCGTTTTTTTGGCGTTCAATGTTGTATTCCTTAAAATAAGATACGTAATATCCTAATGCCACCTTCGTTAATATATGCCATGTTACGTTGCTTACGCAGTTATCTTCATAATGGCGACCGTGCTGGAGATGTGCCTATGCTTGTGAAAATGAAGCGAAGGAGAAGTTATTTCTTATAAGAAAACGACGGGGTTCCTCATTGGAGGACTTTGCGTCGAAGACAGCGGCTTTCCCAGTGTTTGAAATACAGTTTTGGTCCATTGGTACCCCGAAATGATGAAGCTCAAGTCAAACCAAACCCGGACATACGATGGGGATGGCTACAAGAAGCGGGCCGCCTGTCTGTGCTTCAGGAGTGAAAGTGAAGAGGAGGTGAGGCCAAGGATGCAGGGGTGTGGGGTGGGCCGCAGTTCAGGAAAGCACAGATAGCATGGTAGATAGATGTTTGTCGCAGTAATTTTCTATTTATTTGCTAATTAGGAAGGTGAATTAGCTAGTTAGTTAATGTTAGCTAACTATCTTAAGTGTTACTGGTTTTGATTTGGTGGTTTGCTTTGAATTAGCGACCACCCAGGGATAGTTAACGTTGAGCTAACATACGGTAGCCAGCTAACTGGTTAGCTAGCTAGCTGGCAGCGACACAGAGTAGGGTATTTATTCTAGCTAGCTAGCTAACTTAGTAGCGTTGCAGCTAACCAAACAGTAACGTTAGAAAGATTATAGCTAACGTTATGTTCTATATTATTAGCTAGCTAGGTAACAGATTAGTTACCTAAATTAGCTAGCAAGATAGCGAACGGGTAGTCAGAAAACATTACTGCAACAATATATATTGGTAACCGGCTTCTAGCTAGCCAACGCGCTAGCCAACAGTGAGACGTTATCGTCTTGCTATTTAGCTAGCTAGACAGCTAACATACACTACATGACCAAAAGTATGTGGACACCTGCTCGTCGAACACCTCATTCCAAAATCATGGACATTAATATGGAGTTGGTCCCCCCTTTGCTACTAAGGCTCTTCTGGGAAGGCTTTCCACTAGATGTTGGAACAATGTTGCGGGGAGCATTAGTAAGTTTGGGCACTGATGTTGGGTGATTGGGCCTGGCTCGCAGTCTGTGTTCCAATTCATCCCAAAGGTGTTAGATGGGGTTGAGGTCAGGGCTCTGTGCAGGCCAGTCAACTTCTTCCACACCGATCTCGACAAACCATTTCTGTATGGACCTTGCTTTGTGCACAGGGGCATTGTCATGCTGAAACAGGAAAGGGCCGTCTCCAAACTGTTGCCACAAAGTTGGAAGCACAGAATTGTCTAGAAAGTCATTGTATGCTGTAGCGTTAAGATTTCCCTTCACTGGAACTAAGGGGCCTAGCCCAAACCATTATTCCATCGCCACAAAACTTTACAGTTCGTACTATGCAGTCAGGCAGGTAGCGTTCTCCTGGCATACGCCAAACCCAGATTCGTCCGTCAGACTGCCAGATGGTGGAGCGTGATTCATTACTCCAGAGAAAGAACGTGTTTCCACTGCTCCAGAGTCCAATGGCGGTGAGCTTTACACCACTCCAGCCGACGCTTGGCATTGCGCATGGTGATCTTAGGCTTGTGTGCTGCTGCTCGGCCATGGAAACCCATTTCATGAAGCTCCCGACAAACAGTTATTGTGCTTACGTTGCTTCCAGAGGCAGTTTGGAACTCTGTAGTGAGTGTTTCAACCGAGGACAGACAATTTTTATGCGCTTCAGCACTCGCCGGTCCCGTTCTATGCACTTGTGTGGCCTGCCACTTCATGGCTGAGCCGTTGTTACTCCCAGATGTTACCGCTTCAAAATAACAGCACTTACAGTTGACCGGGGCAGCTCTAGCAGGGCAGAAATCTGACAAACTGACTTGTTGGAAAGGTGGCATCCTATGATGGTGCCATGTTGAGTCACTGAGTTCTTCAGTAAGGCCATTCTACTGCCAATATTTGTCTATGGAGATTGCATGGCTGTATGCTCGATTTTATACACCTGTCGGCAACGGGTGTGGCTGAAATAGCCGAATCCACTAATTTGAAGGGGTGTCCACATACTTTTGTGTATATATAGTGTATATTGCTACCGCTAGTTAGTATCGTTCTGGTGGTAATGGTAACATAGAACACTATGACAATCAATCAATGTTTAGTAGCATTATCAGTGGTTCAAACCTCGTGTCGACTCGTGGCACTAGCCACATTTACTAGATAGATAACTAACTAGATAGCTAGCTAGCTAGATATGGGCCTTGCTTAGCTTGCCTGGGAGTCGGACTAGCAACGAGTAACTTTACTGGACCGACCACTAGCTAACCGTGCTTGTGATCAAACTAGCTAGCTACCTACCCACCTACCCCTTCAATATAACGTTAGCTAGCAAATATTCTGATGTGTATAACATGAAAAGATCTAGCTAGCTAATCTGGATGGCCAGCTAACCTAACCCATAGCATCACTCATATGGCCCATATTATGGATGCCAACTGGGCTATCGACAAGTCACTGTCACCAAAACCATCTGTCATCACTGGCACTGTCTGTAAAGTTAGTCAATGTGTGTCTCTTGGTTATGCCAGGTAGCTATGGCTATGCATTCATAATACCTAGCTATATGCATTCTTGAAAAAGAATGGCACTGCAATGGATAGCTGCTGTTTTATGGGCTTCTGACCAATTCTGCTATTTTGTGTTTCTTTGCGCTGATCTTCACTTATTTTGTGCATAATGTTTCCGCCATCGTTTCCTATACCGGAAAAGAGCTTCTGGACATCAGAACAGCGATAACTAACCTAAGATTTCTACTTCAGTGGGTTGGCGGCGTAGGACATACTGCTCACCCAGACCAGGCCCTAATCCCGAGACTCAGAAAAGGAAAAGACGGTGTAAGAGAGGCCGACATGCGGGCACCCTGACGAAAAGACACTGCCGAATAAAATACTCCACCTTTTACCGTCCGTTCTATTGGCGTACGTACAATCACAGGAGAACAAACTGGACGAGCTCCGTTCGAGACTATCCTATCAACGGGAACTGAAGAACTGTAATATCCTGTGTTTCTCGGAGTCGTGGCTGAACAAGGACATGGATAATATACACAGAGTTTTCAAAGCATTAAGAACACCTGCTCTTTCCACGACAGACTGAGCAGGTGAAAGCAATGATCCCTTATTGATGTCACTTGTTAAATCCACTTAAATCAGTGTAGATGAAGGGGAGGAGACAGGTTAAAGAAGGATTTTTTAGCCTTGAGACATGGATTGTGTGGCGCAGTGCTAGCTGTGCCACTAGAGATCCTGGTTCAAATCCAGGCTCTATCGTAGCCGGCCGCGACCGGGAGACCATGGGGCGGCGCACAATTGGCCCAGCGTTGTCCAGGGTTAGGGGAGGGAATGGCCGGCAGGGATGTAGCTCAGTTGATAGAGCATGCAACGCCAGGGTTGTGGGTTCGATTCCCACCGGGGGCCAGTATGAAAAAAATAATAAAATAATGTATGCACTCACTAAACTGTAAGTCGCTCTGGATCAGAGCGTCTGCTAAATGACTTAAGTGTGTATGTGTGCCATTCAGAGGGTGAATGGGCAAGAAAAAATATTTAAGTGGCTTTAAACGAGGTATGGTAGTAGGTGCCAGATGCACCGGTTTGAGTGTGTGAAGAACTGCAACGCTGCAGGGTTTTTCACGCTCAACAGTTTCCTGTGTTTATCAAGAATGGTCCACCATGTATCATCGAATGCTTTCGACACCTTGTAGAGTCCATGCCCAGAAGAATTATGGCTGTTCTGAGGGCAAAGGGTGGGGGGTGCAACTCAATATTAGGACACTGTTCCTAATGTTTGGTATACTCAGTGTACATCTAGCTGGTTTTTCTATGCATTGTCAAGATCGTACAGCAGCGTCGGGTAAGGATAGCGGGGAAGGATGTGTCTCTTTGTTAGCAACAACTGGTGAGCGATCTCTAATATTAAGGAAGTCTCAAGGTTTTGCTCGCCTGATCTAGAATAACTCATGATAAGACTATACTTTTTACCAAGAGTTTTCATGTATGTTTCATAGCTGTCAATTTACCACTACAAACGGATGCTGGCACTAAGACCACACTCATCGAGCTGTATAGGGCCATAAGCAAACAAGAAAATGCTCATCCAGAGGCGGCGCTCCTAGTGGCCAGTGATTTGAATGTAAGGAAACTGACATTTGTTTTTATCTCATTTCTACCAGCATGTCACCTGTGCAACTAGAGACAAAACTCTAGATCACCTTAACTCCACACAGAAACACATACAAAGCTCTCCCTCGCCCTCCATTTGGCAAATCTGACCATAACTCCTGATTCCTGCTTACAAGCAAAAACTCAAAACAGGAAGTACCAGTGACGTGCTCAAAACGGAAGTGGTCCGATGAAGCGGATGCTAAGATACAGGACTGTTTCGCTAACACAGACTGGAATATGTTCCGGGATTCATCCGATGACATTGAGGAGTTTATCACATCAGTCACCGGCTTCATTAATAAGTCCATTGACTACGTCATCCCCACAGTGACCGTACATATCCCAACCAGAAGCCATGGATTATGGGTATCATCCACACTGAGCTAAAGGCTAGAGCTGCTGGTTTCAAGGAGCGGGACCCTAATCCGGACACTTATAGCACTCACATCTGTAGCCATGAAATGCTTTGAAAGGCTGGTCATGGCTTACATCAACACCCTCATCCCAGACACCCTTGACCTACTCCAATTTGCATACCGCCCCAAAAGATCCACAGATGACAATCTCTATTGCACTCCACACTGCCCTCTACCACCTGGACAAGAGGGACACCTATTTGAGAATGCTGTTCATTGACTACAGCTCAGCGTTCAACACCATAGTGCCCTCCTAGCACATCACTAAGCTAAAGACCCTGGGACTGAAACCTCCCTCTGCAACTGGATCCTGGACTTTCTGACAGACCTCCCCAGATGGTGAGGGTAGGCAACAACACATCCACAACCCCCTCAGGCGTGCGTACTTAGTCCCCTCCTCTACTGCCTGTTCACCCACGATGATGAGATTGCCTATAGGGAGGCGATCAGAGACCTGGCAATGTGGTGAAGACAAAGGAGCTGATCATGGACAACAGGAAACAGGAGCCGCCCCAATTCACATCGACAGGGCTGTGGTGGAGCAGGTCGAGAGCTTCAAGTTCCTTGGTGTCCACATCACTAAGGATATATCATGGTCCACACACACCAACACAGTCGTTTAGAGGGCACAACAACACCTCTTCCTCAGGAGGCTGAAAAGATTTGGCATGGGCCCTCAGATCCTCAAAAAGTTATACAGCTGCACCATTGAGAGCATCTTGACTGGCTGCATCACAGCTTGGTATGGCAACTGCTTGGCATCCAACCGCAAGGCGCTACAGGTATGTGCGTATGGCCCAGTACATCACTGGGGCCGAGCTCCCTGCCATCCAGGACCTCTATACCAGGCGGTGTCGGAGGAAGGCCCTACAAATGGACAAAGACTCCAGGAACCCAAGTCATAGACTGTTCTCTCTGCTACCGCACGACAAGCGATACCTATGCACCAAGTCTGGAACCAACAGGACCCTGAACAGCTACCCCCAAGCCATAAGACTGCTAAATAGTTAGTCCGGGTAGCTATTAGGTTAACTATCTGCATGACCCTTTTTGCACTAACCTTTTTGACTCATCACATGCGCTGCTTCTACTGTTTATCTATTCTGTTGCCTAGTCACTTTATTCCTAGTTACAGTGCCTTCAGAAAGTATTTACACCCCTTAACTTTTTCCACATTTTGTTGTTAGTCTGAATTTAAAATGTATTACATTTAGATTTTGTGTCACTGATCTACACACAATACCCCTTAAATGTTTAATAAATTAAGTCTTGAGTCAATAAGTATTCTACACCTTTGTTATGGCAAGCCTAAATAACTTCAGGTGTAAAAATGTGCTTAACAAGTCAGATAAGTTGCATTGACTAACTCTGTGTGCAATAATGGTGTTTAACATGATTTTTGAAGACTACCCCATCTCTGTACCCTAAACATACAATTATCTGGAAGGTCCCTCGGTCGAGCAGCGAATTTCAAGCACAGATTCAACGACAAAGACCAGGGAGGTTTTCCAAAAATATTCTAAAACATGCATCCTGTTTGGCACTAAATAATACTGCAAAAAATGTGGCAAAGAAATGTAATTTTTGTCCTGAATACAAAGTATTATGTTTGGGGCAAATCTAGCAACACATCAATGAGTACCACGCTTCATATTTTCAAGCATGGTTGTGGCTGCATCATGTTATAGGTATGCTTGTCATTGGCAAGGACTAAGGAGTTTTTTAGGATAAAAAGAAAAGGAATAGAGCTAAGCACAGGCAAAGTCCTAGAGGAAAACCTGGTTCAGTCTGCTTTCCAACACACTGGGAGACAAATCCACCTTTCAACAGGACAATAACCTAAAACGCACTGCCAAATATACACTGGAGTTACTTACCAAGATGGCATTGAATGTTTCTGAGTGGTATAGTTACAGTTTTGACTTAAATCGGTTTGAAAATCTATGGCAAGACTTGAAAATGGCTGTCTAGCAATGATCAACAACAAACTTGACAGAGCTTGAAGAATTTAAAAAAGAATAATCGGCAGATATTGTACAATCCAATTTTGCAAAGCTCTTCGAGATTTACCCAGAAAGACTCACAGCTGTAATCTCTGCCAAAAGTGATAACATTTGACTCATGGGGTTGAAAACGTATCTAATCAAATATTTGTTTTATTTTCCATTAATGCTTTTTGTATTTTTTTATTTTGACATCGAATTTGGTGTAGATCGTTGACAAATCCATTTTAATCCCACTTTGTAACACAACAAAGTGTAAAAAGTCAAGGGGTGTGAATACTTTCTTAAGGCACTGTATGTACATATCAAGCTCAATTACCTCGTAGCCCTGCAAATCGACTCGGTACTGCTACCCTGTGTATATAGCCAAGTTATCATTACTCATTGTGCATGTATTACTTTTATTATGTGTTATTACTGTTTTTTATAGATATATATATATATATATATATATTATTTTTTTATTGGTACTTTTTACCCCTTTTTCTCCCCAATTTCGTGATATCCAATTGGTAGTTACAGTCTTGTCCCATCGCTGCAACTCCCATACGGACTCGGGAGAGGCGAAGGTCGAGAGCCATGCGGCCTCCGAAACACAACCCTGCCAAGCCGCACTGCTTCTTGACACACTGCTTGCTTAACCCGGAAGCCAGCCGCACCAATGTGTCGGAGGAAACACCGTACAGCTGGCGACCGACGTCAGCGTGCATGCACCCACAAGGAGTCACTAAACCGCGATGGGACAACGACATCCCAGCCGGCCAAACCCTCCCCTAACCCGGACGACGCTGGGCCAATTGTGCGCCGCCTCATGGGTCTCCCGGTCGCGGCCGGCTGCGACACAGCCTGGGATTGAACCCAGATCTGTAGTGACGCCTCTAGCACTGAGATGCTGCGCCACTCGGGAGGCCCGTGTTATTACTTTTCTATTACTCTGCATTGTTGGGAAGGACCCGTAAGCATTTCACTGTTACTCTACACCTGTTGTTTATGACGCATGTGACGAATACAATTTGATTTGATCTGTTATTGAAAATAATATGTCACCTGTAATTTGAATAGGATCGAGATGTTGTCTTCAACTGAGTTGAGAAGTTGTCTCAACAACATGCTCTGCTGTGTTTCCATTGGAACCTGAAACTCTGGATTTGATTGGTGCTCAATGCTGTATCCTCTTTTTCTGCAGGTGCTGTTGGTGAGTAGTAGTCGTCATCCAGACAAGTGGATCGTCCCTGGTGGGGGGATGGAGCCAGAAGAGGAGCCCAATGTAGCGGCAGCACGAGAAGTCTGTGAAGAGGTTAGTTTCTTTCCCTCTCATTTCGTTGACCTTAGCTTAATCATACAAACTACATTCCCACACTGCTCTCAATCCCTGCATTTCAGGGAACCTGTGGTGTTTTTCATAATTGAGATTTGCCGTTGTGACTAGGCTGTGAGGGTCATACTTTGAAAAATAACACATTTTGCCTGCCATTGCTGGTCCCATGCTGTTTACCTTGATAAAGCTTGTGGAAACATGGCTATTGAGATCAACATAGGTCTGGGCGATATGGCCCAAAAATCATATCTCGATTAAAATAAAAACTCTAAATAAGCATTGTTGTACAATTAAATGTCAAATACACTGCATTTCAAACAGTCAGAAATAATGTCGTGAATTTAGGGGCTGTACGTTGTACCCTGATGTCGCGTGTGACAAACTGAGCAATCATTTTTTAGAATCAATGTTCATCTGTATCTGCTCTGCGTGCAATTTGAGCAGTTGAGGCATACTGTAAAAAGGGTATTGTTAGAAAGGTTAACTTCTCTATTACAATAAAAAATGTCTCAATGTGTTTGTCTCCATATGACCGACTGTTGGGCCAAACCTCAAATGCAAATAGCGAGTTGAAACCGCTTGTCAGAGAGGAAGAAGTGATTGCTCATCTTTGTAGTGGGTGGCAGGGGGAGGGGCTTGTGTGTGTGTGTGTGTGTGTGTGTGTAAACCTAGAGGAAGAGGCGACGCGAGAGGTTTCACTCTCGCCAAATTCTGTCCAAAATAATGACACCCATTGTTATAGGGCGGAGACATCTCGTCATTATATCCAGATCTCTGGTGTAAATGGGAAGGTGCACACTGCACAGAAGGAGCGAAGGAGACGAGCCCAAAAAGACAACCTGAGAACAATCGGACATAAACGCTCATAAAAACAGAAAATAACAAAAACCTTTATTCTTGAGATACAGGCATTTGTAATATCGCACAAAAAAATTAATTTGTGTTAAATTGATACATTGGACATTTTCACTTAGGGGTGTACTCACTTTTGTTGCCAGCGATTTAGACATGAATGGCTGTGTGTTGTGTTATTTTGAGGGGACAGCAAATGTACAGTGTTATACAAGCTGTACACTCACTACTTTACATTGTAGCAAAGTGTCATTTCTTCAGTGTTGTCACATGAAAAGATATACTCAAATATTTTTAAAAAATGTGAGGGGTGTACTCCAGTGGCAACCTGTGAAGCTCTGGTGAACTCCATGCCCAAGAGGGTTAAGACAGTGCTGGAAAATGATGGTGGCCACACAAAATATTGACACTTTGTGCCCAATTTGGACATTTTCACTTAGGGGTGTACTCACTTTTGTTGCCAGCGATTTAGACATGAATGGCTGTGTGTTGTGTTATTTTGAGGGGACAGCAAATGTACAGTGTTATACAAGCTGTACACTCACTACTTTACATTGTAGCAAAGTGTCATTTCTTCAGTGTTGTCACATGAAAAGATATACTCAAATATTTAAAAAAATGTGAGGGGTGTACTCACTTTTGTGAAATACTGTATATCGTCCGGACCTAGCTCAACACATATTATTCTTTGACGTTGGTCAAAGCACATCCACTGTTAGCAATTATCCCGAGCCCTTCTGGGCAGAGCAGTTGGTCTTGATCATACTCTGTTTATGTGTACTGAGAAAGCACATCAACAGTAAACATGCAGCCAAGACTCGTATCCCAGAGTCATGTTACACAGGAGTGTTAAAAGTGCAAAAGGATGTTCTACTGAGATTAAACACTGCCCTTTACACGGTGCTGTGGCTGCAGGCCAGACAACCAGCCACAGGCCCAAAAACTCATGCTCAGAAGGAAGGAACATTTCCTATTTTCTATGGAGATAATTTTTGTTTGTTTACATAATGTAGCCCAATCTGTATTTGAACATTTGTCTAATCACTAATTTAACCATGATGATTGAATATGTTCATTTAAACCCAGGGTATTTTTTTGCCCACTAAAGAGGGTTTCTCTGTTGCCAAATAGGGCCTCTTCAACTAAGGCTTAAGTTCCAGAAAATAATATGATAACTTAGCTTTCTGAGATAAGCGTTCCAGAAATTATAGCCTACTTACAAGATTGCATGGAAACTTTGAAATATATGCAGGGCTCCAAATATTTTCCCCTGGTGTCACTGGTGACACTAACGTTTTCAGTTGGTGGCACTAGCCTATGATTTGGTCGCAACCCCCAAAGATTGCAGCGTCACTCAATAGAAAAAATAAGTAATCATCTTTATAAAGTAAATCACAGTGCTTTATTAAAGCTAGAATCCTTATTTGAAACAATGTCGCCCCGCCTCTGTTTTGGTAAAAAGCTGAGGGCTGGGGCTTGAGAAATGTAACCACTCTCAAATTCATAGAGAGAGCTATGCCACAAGAGTGTGCAAAGCTGTCATCAAGGCAAAGGGTGGCTATTTGAAGAATCTCAAATATAAAATATATTTTGATTTAACACTTTTTTTGGTTACTACATGATTCCATATGTGTTATTTCATAGTTTTGATGTCTTCACTATTATTCTACAATGTAAAAAATAAAGAAAATCTCTTGAATGAGTAGGTGTGTCCAAACTTTTGACTGGTAGTGTATATTTTACTGTTAACATAGAGCTCCAGAATGTTCTTTTGGTCAATAGAGATGGATTTGCCTATCTTTATGTGCACTAATAGGTATCATAGGCAAATCTTGTTGGGGCTAATTCACCACTGAGTAAGTGGAAACTCAAAACGCATCGGCTAGATCACTAACCTTAAACATAATACACACTGCTGCAAGTCATGTGTTCAATATCCTAAAAAACCTTTGCAGTTGTAGCCTAGCCTACTACCCAATGAGTCCTAAGCACTCGCAATGGCTGTTGCGCAGTTTGCGCACTCCGTATCTCAAAACCATATCAAATATCTTGTTTTTAAAATAATAGCTATAGAGCTAAATATTGAGAGTTCAGAAATAAGAATTATACCTACAGAAAGCAGAGAACCTCCTCTCTTCAACAGTGATGACAGTGACAACAGTAGTTGATTCTAAACCTGTATTTGTTCCGCAATTGGATTTTGAAATGTTATAGTCTACAATCACAAGGCTTTTTTCCCCTCCCGGAGCGCAGGGGGAGAGGGAGAGTGTCTAGCTCGTCACAGCAGCAGGCCCCAGCAAAACAGGCACAGATTAGGTCAGACTTTCATTACAGGAATCATAAGGATAATGCACATTACTGTTTTAGCCTACTAAAAAAATTGGAAGTTTGGTGTTAGGTGACTATTTAGAATGAGCAGCTCGCACCCCGATGCGATCTATAGTCGCAGTCTGGAGCCCTGCTATGTGGTCCATTTCTGGGAAGGCTGTTTGAATGGAAAATAGCTCCAGATTGTTGATTTAATCATTTGCCAAATCTCATTTTTTGCAGCTATTTAGTAGTGATGGGGGGGATAAAGTTATATATCACAATATTCTTTTTGGACAGTATTATATCAATATTTGACTCCAAGTATCGATTTGTAAAAAATAGTATCCCCATATGTAACTGTATCAAATTTCCCCCCAGATTTTTTTTTTTTTTCCCCCAAATTCCCCCCTAATACCAACATATTTTCAGCACTTTTATTTCACTGACTGATCACAACTCTTTTTCTTATGCTTTCTCTTGTCTCTGCAGCAGACATATAGTGAGCAATATGTTAGAAACATCAAATGGCAATAAAATCGCAGAATCGAATCGCAATACATATCGGTCATTGGATAGGGAATAAAGATTAGACTCACTGTACTCCAGTGTAGGCCTGTTCAGAAATAAACTTTATGGTGGTTCTGGTTGCGATGCCTCAGTGGGTTTGAGTGAGCACACCCTCGGTGGGGATGGAATGGATGGATGCATCCGGTTTTCAGGGGAAATGGAAGAGACCGCTTTTGGGCATTAACCAGTATTTCTGCATTAACAAGGTGACACTCCATCTTAACTACTCCTCCACATTTACTGGATTGGTTGAACATTACAGAAGTGAACCTCCCCTGCCTGTCAGGCGTTTCTTCTATGCCTGCTACGTCAGGTTAGACTAAGCAAGATGCTGATTGCTACACTAGGGCTGTGGATTTGATTCCCACATGGTCCACATATGCTATGATAACTATAAAACCGTAGCCTACCTACTAAGATTATATAATAAGCAAGTGCCTTCCAAAAGTTCCCAGTTGATCAAACTGGGAATCGATCCATCTCCAGTGCTGCTGGTTTAAGCGTCTTATTGCACCGTTGTAATGGGTCATAATCCTTGCTAGGTAATTCTGATGACCATTTGACAGGTGACTTATGGCAGGTTGGCATTTATTGGGATGACACGTGTACTGGAGGCAGCTCTGCATAGTGGTTACTAGCTGGTACAGCTACAAAGTAATAAAATCTGATTTTAAACCTAACCTTAACCATACTGCTAACCCTAATGCCTAACCCTAACCTTTTTTATGATATAGCAGGTTTTGACTTTGCAGCTGGCCCATCGAGCGGATATCACTCAGTTCTGCCTCCAGGAAAAGATTAATGACTATAAACGTCACCTGCTGACTTATGCTAGGTGGTTTGGTGTCTAAATCAAATCAAAGTGTATTGGTCGCGTACACAGTTTAGCAGATGTTAAAGCGGGTGCAGTGAAATGCTTATGTTACTAGCTCCTAACAATGCAGTGTAATGTCAAATGAGTACAGAAATAATACAAATTAAAAAAACAAGAAATCTAGAAATGTCATAACGAATCCAATTAACAACCCAAATAGCATTGTAACAGTAACCCAAATGCAATCTATACGTACAGTGCATTCGGAAAGTATTCAGACCCTTTCCCCTTTTCCAAATTTTATGTTACAGCCTTATTCTAAAATTGATTAAATAAAAACATTTCCTCATCAATCAACACACAATAGCCCATAATAACAAAGCGAAAAAACAGGTTTTTAGATATTTTTGCTAATTTATAAAAAATTAAAAACAGATACCTTTTATAAGTATTCAGACCCTTTGCTATGAAACTTGAAATTGAGCTCAGGTGCCTCCTGTTTCCATTGATCATCTTTGAGATGTTTCTACAACTTGATTTGAGTCCACCTGTGGTAAATTTAATTGATTGGACATGATTTGGAAAGGCACACACCTGTCTATATAAGGTTCCACAGTTGACAGTGCATGACAGACCAAAAACCAAGCCATGAGGTCGAAGGAATTGTCCATAGAGCTCCGAGACAGGATTGTGTCGAGGCACAGATCTGGGGAAGGGTACCTACACATTTCTGCAGCATTGAAGGTCCCAAAGAACACAGTGGCCTTCATCATTCTTAAATGGAAAAAGTTTCGAACCACCAAAAAAGTTGGCCGCCCGTCCAAACTGAGCAATCGGGGGAGAAGGGCCTTGGTCAGGGAGGTGACCAAGAACCCGATGGTCACTCTGCCAGAACTCCAGAGTTCCTCTGTTTAGATGGGAGTACCTTCCAGAAGGACAACCATTTCTGCAGCACTCCACTTTATGGTAAAGTGGCCAGACGGAAGCCACTCCTCAGTAAAAGGCACATGACAGCCCGCTTGGAGTTTGCCTAAAGGACTCTCAGACCATGAGAAACCAGATTCTCTGGTCTGATGAAACAAAGATTGAACTCTTTGGGCTATATGCCAAGCGTCACATCTGGAAGAAACCTGGCACCATCCCTACGGTGAAGCATGGTGGTGGCAGCATCATGCTGTGGGGATGTTTTTCAGCGGCATGGACTGGGAGAATAGTCAGGATCGAGGGAAAGATGAACAGAGCAAAGTACAGAGAGATCCTTGATGAAAACCTACTCCAGAGCGCTCAGGACCTCAGAGGCGAAGGTTCACCTTCCAACAGGAGAACGACCATAAGCACACAGCCAAGACAACGCAGGAGTGGCTTTGGGATAAGTCTCTGAATGTCCTTGAGTGGCCCAGCCAGAGCCCGGACTTGAACCCGATCGAACATCTCTGGAGAGACCTGAAAATAGCTGTGCAGCGACACTCCCCATCCAACCTGACAGAGCTTGAGAGGATCTGCAGAGAAGAATGGGAGAAACTCCCCAAATACAGGTGTGCCAAGCTTGTAGCGTCATACCCAAGAAGACTTGAGGCTGTAATCACTGCCAAAGGTGAGGCAACAAAGTACTGAGTAAAGGGTCTGAATACTTATGTAAATGTAATATTTCCGTTTTTTATTAATTTGCAAAAATTTCGAAAAACCTGTTTTTGCTTTGTCATTAGTGGGTATTGTGTGTAGATCGAGGGGGGAAAAAACATTTAAATCATTTTAACTTAACAATGTGGAAAAAGTCAAGGAATCTGAATACTTTATGAATGCACTGTCGACAGTATGGACAGTATGTGAATAGAAAAGGTGTGTACAGCAGTAGTTATATAGGATGAGCCTTGACTAGAATACAGTATATACATATGAAGTGGGTAAAACAGTATGTAGACATTATTAAAGTGACCAGTGTTCAATGACTATGTACATAGGGCAGCAGTCTGGTGCAGGGTAGAGTACCGGGTGGTAGCCGGCTAGTGACAGTGTCTGAGGTTCAGAGCAGGGTACTGTTTAACAGTCTAGTGGCCTGGAGATAGAAGCTGTTTATCAATTTCCTTCTAGATGCTAGCGGGGTTAACAGGCTGTGGCTCAGGTGGCTAAGGTCCTTGATTATATTTTTGGCCTTCCTGTGACACTGGGTGTCTGGGTGTCTGGAGAGCAGGCAGTGTGCCTCCGATGATGCGTTGGGCTGACTGCACTACTAGGGCTGTGGTGGTCATGACATTTTGCCAGCCGGTTATTGTCATGCAAAATGACCATTAATTATCATAAACACGTTTAGCATCGCCTTTGGAACATCTACATAAAGAAAAGTATAATAAATCCATTTAATATACGCCACAATAAATCCATGATCTAGTTCATTTAGCAGGCAAGATATGCTTATAAATCCCCTGCCGTTATTCTATCATTTTATAGTAAGAAGAATATATACTGAACAAAAATCTGTTTCATGGGCTGAAATAAAAGATCCCCCAGAAATTTTCCATACGTACAAAAAACTTATTTTTCTCACATTTTGTGCACAAATTTGTTTAAATCCCTATTGGTGAGCATTTCTCCTTTCCCAGATAATCCATCCACCTGACAGGTGTGGCATATCAAGAAGCTGATTTAAACAGCATGATCATTACACAGGTGCACCTTGTGCTGGGGACAATAAAAGGCCACTCCTAAAATGTGCAGTTTTGTCACACAACACAATGCTACAGATGTCTTACTACAGGAATGTCCACCAGAGCTATTGCCAGAGAATTGAATTGAATTTCTCTACCATAAGCCACCTCCAACGTCGTTGTAGAGAATTTGGCAGACCACGTGTAACCACGCCAGCCCAGGACCTTCACATCTGGCTTCTTCACCTGCGAGATCGTCCGAGACCAGCCACCCGGACAACTGATGAAACTGAGGAATATTTCTGTCTGTAATAAAGCCCTTTTGTGGGGAAAAACTCATTCTGATTGGCTGGGTCTGGTTCCCCAGTGGATGGGCCTAAATTAATTTATTTCAATTGATTGATTTCCTTATATGATCTGTAACTTTTTTGTTCAGTATACATATCCCAACCAGAAGCCATGGATTACAGGCAAAATTCGCACTGAGCTAAAGGCTAGAGCTGCCACTTTCAAGGAGCGGTACACTAATCCGGATGCTTATAAGAAATCCAGCAAACAGGCAAAGCGTCAATACAGGACTAAGATTGAATCCTACTACATCGGCTGTGACGCTCGTCGGATGTGGCAGGGCTTGCAAACTATCACAGTTTACAAAGGGAAATGGTAGCACTTTGACACCCAGTGCCATAACACGTTATGACAAGGTCATAACCATGTCATAACAGCTGACATAACTTGTCATAATATGGTCATAACCCATATATTTACACCTGTTGTGACATATTGCGTTATTTTATGACTGGTTGTAACACCTACATAAGTCTCAAAACCCACACTTATTCAACTTTTTTGTTTTCCCTGCCAATAAGTTTCCTTTAGTTTTGAAAGTTTGTTTCTTAAATCCTTTGTTGTTGTAATGAATTCTTTACGGTCATGTTTTTTTTTCATCATATTTTAAATAACTTGTAGAAAATACACTTTGACACTGTCATGAAGCATTATGACCATCCTGTGTCACTTTACTTGGACTAAGAAAATGCACATTATGACACTGTCAAGAAGCATTATGACTATCATAGGCCTTTCTGGCTTATATGACTATCACGTACATGCCCTTACATCAGTCAAAAAGAGGGTGTCTTGTCCTGCTCCTGAAATCTGCTCCTGCATTCATCCCAGTCATCAGCAACAGAGCATTGGGGTAGGTGCATGTCTGACATCAATGTGTGCAATTACATTGATAACTTAATATAGTCAATAAAATAACAAATGATATAACATGAACATACTGTTGACAAGTAGGCTATGGTGTAATGGAATGTTTTGTCTTGTGTGGTAGGTTTTGTGGGTTTTGACACTCTTATGTAGGTTTCATAACCAGCCATAAAATAACTACTGTGGTAGGTTTTGTGAGTTTACACTCTTATTTTATGGCTGGTTATGACACCTACATAACGCAGTGTGTCACAACAGGTCTAAAAATGTGTTATGACCATATTATAACAGGTTTTGACAAGTTATGTCAGCTGTTATGGCATTATGACATGGTTATGACCGTGTCATAACATTATGACGCTGGGTGTCAAGTAAAATGTTACCAGGGAAACCCAGCTGCGAGCTGCCCAGTGACGTGAGCTTACCAGATGAGCTAAATGCCTACTATGCTCACTTCGAGGCAAGCAACACTGAAACATGCATGAGAGCACCAGCTGTTCCAGACGACTGTGTGATCACGCTCTCTGTAGCCAATGTGAGTAAGACCTTTAAACAGGTTAACATTCACAAGGCTGTATGACCAGACAGATTACCAGGACGTGTACTCAGAGCATACGCTGACCAGCTGGCAAGTGTCTTCACTGACATTTTCAACCTCTCCCTGACCCAGTTTGTAATACCTACATGTTTCAAGCAGACCACCATAGTCCCTGTGCCCAAGAACACCAAGGGTAACCTGCCTAAAAGACTACCGTCCCGTAGCACTCACATCTGTAGCCCTGAAATGCTTTGTAAGGCTTGTCATGGCTCACATCAACACCATCATCCCAAAAACGCTGGACCCTCTCCAATTCGCATAATGCCCCAACAGATCCACAGATGACGCAATCTCCATTGCACTTCACGTTGCCCTTTCCCACCTGGACAAAAGGAACACCTACGTGAGAATACTGTTAATTGACTACAGCTGCAAGTTCATCACTAAGCTAAGGACCCTGGGACTGAACACTACCCTCTGCAACTGGATCCCGGACTTCCTGATGGGCCGCCCCCAGGTGGTGAGGTTAGGAAACAACACATCCCCCACGCTGACCCTCAACATGGGGGCCCCTAAGGGGTGCGTGCTTAGTCCCCTCCTGTACTCCCTGTTCACCCAAGACTGTGTGGCCACACACGACTCCAACACTATCATTAAGTTTGCTGACAACAAAACGGTGGTAGACCTGATCACCAACAACGATGAGTGTGATGCCAGGACAACAACCTCTCCCTCAACGTGAGAAAGACAAAGGAGCTGATCGTGGACTAGAGGAAACAGAGGGCCGAGCACGCCCCCATTCACATTGATAGGGCTGTAGTGGAGCGTGTCGAGAGCTTCAAGTACCTTGGTGTCCACATCACGAAGGACCTTTCATGGTCCAAACACACCAAGACAGTTGTGAAGAGGGCACAACAATGCCTATTCCCCCTCTGGAGGCTGAAATTCTTCAGATCCTCAAAAAGTTTTATACAGTTGCACCATCGAGAGCATCCTGACTTGTTGCATCACCGCTTGGTGTGGCAACTGCTTGGCATCCGACCGCAAGGCACTACAGAGGGTGCTTCCTGCCATCCAGGACCATACCAGGCGGTGTCAGAGGAAGGTCCTCCGGTACTGGAGCGCCAAGTCTGGGACCAAAAGGCTCCTTAACAGCTTCTACCCTCAAGCCATAAGACTGCTGAACAGTTAATCGAATGGCTACCCAGACTATTTGCATTGACCCTCTTATTTGATCATTATAATGTATAATTTTTTGCACTGACTGTCTTGCACAGGCTCTATGCACACTCACTGGACTCTAACCACATACTACACTGACACTCCAACACACACACATGGACACACACACAAAACACTAAATTGATGCCAGACACACACATACATTCACCTTCGTTCACACTCTTTACATATTCTGCTGCTACTCTGTTTATTATTTATGCATTGTCACTTTACCCGTACCCGTGCACATTGACTCGGTACCAGTACCCATTGTATATAGCCTTATTATTGTTATTTTATTGTGTTACTATTTTCCTTTAGTTTATTTGGCACATTTTCCTTACTTACTCTGCATTGTTGGTTAAGGGTTCGTAAGTACGCTTTTCACGGTAAGGTCTACTATACCTGTTGTATTCGGCGCATGTGACAAATACAATTTCATTTGATTTAAAATGTTTTTTTAACAAGATCCACCATGTTTTCCACTCTGTTTCAACCTGTTGTTGAACTTCTTTCTTCAACTTGATCATCGCAGTGAGGTCCAACATTGTAACCTAACAGTGAATTTTAAAAGGATGATACTGTTTTGATGATAAGTGTTTGTGATTTTCGATTGCATTTGCATTGATGTCAGAGTGATTTAGAGGGACAATAGAGCACTGAGTAGCAGATCGTTAGTGATCTGACGGTCATTAGCGAGTTGGGTACTACCAACACATCAGCCCCATTCATGTACAGAGCGCATAGGAGGAGATTACTGTGACTCAACAGTCAATGGAATTTAACTGCGGTCATAACTGCTGGTGTGGCAGTAATACAGTCACCGCAACAGCCCGATGCACTACCCTCTGGAGAGCCCTGCGCTTGCGGGCGGTGCAATTCCCGTACCATGCAGTAATACAGCCTGACGGGATGCTCTCGATGGTGCATCTGTAGAAGTTTGTGAGGTCTGAACAGACATAGGAGCAGGTTAAGGGTTATGCATAGTACCTTGTATCAGTGTCCCCAGCCACTCATCCAGTCAACTGACCTGACCCGGTGGAGGCTAAATAGACTGGAATGCAGCTCTACGGCTCATGTTCTTCGCTCATGTTCTCATTATTATATGGACAGGGTGGCCATTTTGAGTAGAGGAGGTGGTTGATATGGAGAAGGTGGCCATTTTGAGTAGAGGTGGTTGAGGTTTGCTTCTTAAACAAACAGTGATTAGGCCTAGGCTATCCAAACCCTGCCTATTCTCCAGTCACCCCAGTGGTGGTATTCCCCATATGATCTGGTTGAAGGCATGAAGGATGTGGGATTGATACTGGGGTATATACTGGTATACTGACTACGGAGTCCCAAGTTTATTAATAGGCTGAAACTGAAACCTGAAGAAGATACTAGACGATGCCAGCAGTACGCACCAGAGCAGCAGCCAAAGCCTATGACCAATGGGACCCGCACCTGCTGGCACAACCATCAGGGGAAAACATGGCCTTCCAAGGCAGTCTGCAGTTCTTTGGACCACTGCTCTGGAATAAGCTGGACTTATCCACACGGCAGCTAGCTAGCATGTCCGCCTTCAAAAGAGCTGTACACAAATCTAGTCGGATATGTGAGCGTAGTTTTTTATTTATGCTACTGTGTATGATGTGTGTGCTTCTGTGTATGCTGTTTTTATCTAGTCAACATTTATGTGATGTGTATGTTTTTATTAATTATATGGAACCCAGGACTGCCTGGAAAACAGTGGCAATTTTTAGTGGACTATTTGGCTAAATAAAATGAAAATGTATGTAAAACTGGCCCAGTACCCCTCACCATCTGTGTTTTTGTGTTTTGATTCGCTTCCTTGTTTTTTGTTATTCAACAGGCAGGTGTGAAGGGAACTTTAGGTCGCCTAGTTGGAATATTTGAGGTGAGTTTGTTATGACATGCTTAGGCATGCTAAAGCTTGTTTGGGAGTGGAGAGAAAATATAGACTTTGTTCAGAATTTTTTTTATAAAAAAGGTCAAAACTGTATCTTACAGAACCGAGAGAGGAAACACAGAACCTACGTCTACATTCTTATCGTAACTGAGGTCCTGGAGGATTGGGAGGACTCGGTCAACATTGGTGAGTGGCTTTCATTTCAATCTGATTATACTACATTGTTTGAATTCTGGCTATAGATGCCTCTCATGTCTGTCTTTCTTAACTTGTGCCACAATTGTGTCGGTTCTTGTTTCTTTAACAGGGAGAAAAAGGGATTGGTTTAAAATAGACGATGCAATACAAGTGTTGCAGTGTCACAAGCCTGTGCAGGCCACATACTTCGAGCCTCTCAAGGAGGGTTGCCTGACCAGCAACGGGACGCCCCTGGTGGCCACGATAGGTGGAGACCTCTCACCCACCTACAACATCAACCAGAGCTCCGTGTCGGGTATCAGATAACTAAAACACAACGCTGACACAACCCCAGGAGCTCTTGCCACCACTCTCGCTCTTACTTCTATTCAATTTTATTTTGTTTTTTTTGTCTCAAATAATATGGTTTGCCTTGCCAACTCTTTTGTGCCAGAATTGTGGTGCAGACTTGACAAGGGTTGAATGAAGATTCTGAAACACTTTGTAAATGTAATTTTTGACCCCTTGTTCTTTTCGTTTTATTGAGAATTGCATGAAGCATCCCTCACTCCCTCATTCTCCTACCTTTACACACACAGCGTGGTGTTTATTGAATGCAAGAACTACTTTTTACTGTTGTGGTGTATATACTTAGTGCTTAAGCTCAATGCTTTCAGTGGTCTTTTTAATGTCTCCTCTTTTGGTTATTGTCTGTGTATGATTGTGCCCAAGAGCGTGTTTTCCCTCTTTTAAGGATAGGAAATGTTCTCTGTATATGATTAGACAGAGTTGTAGGAAGTGACTTGTTTTGCATGAGCACTGGCTATGTTTGTCTTGCACATTGGGGTGACCTGATACAGATTGTGCAGCAGATAGTCTGCGGTGGTAACTAAGGTCTTTGAATTCTTTTCATTTAGCTCCGCATTGTGGTTCTTGGTGTTAATATCTCGCAGGTTTCATCAGAAAGACAAGGCCCTTTTCCACATTTATGACCCGATTTGTCAAGTAGCCTATACATTTTCCCTTGGTCTGGAAGCTAGCTAGCCATTTCAATATTCATTTTAGGCAGAAAATATATAGAAATAATGTCTACTCAACTAAATATGTAGCCCAGTCCCCTTTTTTGGTGAGTTTCCATTGAGGATTTACCCTGGTGTTTTACCCAATAGACTGAGACCCGTTTTTTAACGGTCTCATAGTCTGTTGGTAGTGGTTCACTACAGACACCGAAACAGTTAGCAGATCCCCCTACCGACCAAAGTTATCCGTTTATAATTTGGAATTGCATGGTGTGAACAACTGCAGTCTTCCTCCATTTATTAATTGCCTTCACCCAACACATACCACCTTTTATCCAATTTTCAAATTCTCACCCCTTACTTTAACCTCCGTTTTATAGCAGATGTTTACATTGTGTTCACTTTTCAGTAAAAATGTTTTACCCTTTTTTAGTATTGGAATCTGCATCCCCAAAACAAACACTCAAACACCTGCTTGATATTGAAAGTAATTGAATCTAAAATGCTGTCTTTGGCAAGATGCAGAACAAACAAACAAGCCTTGTACAGTTTGAGACCTTGTTTTTAACATGTAAAAATGCTTTTGAATACTAGTTTTATTTTTTTATTTTTTACATCTGGCAAGTCTCTCTAGCCAACCTGCGATACTTGCCTTAGATGTGGCATGGAGCAGCTGGCTCAATACTGTGAAACTGGAGGCCCTGTAGATAGCATGTAAGACGTTTTATTGTAAATGGTTTATTTCTGTATAGATCAAAGGTGAAAACAGTTTCTCTGATGCATTTGTGAGTGCTATATTTTGCTCAACCATGGCTTTAGAGTTGACTCGATCCCTAAACAAAGGGTGGCGTTGGCTTTGTAAGTTTTGTTGACGAGTTGCTTTGATACACAGTACATGCTCCCGAGTGGCGCAGCGGTCTAAGGCACTGCATCTCAGTGCTTGAGGCGTCACTACAGACTCCCTGGTTCGATTCCAGGCTGTATCACAACCGGCTGTGATTGGGAGTCCCATAGGGCAGTGCACAATTGGCCCAGCGTCGTCCGGGTTTGGCCGGTGTAGGCCATCATTGTAAATAAGAATTTGTTCTTAACTGACTTGCCTAGTTAAATAAAGGTTAAATAAATAAATAAATGTTAAGGCTAAAGAACAAGTAAATGTTGCTGGCTTTGTATGGGGGGGTGAAGAGAAGACCCCATTTATCACGAATGATACAGTGGGGGGAAAAAGTATTTAGTCAGCCACCAATTGTGCAAGTTCTCCCACTTAAAAAGATGAGAGAGGCCTGTAATTTTCATCATAGGTACACGTCAACTATGACAGACAAATTGAGGAGAAAAAATCCAGAAAATCACATTGTAGGATTTTTTATGAATTTATTTGCAAATTATGGTGGAAAATAAGTATTTGGTCACCTACAAACAAGCAAGATTTCTGGCTCTCACAGACCTATAACTTCTTTAAGAGGCTCCTCTGTCCTCCACCCCGTTACCTGTATTAATGGCACCTGTTTGAACTTGTTATCAGTATAAAAGACACCTGTCCACAACCTCAAACAGTCACACTCCAAACTCCACTATGGCCAAGACCAAAGAGCTGTCAAAGGACACCAGAAACAAAATTGTAGACCTGCACCAGGCTGGGAAGACTGAATCTGCAATAGGTAAGCAGCTTGGTTTGAAGAAATCAACTGTGGGAGCAATTATTAAGAAATGGAAGACATACAAGACCACTGATAATCTCCCTCGATCTGGGGCTCCACGCAAGATCTCACCCCGTGGTCAAAATGATCACAAGAACGGTGAGCAAAAATCCCAGAACCACACGGGGGGACCTAGTGAATGACCTGCAGAGAGCTGGGACCAAAGTAACAAAGCCTACCATCAGTAACACACTACGCCGCCAGGGACTAAAATCCTGCAGTGCCAGACGTGTCCCCCCTGCTTAAGCCAGTACATGTCCAGGCCCGTCTGAAGTTTGCTAGAGTGCATTTGGATGATCCAGAAGAGGATTGGGAGAATGTCATATGGTCAGATGAAACCAAAATACAACTTTTTGGTAAAAACTCAACTCGTCGTGTTTGGAGGACAAAGAATGCTGAGTTGCATCCAAAGAACACCATACCTACTGTGAAGCACGGGGGTGGAAACATCATGCTTTGGGGCTGTTTTTCTGCAAAGGGACCAGGACGACTGATCCGTGTAAAGGAAAGAATGAATGGGGCCATATATCGTGAGATTTTGAGTGAAAACCTCCTTCCATCAGCAAGGGCATTGAAGATGAAACGTGGCTGGGTCTTTCAGCATGACAATGATCCCAAAACACCGCCCGGGCAACGAAGGAGTGGCTTCGGAAGAAGCATTTCAAGGTCCTGGAGTGGCCTAGCCAGTCTCCAGATCTCAACCCCATAGAAAATTGACCAAATACTTATTTTCCACCATAATTTGCAAATAAATTCATTAAAAATCCTACAATGTGATTTTCTGGATTTTCGTTTTCTCATTTTGTCTGTCATAGTTGACGTGTACCTATGATGAAAATTACAGGCCTCTCTCATCTTTTTAAGTGGGAGAACTTGCACAATTGGTGGCTGACTAAATACTTTTTTTCCCCACTGTATAAGCAGCAGAGATGCCTCAGATGTTCTACAAAGACCATATGTAACTTTTTGAGGCTGAGGTGTAATAAAGTGAAGTCCATCACAGTTGAATTGTTAACATACAGAATGGAGGTTCTCCACTGGGCTGAGTGCTGTTTCCAGACCACTAGTTTACTATACCTACCACTGAGCTTTTATGTCATTATCCTAGTCTCCTGACAGAACCAATGCTTATACATACTGGGCACAATTACTACATCTCCCCATTATCTCTTCTGCCCTGTCATTGTTTCAGTAGCTCATCATTTGCCCTACAAAATGAGCATTATATACACTCGGTGGCCAGTTTTAGGTACACCACCCCATTCACGAAAATGGTTCACTCCTACAGACAGTGAGTCACATGGCCGTGGCTTGCTATAAAAGGGAGGCATCCAGTTACTGTTCGATTTAAAGTTAGAATGGGCTAAAGTGAGTGACCTAAGCAACTTTGAGCGTGGTACGATCGTCGGTGCCAGGCCTAGTATCTCAGAAACAGCTGGCCTCCTGGGCTTTTCACGCACAAGTGTCAGCGGCAGTCTTGTGGTCGAAAAACAGCTAGTTGATGAAGTCGAAGGATGGGCTATTGCAGCAGACGACCACACCGGGTTCCACTCCTATCAGCTAAAAACAAGAAGCAGGTCCAGTGTCCACGCGATCACCAACGTCACCTGGTCAGACGAATCCCGGTTTCTGTTGAGTCTTGCTGATGGCAGAGTTAGGATTTGGCATAAGCAGCATGAGGCAATTGTGTGGGGAATGTTTTCCTGGCACACGTTAGGTCCCTTGATACCAATTGAGCCGATGAATTCAGGCTGTTTTGGAGGCAAAGGGGTCCGACCCGGTACTAGATGGGTGTACCTAATAACTGTCCACCAAGTGTATGTTATCCCCAATCCCAGACTGAAAGATGTAGGCCTATTCTATTATTTATGGGTTGTAACTAAATTGGTGAGTGGATTACTGATATCAATAGAAATGCTACTTTGAACCATTATTTATTGCTTTTTATAAACTGGGTGATTCGAGCCCTGACCCTGAATGCTGATTGGCTGACAGCTGTGGAATATCAGGTACAACAAAACATTTACTTTAACTGCTCTAATTATGTTGGTAACCAGTTTATAATATCAATAAGGCACCTCGGGGGTTTGTGATATATGGCCAATATACCACGGCTAAGGGCTGTGTCCAGGCACCCGCGTTGCATAAGAACAGCCATATACCACACCCCCTCGGGCCTTATTGCTAAATTAAATGAGTTGCATCGAAAGGTTCAGGGGGCAAAGTCTTGGAACTGTCTAATGGAAACCAATGTTTCCAATACCACCCCACAGAGCAGAATACATTTAGGCCTATTGAATTATGTGGTCAGCCTCCCTTAAAGTCCACCATTTTCTTTATATGATAATGATCAATGAAGTTAGAGATGGAATTGGAAAATCAAAATTCAAAATGGGTACAAGGGAGAGCAATGAACAAATTACTGTGTGGATATCCATATGTAACAACCGATTAATGACCACTTGTTCTTTAACCTGTTTGTGCTGTCGATTTTCTTGTGTTCCTGACAAGAGATCTTGTACATACTCACTAAAGCAGCACTTTTAGCTAGAGGCTCTCCGATAAACCTTAGGCATTGGTCAATAATTAAGTGTATTTTTCCCCCTTCAATCTCATACATAATTCTGTTAACTCCTTTTGTTAATACAATGCACAATGGAAGTTGAAGCGAAGTGGGGTTTATGAATTCAATAGTTCTCATTATTAGGAGAGGGATAAGTACTGTATGTATAATATACCCCGCTTGAGTCCTTTAGAAATGCATTTCTCTCTTCCTTAGGATGATTTCACACAGCACGCAGTGAAAGCCGGAAGGAGTGGATGAATGAAGGAAAGTAGGAAGGATGGAGGCATTCTAAAAGTCTCAAATGCAGCCTCTGCTCCGATAGGCCTCCTTGGTCCTTCACCTCAGTGATATAAAACGTTCCTATATCACAGTACCTAGTGGTCAGGCAGTATTCTGCAACGCATGTGAAACTATTTTGCCTCAGTCAGTGAATGTCCAGTTGAGGATTCTTGAATTCTCAACAGTATGTGTGTCATAGCATTGCATTTGGATAGTGTCTACTCTGACAGTGTGATTATTTTTCTATTGGACCATCCTGTATTTGGGGTGATACACCCTTGCTATATAGAAATTGATAAGGCAAAACCGTAATCAGATGGGATTCAGTGAAGAAAGCTATTTGGACTACCTAAAATATTAAAATGTGTGCATTTCCCTCAGCACAAGCCCTTGACTTCAGCCTTGAATTTCCCTACATATTTGTAATTGTATTCTCCAAGGTGTAAGTCAGTGGACTGTGGAATAAGCCAGTGTGAGAAGACTGAAGATAAATGTGCCAACAAATAAACACCAGTATTTCAGCCCTGGATTCCATTATCCTTTTCATGATCATTGTAACAGTAGGTGCGTCTACCTACTTAGTATTCTGCTTTTAATACCTGTATTTACTATAAGTTGTTGATTAACCCCTGACTGAAGGACTGCACTTTGAATAACCTCTGCCACGCTTTAGCTAGTATAATTACTGTAGTGTGTAAATGAACAACACTCCCCAGTCCACAAACATTGCAAGTCATATTGTGGAAAGAACATTACATTAATCCAGAATGGTCCATATTTAAAGTACTGACAAAGAAAAGGACAAAGCTGTGTTGTGTGTTTATTGTAAAGTAATTGATCGACATTTACTCCTGAGGAGGCTGTTGTCCTCGGCCACGTCCAAATCCACCCCTCTGAAAACAAAGAAAAGGATAAGCTTCCACATCACAAGACAGTTGGTCAGGAAAACAAGTGTCAAATTTGTCTACCCAAATAACTTTACTCAATGCGTTAGAACAGTGCGTCTGGCTACCCAATGTATGCAGTTTTTCAAACCAGCTTATAATCAAATTACAATTGCACGTGGCAATGTCATATTGTTGAGTCTCAATTTAAATACAAACAAATAAGGCTTTGAATTGCCTATTATAGTACCATATAGACGTACAGTATACAACCTTTCAACAGTATGCTTTCCAATAAACTTAAAATCATTTACTCTTGTCATGGTAACCAGCATACTGAGTGGGTCCCCAGGAACAGAGTTGAGAACACCTGTTTCAGACTACATTACCATCAGGCAATACAGTACTTACGAATTGGAACTCTGTGGCTGAACCAGCGCCTGCCTCTGCTTTCTTATCTCCACCAGCTGTAAAGAAAATAACAGCTTGTAAGCAAAACATTTTCCAGAATGTTTTAAAGATATCACCATTTTCACCCATTCAACATCACCATTCATACTAGTTACAAAGGCTGAGGAAACAAGTCATTACCAAGACCAAATGTGCTCACCAACCACTGGATCCCAAGGCAGGGTTACTGTCAGTGTATTTGGAGCTACAAAAGCACACTAGGCAGCAGATGGTGAAAGCGATGGTTAGGATGAGAGAGAACATGTCACACTATACATACGTGGTGCAGCAGATCTCCTGTAATTGTCTCTATCACCCCCCTCACGGTTGAAGCGGGCGGGCCGCTCTCCCCTCTCTCCCTCCATACCTGGAAAAGAAGAGACAATGCTCAGCTGGGTGGGATGTCAAAGACTTAGAAACATCAGGTTTAGGTCCAATCAGTACCTATGACTTTACAGTCCAAAATCCAATAGTCCTCACTGTCCTGTCCTTGAGGGCTGCAGTGTATGCAGACTTGTTCCAGCCTGGCTCTAACCCACCTGATTTAAATAATCATTGTCTAATTGTGGTCTTTTTTGGTTACTACATGATTCCGTATGTGTTATTTCATAGTTTTGATGTCTTCACTATTATTCTACAAATGTAGAAAATAGTAAAAAAATAAAAAAATAAAAACCCTTGAATGAGTAGGTGTTCTAAAACTTTTGACTGGTAGTGTATAGAAGTGAGAATCGCAATACATATCGTATCGGCAACTAAGTATCGTATCGTGAGGTCCCTGGCAATTCCCAGCCCTAATGTGTAACCAGGCCAGCACAGTGCAGTTCAGCTCAATAGTGTGAAAATGGTAAGCCTATAAGTGGACGTACCCTTGGGCCGGGGCCTCGCGGTCTCAGGACGCATCTGGCGGCGCAGGGTGGCGGGAACAATCTCAGGTGGAAGGTGCAGGAAGTCTCTCAGGTACTGGATACCTTCATTGGTGAGGTACCAGTAAAAATGGCGCCAGGCAAATTGCTCCTTGACATACCCAAGTGACTTCAAGGACTGAAAAACAAACATATATTCATATGTCAAATATATTTTTTCATTAAGACAAAGCCCCAAAATCCAACAGACACTTCAAATCTCAGAGACGACATGACACACTAGGAAAACATTTTCTGTAGACCAACTGTGTGCAAGTCTGAAAATCCACATCATGGGTGTATTCATTAGTCGGAATACGTTGCAAAACGTTTAGCAACAAACTGTTTACTATAGGAACCAAACGGGGAGGGACCTAGATTAATTTGTCCAATAGTAACTCTCGTTTTCATGGAAAAGCGTTTTCAGTTTGGATGAAAGTTTCCGTTAATGAATACACTAGGGGTGTGCCGTGCGAGTCGTCTGACAAAACGAGTATTGTAATTGATATGGGCAATTTTCTGGATACGATTATGATCCGAATATTTTTTTGTAACGATCAGATTTTTTTCTTCGTGCGAGCAAGCATGTTTCTTGTGTGTCTGTCACAGAGTTTCTAAACCATACTGTACTATCTGAGTCAGTCACGTGCGTGGTCTAAATAACTCAACTGGCTAATTTGCCTGTCTGTAAAGAGAAGGGCGGGCTGTACGTTGATTCTGGTGCTCTGATTGGATAGAGTGAAGCTGTACTTCTCCGTCCACTCGCTTCATATACTGAATAAAAATGTATGCGACATGCAACAATTTCAAAGGTTTTAGTGAGTTACAGTTCATAAGGAAATCAGCCAATTGAAATCAATTCATTAGGCCCTAATCTATGGATTTCACATGACTGGGCAGGGGTGCAGCCAAGGGTGGCCCTTGGAGGGCATAGGCCCACCCACTGGGGAGCCAGGCCCAGCCACTCAGAATGAGTTCTCCCCCACAAAATAGCTTTATTACAGACCTTTTATTGTCGCCAGCACAAGGTGCACCTGTGTAATGACCATGCTGTTTAATCAGCTTCTTGATATGCCACACCTGTCAGGTGGATGGATTCTCTTGGCTAAGGAGAAATGCTCACTAACAGGGATGTAAACAAATTTGTGCACAACATTTTGAGAAAGTAGCTTTTTGTACATATGGAAAATGTCTGGGAATTTTCTTTTCAGCTCATGAAACATGGAACCTACACTTTACATGTTGTATTTATATTTTTGTTCAGTGTAATTTCACTCGATCACTTTCTCGCATTTTTTCGGTCTGATCATTTAGATTGCTGCTGCCTGCTACTATGATAAATCACATGGCGAGGATGTTTGTTATCAGGCTATCAATGTGCATCATATCTAACAAGTGGGGCATGGGTAGGGAAAAAAGATTAAACACTAATGCGCATTCTGACTGAGTGACAGCAAACTTGGCTGCCGGCTGCAAATTGAGGATACAGACACGCACCCAGTGAGAATGGGCAGGGGGGTATTTCTGCCAACATCTATTTAGGCACATTAAAACACTGCCGTTTTTTCCCTATCACGAGTATCATACGATCCGACTATCAACGGTCAATTTACAGATACGATTATGAGTATGGCCATGTCGGCACACCCCTAGAATACACCAGAGATATGCATAATCTCATCACTGTGACCCTTCTAGTCCACGCACATGAAAATTCACCTTGCTCAGGTCATCACATCAACAAAAATCACAGAATTCACAGATACAATCCAGTCTTCGTTTAACTCGCCAGCCACAGTTTATATGGACTTCATGCTACTTGACAAGAACTGCACCGGTCTCAAAGGATAGAACCAACATAAAAACTCAAAAGAAGTTACTCTCACCAGCATTGCTTTCATCACATGAAGGTTGGGCACGTTCTTGTCGGCCAGCTCAGGGTGCTTGGGCAGATGCACATCTTTCTTTGCCACCATGACGCCCTCTTTGAAGAGGAGCTCATAGATGGCAATACGGTTCTTCTTAGGCATCAGCATCTATTCACACAACCGACAATGAGACAAGCGTTTGCCTACATGCAATTTAACAGGGATGTTTACCTACCCACATACTGGCTGGCTAACTTAAGCCTACTACAACTACTACAATAATGGGAGCCCTTTATGTCAACTACCTCAGGCGGTTGGTAACGTTAAGTAAGCTAGCTTCTTCGGACAACTAACTATGGGCTCATTTCATTTACGTCATTTAGCAGACGCTCTTATCCAGAGCGACTTACAAATTGGTGCATTCACCTTATAGCCAGTGGCATAACCACTTTACATTTTTTCTTTTCTTTTTCTTTTGGGGGGGTAGAAGGATTCCCAGGTGAGGTAGGCAACGAACCTTTTACCAGGGTTATACAGTCTAATGATAACACCACATTTGGAACGAGTTGAATTGTTACATCCGGCAGTGGTAAGTACCTATCACACTAGCGTTGACAAAAATGCAGTGATACGAGGACATGGCAGGGCAGTCCGTGTAGGTAGCTAGACTACCCTGCGTATTTTAACCTACATCTCGAATAATAGAAGGCTTTTTGGGGAAATGTGTGAATGTTTATAACAATGACATACACTTCTATCTAAAATTGAGAGTAACAGCTTCACACAATGTAAGATGTATGAGATTTATTCCGATTCTTTTTGCTGGGCATTTGCTTACCTTTCTACTTGCTAGGGGACCGGAACCGGAAGGAACGAGGGAAGGCGTTCAAGAGTGTTTATGCGCAGACGTTGGACCTAGCAGCTTTAGCGCCATCTACTGAACTGGCGGGAAAAGTGCTGTAGACTAAATAGAATTGCCGGTAAACAGGGAAATTATTATTTCTCATCGTCATTTTAGCAAATTAGCCTATGGGTAAAATAACAATGCACTTTTGTTAATAAAATAGGCAATTAATTTACCCATCTCTGCAGTAGACCTACACTGTTTAGCATACACCACTTATCAAAGTGTTTTTCAACCTGAACCACCACTCATCGTTTTTTTTGAAAATACGAGCTTATTAAATGTTTTAACATTACAGGAAGCTTTAGATACATTTTCAGGTCTTGTGAGGGGACTCTGCCATTATTTGCACTGGGGTGTTCATTTCAAGACCATAACATCAGTCTTCTAATTAGACCGTCCAGGGCCGGCTCTAGGCATAAGCAACATATAATAATAATAATAATAATAATAATAATAATAACATATGCAGTCGCTTAGGGCCCCCGGCTGCTAGGGGGCCCCAGCCCCAAAAAAAGTTTTTAGGAATTGTCTGGCTCAACTTACTGTTGAGGGTTAGAATAGTAGAATAGACAAGGTGTACGTTCGAAATTTGGTTGTGCATCAGCAGTTTTTCTCTTGTTTTGTCAATCACTGACAGTCATTCAATTTGCCATGTCAGCAAAAAAAATTTAGATTGTTAAATTAGTCTAGCCAGTAACCTAAACTAATAGTAAATCATGGCCGAATACCGACCGGGCACGCAGAGCACGTGCCCAGGGGCCCTGACCTCCAGGTGGACCTAACTCTCACTCAGATATCATTAACATGGCAAAATGTGTAGAACTGCAGAAAACATGCTTTAAAACCGCAAAAATGTATCTCTGCCCAATGACAAAATAGTAGAATTGCATGAAATGTTATAAAATTGCAACATTTTCTCTCCACCACATGGCAAAATATGTATTACTGCTGAAAACCTGCTTTAGAACTGCAACAGTTTCTCTACTCCCCATGGCAAAATGGGTAGAATTGCGGCAAATTAACTTTTGAACATAAATTTTTCTATCCGCCATCAAGAGGGGAGCCACAATTTTCTTTCGTCCGCTTGGCGGAGGGGTCCCCAACCAAATCTCGCTTAGGGTCCCCAAAAAGCTAGAGTCGGCCCTGGAACTATCCCCCATATGTCGCCTCTTGCCCCCCGCGTTTTTTTGTGCAGCAGAAGACAAGCATTCACGCTGTCAATTGACCGATATTTCTAGCTGTTATAACGGAAACTATTTTTATATTTAGGCCAACAGGGGAGTTGGACACATCGCATTGTGTTCTCTGGTATGTTATGCATTTACAGTATATGCGCATTCACCATTTCCAGTTTGTTTCAGTAGAAAGAGCAATAATAGTCTAAGAACTGCATCGTTTAACTTGCTACACAATCCATCCTATGCTGCTACGGGTGGCAGCGAGACTTTTCCACCCTGCAGTTTTTTTTGTTGTTGCTTTATTCTTTAGTAGCCTAAATTGTATTACAATATACACTACATTACCAAAAGTATGTGGACACCTGCTCGTCGAACATCTCATCCCAAAATCATGGGCATTAATATGGAGTTGGTCCCCCCTTTGCTGTTATAACAGCCTCCACTCTTCTGGGAAGGCTTTCCACTAGATGTTGGAACATTGCTGCAGGGACTTGCTTCCATTCATGCGGGGACTTGCGTCCATTTAGCCACGAGCATTAGTGAGGTTGGGAACTGAAGTTGGGCGATTAGGCCTGGCTCGCAGTCGGCGTTCCAATTCATCCCAAAGGTGTTCAATGTGGATGAGGTCAGGGCTCTGTGCAGGCCAGTCAAGTTCTTCCACACAGATCTCGACAAACCATTTCTGTATGGACCGCGCTTTGTGCACGGGGGCATTGTCATGCTGAAACAGGAAAAGGCCTTCCCCAAACTGTTGCCACAAAGTTAGAGTCACAGAATATTCTAGAATGTCATTGTATGCTGTAGCGTTAAGATTTCCATTCACCGGAACAAAGGGGCCTAGCCCGAACCATGAAAAACAGCCCCAGGCCATTATTCCTCATCCACCAAACTTTACAGTTGGCACTGTGCATTGTGGCAGGTAGTGCTGTTATGGCATCCACCAAACCCAGATTCATCCTTTGGACTGCCAGATGGTGAAGCAGGGTTCATCACTCCAGCCGACGCTTGGCATTGCGCATGGTGATGTTAGCCTTGTGTGCGGCTGCTTGGCCATGGAACCCCATTTCATGAAGCTCCTGACGAACAGTTCTTGGGCTGACGTTGCTTCTAGAGGCAGTTTGGAACTCGGTAGTGAGTGTTGCAACCGAGGACAGATGATTTTTACGCGCTACGCGCTTCAGCACTCGGCTTGTTTGGCCTACCATTTCGCGGCCGAGCCATTGTTGCTCCTAGACGTTTCCACTTCACAATAACAGCTCTTACAGTTGACCGGGGCAGCTCTAGCAGGGCAGAAATTTGATGACCTGACTTGTTGGAAAGGTGGCATCCTATGACGGTGCCACATTGAAAGTCACTGAGCTCTTCAGTAAGGCCATTCTACCTCCGATGTTGGCTATGGAGATTGCACCACTAGCTGGTCCCAGGCAATAATTCACACAGAATTGTTTATTTGGGGCAAGAGGCCGGAGCACTCCCCAAAATTAAATTCGTCCATGAACACTCAGCTGCCTGAAAGGCTGCAACAAACACACACTATGTGGCAGTGGCATAACAGGGATACTTCTCCCGTTCATTTTTCAAATGATCCGAGATTTCTTATAATGTTCTTATGAGGTAGCAGATACCCTCTAGATTTTGTAACCAGATACCATACCATGTCTCACTGTAGACTACTGTACTAGATGTATTAATAGTTGATCTGATAGAGGTTGTTTATTGTCCTCATTCAAAATATGTACCCTATTTATGCAAATTTACGCAAATAGTTATTATCCAAAGCATGCTATGAGCTGCGGTATAATTGCGTTATTAGATAGTCAATAGGCTATCCCCGCGGCCTACTGGATCTCGCCAAGGAGGTGTGGGAAGCCCAGCTGACCCCCTAATGCAGAGTGGTGGAACACGTAGAGACGATGAGGGAGCGGATGACGGCCATATGGCCAGTGGTAGGGAACATATGGAGAAGGCACAGCGCGTCCCAAGCCAAGGTCTACAATCGGGGTACCCAGCCACGAGAGATCCATGTGGGTGACAAGGTGCTAGTTTTGATCCCCACCGCAGAAAGTAAGTTCCTGGCCACATGGCATGGGCCGTACGAGGTGACAGAGAAGTTGGGACCTGTAAATTACCGCGTACGGCAGCCAGGGAGACGGAAACCCCAACTTGCTTCCATTCAGCCACAAGAGCATTAGTGAGGTCGGGCACTGATGTTGGGCGATTAGGCCTGGCTCGCAGTCGGCATTCCAATTCATCCCAAAGGTGTTCGATGGTGTTGAGGGCAGGGCTCTGTGCAGGCCAGTCAAGTTCTTCCACACCAATCTCGACAAATCATTTCTGTATGGACCTCGCTTTGTGCACGGGGGCATTGTCATGCTGAAACAGGAAAGGGCCTTCCCCAAACTGTTGCAACAAAGTTGGAAGCACAGAATTGTCTAGAATGTCATCGTATGCTGTAGCATTAAGATTTCCCTTCACTGGAACTAATAAACCTCAGAGCACGTTGCTGGTCCACACCTGCAGGTTGACTTTATTGCAGTTCCACCTGGTGAAAACCCATTTAAAGCTGACATCTTTCAATAAAGAAAAGCATTTGGGGGTAAAGGCCTATTAATGTACAGGTCGATTTTGTGTCAGCCGAACCCTGCATCTGGAAAGTTTATTTGGGTCTGCACGTACACTATATATACAAAGTATGTGGACATCCCTTCAAATTAGTGGATTTGGCTATTTCAGCCACACCCGTTGCTGACAGGTATATAAAATCGAGCATACAGCCATGCAATCTCCTTAGGTATGTGACGGCAAGAGGATTTAGTAGGACTGATGTGAGTCATTCCTCTCGCCTCAGACATTCTCATTCTCTCACCATGCGCTGTGTTTGCGTTCCGAGCATAAATTAGCTGCATGAAAGCCATCTGCTGTTTGAAATAAATGAATCAACACGTTTATTTATGTTTTTATCAGTCTGTTATGCTGCCTGCCACAATGTGTCCACATAAGGTTTTTACTCTGAAGTTGAATGCTCATGTACGGCATAATGCAACTAGAAGAGCAGTCTTTCTCGCTCTGTGTGTATGTGTGTTTGTCTGAGTGCATGCATGTCTCTGTCTCTGCATGTGTGTGTGTGTGTGCCCTGTGTTAGTGTGTAATTTCATTAATTAATGTGATGAATGGGCACCAGGACACACGTCTGATTTATACACTCCAATTCAGCCTGATGGAGGATTGACAGATAAGGCGCTAATTACTAATGTAATTAATTAGTCCAGATCATTTAGCTTTTCTTCTCCAAATGAATGTGAATCCACCAGTGTAGGCTATTTCCCAGGAGACATCCATTCATTGTTTGCCTCAGTAATTGTAATGTGTACCTAAAAGCCTCCTTGTCACATCTGCTCTCCACAATCTTAAGCCTATGCTAAAAGACACTGCATTTGATTTAGCAAAATCACTGGTTTTATCCATTTCCAGGTTGTGTAGCCAGAAGATGCATTATTTGAAATAGTAAGGTTCAGCAATGCTGTATACAGATTTTCCAGATTTGTAGTAGGCCTAGATGGAAACAGATTATTTGGATCCATATTAAACATATTTGTGTGGCAAAAAACAGAATATGCTACTTTCAGTATTATGTGTGTCAATTTCACATGAATGTTATTCATTTACAAGATGGTTTCCTATAACTATATAATTAGCCAAATCCATCTTAACAATATAAACTACAATATTTTCTGTGATATCCACTGACTTTTTTGGCATCATAATGGCTTTGATGTAATTGACTAGTAGCTGTCATGTCTTACTTGCTTAAACATTTTGCAACATACTGCATTATGCTACCATGCTCCAACTTCCCACACCCTCTCCTCTCCAAGTATTGAAGCTCAAGGGGATTTTACCCCTCTACCAACTACACCACTAAATGAAAGGTTGCTCCTAACACGTTCTCCTGTAGGGCTCCCAGTGCATGACCATAGAAATCAAATTACGAGACCAGACAAAGCCCCTCAGACCATGGCAATTTATTCTCTGTTATTCTAGTTCTATGGTCTGGAAGGTGGTGGAGGCTGAGTGCCAAGTTTAGGATTGCGCTGTTTGGTAATTGGAGATAGTGATAGGATACTCACATGGGACGACTGGAGTGGACAGAGAGGGAGGCTGCGTTCTGTGTCCTTAAAGGCCCAGGCCCAGTATTTCCCATCGACTGTGTTATACATTTTTTCTTTACATTTAAGACATATTATTCAGAAGGACTTACAGTGCATTAATCGTAAGGTAGTTAGGTGAGACAACCACATAGCCTATTAAATCAAATCAAATGTTATTTTGTAACATGCGCCAAATACAACAGGTGTAGACCTTACCGTGAAATGCTTACTTACAAGCCCTTAACCAACAACGCAGTTAAGAAAAATAAGAGTTAAGAAAATATTTACTAAATAAACTAAAGTAAAAAAAATACAAGAGTAACAATAAAATAACAATAACGAGGCTATATACAGGGGGTACCGGTACCGAGTCAATGTGCGGGGGTACAGGTTAGTTGAGATAATTGAGGTAATATATAGTCGGAAGTTTACATACACTTAGGTTGGAGTCATTAAAACTTGTTTTTCAACCACTCCACAAATTTCTTGTTAACAAACTACAGTTTTGGCAAGTCAGTTAGGACATCTACTTTGTGCATGACACAAGTAATTTTTCCAACAATTGTTTACAGACAGATTATTTCACTTATAATTCACTGTATCACAATTCCAGTTTACATACACTAAGTTGACTGTGCCTTTAAACAGCTTGGCTTTAGAAGCTTTAGAAGCTTCTGATAGGCTAATTGTCATGATCGTTGAGAGACGGGTCAGACCAAGGTGCAGCGTGAAAAGCGTACATGTTTATTAACTCTATAAACATACAACAAAACAAGAAACAACGTAACGTGAAATCCTCCTGCTACACACATACAAGCCTAAACGGAACACAAACAAGATCCCACTCTAAGGTAGGCAACCAGGCTACCTAAGTATGATCCCCAATCAGAGACAACGAGCGACAGCTGCCTCTGATTGGGAATCACACCCGGCCAAACATAGAAATATAAACCTAGATCTAAACATAGATATACACATAGAAACTCACGCCCTGAACATACCAACTAAAGACAACCGGCCTCTCAAGGCAAAGGCGTGACACTAATTGACATCATTTGAGTCAATTGGAGATGTACCTGTGGATGTATTTCAAGGCCTACCTTCAAACTCAGGGCCTCTTTGCTTGACATCATGGGAAAATCAAAATAAATCAGCCAAGACCTCAAAATAAAATGTGTAGACCTCCACAAGTCTGGTTCATCCTTGGGAGCAATTTCCAAACGCCTGAAGGTACCACGCAAGTATAAACACCATGGGACCACGCAGCCGTCATACCGCTCAGGAAGGAGACGCGTTCTGTCTCCTAGAGATGAACGTACTTTGGTGTGAAAAGTGCAACTCAATCCCAGAACAACAGCAAAGTTCCTTGTGAAGATACTGGAGGAAACAGGTACAAAATTATCTATATCCACAGTAAAACGAGTCTTATATCGACATAACCTGAAAGGCCGCTCAGCAAGGAAGAAGCCACTGCTCCAAAACCGCCATAAAAGCCAGACTACTGTTTGCACCTGCACATGGGGACAAAGATCGTACTTTTTGGAGAAATGTCCTCTGGTCTGATGAAACAAAAATAGAACTGTTTGGCCATAATGACCATCGTTATGTTTGGAGGAAAAAGGGGAAGACTTGCAAGCCAAAGAACACCATCCCAACCGTGAAGCACGGGGGTGGCAGCATCATGCTGTGGGGGTGCTTTGCTGCAGGAGGGACTGGTGCACTTCACAACATGGATGGCATCATGAGGAAGGAAAATTATGTGGATATATTGAAGCAACATCTCAAGACATCAGTCAGGAAGTTATAGCTTGGTCGCAAATGGGTCTTCCAAATGGACAATGACCCCAAGCATACTTCCAAAGTTGTGGCAAAATGGCTTAAGGACAACAAAGTCAAGGTATTGGAGTGGCCATCACAAAGCCCTGACCTAAATCCTATAGAACATTTGTGGGCAGAACTGAAAAAGCGTGTTGGAGCAAGGAGGCCTACAAACCTGACTCAGTCACACCAGCTCTGTCAGGAGGAATGGGCCAAAATTCACCCAACTTATTGTGGGAAGCTTGTAAAGGCTACCCGAAACGTTTGACCCAAGTTAAACAATTGAAAGGCAATGCTACCAAATACTAATTGAGTGTATGTAAACTTCTGTCCCACTGGGAATGTGATGAAAGAAATAAAAGCTTAAATAAATCATTCTCTCTACTATTATTCTGACATTTCACATTCTTAAAATAAAGTGGTGATCCTAACTGACCCAAGACAGGGAATTTTTACTTGGATTAAATGTCAGGAATTGTGAAAAACTGAGTTTAAATGTATTTGACTAAGGTGTATGTAAACTTCCGACTTCAACTCTATCTACCTCAATTACCTCGTACCCCTGCACATCGACTCGGTACTGGTACCCCATGTACATAGCCAAGTTATCGTTATGCATTGTGTATTTATTATGACTTTCTCTATTTTCTTTCTCTTTGCTTTGTTGGGAAGGGCCAGTAAGTAAGCATTTCACTGTTAGTCTACACCTGCTGTTTACGAAGCATGTGACAATTAAGATTTCATTTGATCAGAGCATCAGTGGGAAACAGAAGCAATTAACACAATATTATTTTCCACCAGATACCTCACTATACCGGCAGACTTGACCCTTTGTCTGTTGGTGCTACTCCCACCATGGAATTACAGTCTGGATACATGCGAGCTGATGGGAATAAAAACAAAAATAAAGAAAATAAAAAGCTTGCAGGTGGTATGGTATATTAAATACTCCTCCCATGTGCTTTGATTCACCTGCACCACAATACACAGACAATGTTTCAGCTGCAATAGCCTTCATCAGGTGGCTATAAGTCTTCAGGGTGATAAAAAAACCGAGCCGCATTTACCGTGTGCAAGCTTTCGTTCTTTATTCATCCGTATTTAGGATTGGCCCAGCACCCAGTGTGGAAATTTGGGATGTGCATATCATTTCCACAGCCAACAGAAAGAAAAGATTGGGGTCAGTCAGTGTAGGATAATTAGTTTGATCAGCTCCCCTCTCAATCTGAGTCAGTCCATCCACACATTCTCTCTATCATTCCCTGGGGTGCTGCCAGAAAGGGGGGGAGGTGTGTGTTGAAAGCAGACTGTATGATGAGTCTATAAGATGAGGCTTCTGCTGTTGCTTATACAGTGCATTCGGAAAGTATTCATACCCCTTGACTTCTTCCACATTTTGTTACATTACAGCCTAATTCTAAAATGGATTACATACATTTCTTTCCTCATCAATCTACGCACAATACCCCATAATGAACACAGGTTTTTAGAAAAAATTTGCTAATTTATTACAAATAAAAAACAGAAATACCTTATTTACATAAGTTTTCAGACCCTTTGATATGAGACTTGAAGTTGAGCTCAGGTGCATCCTGTTTCCATTGGTCATCCTTGAGATGTTTCTACAACTTGATTGGAGTCCACCTGTGGTAAATTCAATTGATTAGACATGATTTGGAAAGGCACACACCTGTTTATATAAGGTCCCGAAGAACACAGTGGCCTCCATCATTCTTAAACGGAAGAAGTTTGGAACCACCAAGACTCTTCCTAGAGCTAGCTGCCCGGCCAAACTGAGCAATCGGGGGAGAAGGGCCTTGGTCAGGGAGGTGACCAAGAACCTGATGGTCACTCTGACAGAGATCCAGAGTTCCTCAATCAGGCCTTTATGGTAGAATGGCCAGACGGAAGCCACTCTTCAGTAAAAGGCACATGACAGCCCACTTGGAGTTTGCCAAAAGGCACCTAAAGGACTCTCAGACCATGAGAAACAAGATACTCTGGTCTGATGAAACCAAGATTGAACTCTTTGGCCTGAATGCCAAGCGTCACGTCTGGAGGAAACCTGGCACCATCCCTACGGTGAAGCATGGTGGTGGCAGCATCATGCTGTGGTGATGTTTTTCAGCGGCATGGACTGGGAGAATAGTCAGGATCGAGGGAAAGATGAACAGAGCAAAGTACAGAGAGATCCTTGATGAAAACCTACTCCAGAGCGCTCAGGACCTCAGAGGTAAAGGTTCACCTTCCAACAGGAGAACGACCATAAGCACACAGCCAAGACAACGCAGGAGTGGCTTTGGGATAAGTCTCTGAATGTCCTTGAGTGGCCCAGCCAGAGCCCGGACTTGAACCCGATCGAACATCTCTGGAGAGACCTGAAAATAGCTGTGCAGTGACGTTCCCCATCCAACCTGACAGAGCTGGAGAGGATCTGCAGAGAAGAATGGGAGAAACTCCCCAAATACAGGTGTGCCAAGCTTGTAGCGTCATACCCAAGAAGACTTGAGGCTGTAATCGCTGCCAAAGGTTCTTCAACCAAGTATTGAGTAAAGGGTCTGAATACTTATGTAAATGTGATATTTCAGTTTTAGATTTTTATATTTCTACTAAATTGTCTAAAAACCTGTTTTTGCTTTGTCATTATGGGGTATTGTGTGTATGATGAGGAATAAAAAAATGCATATATATATTAGAATATGGCTCTAACGTAACAAAATGGGGAAAAAGTCAAGGGGTCTGAATACTTTCCGAATGCACTGTATATGCTCTGCTCTAAGGCAGGCTTTTGTTGGGTGGGAGGGATTCCGCACCCCCCCATCCGATGCACACACACACTCCTCCCACCAACTGCAGTGTGTCCTTAGATAGCCACGTCAGCTTTGATCTGATCCGCTGCTGTTTCCTGCCAGACAACACACCTAACAGGACTCCTTAGTACCTACACGCACATCATGATTCTGTCTTAAAAAAGGTTTATTGCCTATTTCCTTCCTCCTGCCCCTTATATCCTTCCTCTCTTTTATGTTTACCTCTTTCTCTCATGCCCTCTATCTCTCCGACCTACCTCTCTCTCTTGCCCCCTCTCTCTCTTGCCCCCCTCTCTCTCTTTCCCCCCTCTCTCTCTTGCCCCTCTCTCTCTTGCCCCTCTCTCTCTTGCCCCCTCTCTCTCTTGCCCCCCTCTCTCTCTTGCCCCCTCTCTCTCTTGCCCCCTCTCGCTCTTGCCCCCTCTCTCTCTTGCCCCTCTCTCTCTTGCCCCTCTCTCTCTTGCCCCCTCTCTCTTGCCCCCCTCTCTCTTGCCCCCCCTCTCTCTTTCCCCCCTATCTCTCTTGCCCCCCTCTCTCTCTTGCCCCCCTCTCTCTCTCTTGCCCCCCTCTCTCTCTCTTGCCCCCCTCTCTCTCTTGCCCCCCTCTCTCTCTCTTGCCCCCCTCTCTCTCTTGCCCCCCTCTCTCCTGCCTCTTTTTCTCCTGTCCATTTACTCTTCTGTCCTTTTCCTCTCCATGACAACGGTTCACCTTGAGACTTCCTAGGAATGTGTCAGACAGACAGGGAGGGAGTGCCCTCACTGGCAGCTGGCTAATTATTGATAGCCTTGCCTGTCTTCAGGAGGATGTGTCAAAGTTCAGTCGGTGTGTATGTGTGTGTTTGTGTGTGTGTGTGTGTGTGTGTGTGTGTGTGTGTGTGTGTGTGGCCGGGTGGTTAGACAACAGGGTGTGCCATCTCCTTCAGGTGCGTAGCCGTGCTACTTGCCTCTAGCCTCTAACACTCTGTTTCGAGTGACACATCTCGCAAGGTTGGACACAGATCGCTCCGAGTGTTGCTCACAAGGACTTAGCCAGCACACACAGACAAGAGTGACCAGGTACAGTACTATTGTTATGTTACTCTAAAAGAAACAATACAGATCAATATATACTTTCAGAAATATTTACAGTTTTAATAACCTAGTCTACATACACATCATTTCGAATGTTAGAAAAACCTATACTTGTGATTCAGTGGAGGCTGCTGTGGGGAGAACTGCTCATAATAATGGCTGGAACAGAGCGAATGGAAAGGCATCAAACCATGTTTGATGTATTTGATACCATTCCACTGATTCCGCTCTAGCCATTACCACAAGCCCGTTCTCCCCAATTAAGGTGCCACCAACTTCCTGTGTTATGATATGTTGATAATGTGAAAAATGTTGTTTAGTTTTTCTCTAACCTGATTAGCTAGCATCTGCTCCTCCACTGAATAATGTATGAAGATCACTGCAGACATTCAAACAGGACCGTGGGCC